>NC_133345.1:29812266-30412266 GCF_030506205.2 Paramisgurnus dabryanus | reverse complement strand
GGTTCTGCTGTTATCTTTGAACTATTTTCGCTGCTGAAACAACAAAAACAGTAAACATTGCGTCTAAAATGTAAGTGACTAAATATTAATTACTTGTTTAGTGAACTGTCTTATGAAATCTGTAAATTTTCAACCGTGATGTGATGCTGCTTAACTGTATCATGTTATTAAAAACTCCACATTTTTACCGCAGTATGTTTAACCCACTTTGTTAACACACTGTTAGCTCACTTTGTTTTTGCTGCGCTTATTTGTTTAACTTAGCGTTATTACATTATGCACTTTCGGTTGCCATTCAGACTAAAGGATGCAGAATCATGATCGTGTTTTGGTGATTGTTATTTGTGTTTTAATCTTGTCCCTGATAAGCGGACAAGTGTTGATGTAGGGCTCTGCGACGTGTTTTTAAAGTGCTTCAGTATAGGCTAGGTCCAACCTTTATGACTCCTCCGTTGTGTTGCGTATGTCAACTTCTTCCTCGTTTTTTGCCCATTTTCATAATTAATGATATTATGAATTGCAGTGAGGTTGATCTCATTTGTGTCCCCTGAAAAAATGAAAGTCCCATCCGTGAATTTGTGTCTGGCGTCGGGTCTGCTCATTAGGTAAGTTATATGTACATACAGATGCCCGCGTGCACGTTTCACCGGGCTCACTTCACTCTGACGGCTTTCGGCCCCGCCCTGCAGCATGCTACTAAGAGGGGGGGTAGAGAGTGGGTCGCATAATTTTAATTTTTTTAAATTAGGGTTGCTCCTAAAAAAGTTTGAAAACCACTGTTCTAGATTGCATTACGCACACTGCGCACACTCGCTGCGTCCCAAAGTAGTGCTTTTCGCCTACTATATAGTATGGAAGTATGCGGTTTGGGACGCAGCGTCTATTTCACGCACACTCTATTTTAGCATAGTGTTGCCAAAGGAGGATGAAGCACAACTGAAACCGCAATGAAAGCACCTACTGGTGCACCTCCCGTTATCGTAATCGACCACCCCGACGATGAACAGGGTGCGAAAGCTAACGTTATACACCCGTGGCCGTATTTGTAAGAATTTTTTTTGTACATTGGAATTAAAGATTCCCGATTACCGAATAAAGTGCCTCTTATGCCTACCGAAAATCACTTACATTTTGTCATTTAAAAACTCCCCGTCCAACCTGAAGAATCACATCAAGGTAAGTAAAAATAAGTAAAGCCACAATGTCAATGTGATTCAACATTAGTTATCATAAGCCGTATCAGATAATTATCTGTCTAATGTGATGGCGAGGCGCACATGTTTAATAAATGTCAACGTTAACGTTACACCGCTGATTTTCCCATGGATTTATTTAATTCACAGAGAACTCTCAACTGAAACACGCTTAACTGTTTATGGTAACATTATAGCATAACTGCCGGCCGAATATTCCCTCCGGTAGGCTAATGTTAGATTGAGAAATATTTTTTAAAAACTGCTATGTTAATAAGTGACAGGTTAGAAAGAAAGTGTTAAGGACTGTATTCACGTCTTCAAAAGCATACGTTTGGTCAAACTTGAGATTTCCTATTATGTTAATTAACTCAAAACTCAGTGGTTATAGGATAATGTTGTGCAAATGTCATACATTGTGAATGTACACTTGCATTGTTGATCAAAGTCACAGTGCTTTCATTGCCACACAACAAGTTGGCATTTTTTTCTTAGTAGAGCAGCTAACTTAAAGGGACACTCCACTTTTTTCAAAAATATGCTCATGTTTTGAAAGAAATAAGTTATTATTTATTTTTCATTTTTACCTGAAGTTCATACAAAAGTGAAATTTCTGCTTTTTTATTTGATGTCATCTCTAAAAATATGCTGTTTGCTCTTTGTACTTAAGAGAATTGTGCCTGAAAAGTCCTGGAAAAAACAGATTTTGATTTGATGATTGAGATTAAGAAGATAATGGGAACCCTGAATATGCTTTACTATAAGAAAGCCACAATAAAGTTCACAATCAAAGTTCTAACCGTTTGCTTTAAAAAAAAAAAAACTTTTTACTTTGACTTCAAATACTTAAGTACATTAAATATCAGAAAATTACTTTTGATACTTAAGTACAGTATATATCAGATACTTTAAGACTTTTACTTGAGTAATATTTTAAAAGATAACTTTCACTTCTACCAAAGTCTTTTTCTAGTACAATACTTGTACTTTTACTCAAGTATTGCTTTCTAGTACTTTATACAACACTGGAAACTATCGCACGTGAAAGCGAAAGTTTCACGTGCCCGCGCGATAGTTTCACGTGAGCACGCGAAACTAAACTTTAGATTTTTTTACTCCAATGTCACCTTAGGGGCTCGGTATTTTGCTCATCAAGAAAATACATCTTCATTTAAGAATTTTTAGATATTTTTACTGAAAAAAAGACAAAGATACTAAGTAAGAAAGAAATTTTTCGCAGTGCAGCAATGATTATTGCAAAAAATTATTTTCAAGAAAAAAAGAATCCTTATATATATATATATATAGTATATTTGTCTTGTTTTCAGTAAAAATATCTAAAAATTCTTAAATTAAGATGCTTTTTCTTGATGAGCAAAACGACCCAAGAAAAGAAGTATAGTTTTTAGAGCAAAAATATCAAATTTAAGTGATTTTGTGCGTAAAACAAGCAAAAAAATCTGCCAATGTGGTAAGCAAATTTTTCTTGAATTTAGTGTTTAAAGGAACATGCCCACATTTCGGGAATTTTGCTTATTCACCGTATCCCCCAGAGTTAGATAATCCATACATACCTTTCTCATCTCTGTGCGTGCTGTAACTCTGTCTGACGCAGCCTCTGCTAGCTTAGCTTAGCACACAGACTGGAAGTGAATGGCTCCAGCTAGCATACTGCTCCCAATAAGTAACAAAATAACGCCAACATTTTCCTATTTATGTGTTGTGATTTGTATAGTCACACCGTGTACAAATAACAAGGTCATATGAGACAGTCATCTTTTAACAGTATACATACAGAGAACTATATTCTCAGAAGACGAAGCACTGCGACTTGGGCGGAGTGATTTGCACAACTCTGACCGAACTCTCTGCTCCTCCCCTGGGGCTTCTCGGGTGCTGTGAGCAAATCACTCTTATATAGTTCCCAGTATGTATACTGTTAAAAGATGGCTGTGTCTCATATGACCTTGTTATTTGTACACGGTGTGACTTTACAAATCACAACACATAAATAGGAAAATGTTGGCGTTACTTTGTCACTTATTGGGAGCAGTATGCTAGCTGGAGCCATTCACTTCCAGTCTTTGTGCTAAGCTAAGCTAGCGGGGGTGCGTCAGACAGAGTTACAGCACATACGGAGATGAGAAAGGTATGTATGGACTTATCTAACTCTGGGGGATACGGTGAATAAGCTAAATTCCCAAAATGTGGGTCTGTTCCTTTAAGAAAAAAGAAAACCTTGACAGATAATTTAGCTTGTTTTAAGCACAAATTCACTTCAATTGTATATTTTTTGTCTAAAAACTAGATTTATTTTCTTAGGTCATTTGCTCATCAAGAAAAACAGCTTAACTTAAGAATGTTTAGATATTTCTACTGAAAACAAGAAAAAAAACTACTAAGTAAGAAAGTCATTTTTGCAGTGAAGCAGGTAATGACACTGCAAAAAAAAATTTTCAAGGAAAAAATTCTTAGTATTTTTGTCTTGTTTTCAGTAAAAATATCAAAAAATTCTTAAATTAGGATGCTTTTTTTGATGAGCAAAATGACCCAAGAAAATAAGTCTAGCTTTTAGACAAAAAATATCAAATTTAATTGATTTTGTGCATAAAACAAGCAAAAAAATCCGCCAATGGGGTAAGCAAAAATATCTTGAACATGTTTCTTAAACACCAAATTCAAGAAAAATTTGCTTACCCCATTGGCAGATTGTTTTGCTTGTATTATGCACAAAATCACTTAAAGTTGATATTTTTGGTCTAAAATCTACACTTGGGTCGTTTTGTTCATAAAGAAAAAGCATCTTAATTTAAGAATTTTTAGATATTTTTACTGAAAACAAGACAAAAGTACTAAGAACATTTTTTCTTGACATTTTATTAGGAAAAAGATTTCTGAATCCTGAACCTCTTTCACCTATCAATCTCGCTTCACAAAGAGAGTGAATAAAAAACAGAAACTTAATAAACATAGATTGTCTTTTTTCACAGTGGTACACGTGTCTTAGTAAAACACAAGAGACTGTCCGAGTATAGATGCAATAACATAAACCGACATCAATTGTGTTTCACACAAGGACATAACCAGAAGCTCCCTGAGGCCCTGGGGATCCCACTCTACATCCGCATCAAGGTTAACAGTATCCCTCAATTATTCCAGCACGAGCAGGGAGAATAACACTATTACTGTAAAATGAGAAACTGGAGTCTCCCAGAAACCACGCCACAAGCAATGCGATCTTCTCCAGAGCTTAAAGATTAGCTAAAGGCTTTTCCTTTCAACGTGAAGTTTGAAAAATTCCAGCTATTAAACATCACAAAGAAAAGATTAGGGCTGAGTGAGATGTTATGCAGAAACACAGAACGTCTCCGGTCTATTTTGCATTATTAAAGTCAGCACCATGACACTGCATGGTGTTGGTGGTTCATACAGTATATGTTTTCTAAAGCAAAACAATACGTCTGTGAGAGAGAATACAGTATTTACATAGTAAGTCACGTGTATAATCTAAAGTGGCGGCATGCAGGCTCTACATTGGTATGCAAGACGATCTCGTGACTAGTTGTCATAAGCTTCATGACAAAGCATGCAGTCACAAAGCACACGAGAACCAATGATCGCCTTACGTATCCATATGCATTACATCATTTTAGATTCTACAAACTTAAAGGGTGTTTTATGTAAATTTTAGCGGCATCTAGTGGTGAGATTGCAAATTGCAACCAACAGCTCACCTCTCAATTTCAAAACGCATATGGTAGCTGCCACAGGACAAATATGTTGTCGTCTGAGACATCGTAGGGTCGAAATGCGCTCTCTAGACCAGTTTGTCCATTTAGGGCTACCATAGAAACATGACGGCGACTTACATTTAATGCTACGTACACACCAAACGTGTAGCATTGCGTTGCTCGCTCTAGATTACTCAGGGAATTAAACTTGGTGTCATGTAAATTTTTTGCTGAATATTTTCAACTTGCGCGAAGGCGCGTCTGAGGTGAATAGCACGTGTTTTCACAGCAATCGCGCCACCCAATTTGCATCATTCGCATTACCCCGCGCGATGACGCGTCTGATCGTGTCTTTGCATTGACTTTTTATGTAATCTACTCGCTCAAATCGTTGAACTCGCATTTTTTGTGTATGCCCCATAAGGGGACCTGCGGTGTATGTAGATAAAAACTGCTCATTTTAAGGTAATAAAAACAATACAGTTCAGTACAGGTCTTTATACACCAATGATATGTAATATTGCATTTCTGTCAAAAGATCTTTCTAAAAGTTACACATTGCACCTTTAATCTGTGTCCGAAATAGCCCTCTATACCCTCAAGTAGTGTACTATTGGAGGGAACATCCATCTTTAGTGGTGTCCGAAATCATAGGGGACATTATTGAGTGCACTCATTCAACCCCACAATAATGAGTTTATAACCGATGTACACTCAAAGCTACCCACTACTCGTCTACTGAGGCTTTTGCCTAATGAATTCTTGCATCTTCCGCCTACACTACAGCGCTTCCGGAGAGCTCAAGTGTCTGAATTCAATCCACTCGTTTTCATTTGCTCGTGCGAGTGAACTAATGTAGGTTATAGTGAATGAGGGAATAGGGGGCTATTTCGGACACAGCCTTAAAGGGGGAGAGTGGGGTAAGATGAGCCGATTTGTGCATATGTTGTCTTCTTTGCATGAAAAAAATGGGAAAAGGCATCAACCTTTAGTTAAGGATGTCTCCTGTCAAATGAAATGATAATGCCTTAATAACAAAGGGCTTTGAAAAGGTGGCTTCTCAAAAAAAAGTACTCTTGTGGCTCAACTTGCCTCAGCTGAGGGGTAAGTTGATCCATTTGGAAGGGTCATGACGCTAGCATATAGCATTAACTAGCATATAGCGCTAACTCAGCAGTCAAAACTTTGTTTTTAGCATTTTAACAACTTTGTAATTAATTTAATGTATAATTAATTGTTGCTGGTGTACATCTTGACTGTGACATCACAGTCGGTGTTATATTGAGATTGGTCTGTTTTCCAGCAGTGTTTTGCGTGTATGAGGTTTACATAAAAATGAGGAGGCTCACGATATGTCATTACCATTTATAGAGCACTTATTATTCATCTATGCCTAGGTAAATACAGTTTTAAAGCGTAACTTATTTTTAATGCAAAATGCATAAAATGAACTTAATAAAAATTGTAATGTCTTGGCATGATGTTTTCTAAAATTTTTAAAAATTTACAAATCAGTTGTTTGAAACTACACAGAAATAAAGTTTAACTAAACAAATTCAGTGCTTCAGCTAGTTGAGTTTTCCCCACAGGATTTGATTTACTTTACCCCACAGCCACTATTTCAGGAAAAATTGCATAGCTTTGTAATTCAGGCTAATCTTTAGCTAAATCATTCACATGGTTTTATAGATTTTATAGATGGTTTTATATTTTTACATCTGCTTTGACATAACAGCCATTATAACTGACATGTATAAACTTTACTTTGATTAAAAAAATCATACTTATCTCTTTTTAACATGTGCTTCTCTCTACCATAGCCAAATAGAAATGATGGTTGCTACCTGGATTTGTGGTCATATGGCTACAAATCTGTATGGTTGCCTAGATACAGGGGATGGGTCAACTTACCCACTGGCTCACTTTGCCCCACTCTCCCCTATACAGACATATTAACCCCCTGGAGTCGAAGGGATGATGGATGCTTCAAAACCCTCGGTCACTTTTCAATGCCATTATAAAACTAGGAATAGCCAGGATATTATTTGATAAAAAAGAAAGAAAGAAAGGCATATAGACCAAGGATGGCGTGATGGTTTTATGCGGTAACTTTCATTTTGTGGTGAACTATTCTTTTAAAAAGATCTAAACCCAAAACCCCCTTAAGACCTTTGTTCAGAGAGGCACCAAAAACATGGTTTCCTCTCATTATGAATCAAAACTGGCAAACAAAGCCGAAAGGCAAACAAAGCACCTATCTGGCCATTAAAGATGTAACGTACAGTACTGTACCCATATTTAAGTGTTTATAAGCAGAGAAAAAATATAGATAGGATTAAACATTTTGTTTTGTTTGTTTATTGTTTGTTAAAAGCAGAAGGTCTGTTCTTTCATTTGATATATTTGTATGTTTATATATTTTTAGAAGAAAATTTTCCTGGAAGGCATTTTGTGAAACTTTTGTGAAAATCACAAAAAGATGCTGGCGGGAAACTTTTCAAAAAATTGCTGCCGGGGAATGAGTTAAAAAGGTCCCAATATGTATTTAGGTTGAGATGTGTATACATTTGGTACCAATAGTTAACTTTCTTTGAGGTACTAATATGACCTCTTAAGGTGCAAAGATATACTTTGTTGAAAGGGTACCACCCCAGTGACAGCTATAGTTTTCTTTCTGACAATGTGACAGCATCTCTCTGCATTGATCTTTCGCCGTAAACGACGCCACTGAAAAATGTGGGATTGTGAATTTATGCTATTTTTGTGCTACAATATTTGAACTAACACAGAAATATGATCTAATTATCTCTTCAGGAAGACAGACAATTACAGTGGCTTTGTCTGGTAAAAAAAGAGCTTCTCTCTCGTCTTTTAAGACAAATGTTAGCAGTTGGAGGCCAACATGAAAAAGGAGAGCAGGTGGCCTTGAGATTAAAAGCGCATCCGCATACTCTTCAGCAGGTAAAGATATGCAGACTGAAGGTGGATATTAGCTCAGGCTCGCATGCAATAAATTATTCATAACAAAGAAAATGAACACCATTTTGCAGATGTGCTATGGGATGCAGGTGTGAGGATTTAATTTGATCACATTTGGCCCCCTGTCCACACTAAGTGATTTAGACAAGATTTTTATATTCATGAGAAAAAACAGTTCCTCCAATCTAAACTGAAAACTGAGTTTAGCATTTTGTATTCAAATCTTAGATTCAAACTTACAGTATATAGACAGAATATTTGGAATAGTACAGCATATCCATCGTTTTTATTAAGTATGCTGTTTTTCCATTTGGTAATAGAGAATTGAGAGTTGGCTTTTCTGACTTAAAGGGACACTGCACTTTTTTTGATGTACAGGATGTAACTGTTTTAGTACACGATGTAACTACAGAAGAGTCAAGTTTTAAATAGGAAAAATATCAAAACTCTTTGGTTATTTTTGAGCGCGATGCTAATGGTTTTAACAGATTCAATGGATTATGCTAAGCTATGCTAAAAGTGGTACCGACAGACCCAGAGATTGGCTCAATGGATTCCAAAATTGTAAAAATCAAATGTTTAATTCTAGGTAGGCTGGAAAATTTGCCTATTTTTTTAAGTGGAGTGTCCCTTTAAGACCACTTAAGACAGTAAACATCACTTAGGACCCTAGCAACTACCAAAAACACCATAGCAACATCATATCAGGAGGTTTACAAACACAATGGCCATCCACCACAAACATCTTTGGTACAACTATCTTTTGAGGACACTCATAGACTTAATGCAATCCGTACCGCCCTAACCTAACCCCAATCATTACAACTTAGTCTCTAACACCAATCCTAAACCCAAGTCTAACCCACAAAAAGTCTTCTCTCTTTGTGCTTACCCTGATGGTCATACATTAGGCATGGTTTTACAAATGGGCGTGACAGAATAAAACTGATATGATTGGCTAACAGTTTTGCTAAAGGACAGCTGTGTGACTGCAGATGTAAACTTATGCATGTCTGACAGCTTACATTTTTTATAGAGGGACCTTTCTGTGATTTAGGTTAAAAACGCATAAATATTCAGTACATATCAAACGATCTGTAATAACAGACAAAGCTATAGTGAATAGGGATTAAAAACAGTTACTCATGCAATATAGTTGGCATAGCGTCATGTTTTAATTTCTAAAAATTCTGTGTCGAATTGTCTCTTGTTTGAAAACAATCCACAATCTGGAGCTGCACTGCATCTCAGGGAATTTTTCAAGCCATTTCTACATGGACCTGCGTTTATCTATCTCAATATTTACACTACTTGTGTGAATCGGTGGGCGGGGCAAAACTGGCAGTGATGTAGAAACAGGCATTGATCTTCTTCTGCGGAGGCTGTGCTTAGCTACATCATAAAGTGGCACATCTGTCGTTTTGGCAGACTGGCTTTAATATATTCAGTTTTTACAATAACAAGAAAGTTTTATGATGCACTGCAAAAAAATGACTCTATAAAATTAAGATAATTAAAAAATTGTATGTTTCTCACATCTATACACTGCACAAAAATGACTTACTTACTTATTAGTACTTTTGTCTTGTTTTCAGTAGATATATCAAAAAAATCTTAAATCAAGATGAATTTTCTTGATGTGCAAATGACCTAAGAAAATAAATCTAGTTTTTAGACCAAAAATATAAAATTTAAGTGATTTTGTGCATTAAACAAGCAACAAAATCTACCAATGGGGTAAGCACATTTTTCTTGAAATTTTCTTTAATTTAGTGTTTAAGAAAAATGTTCAAGCTTTTCTTGCTTTTTTTAAGAAAAATGGCAGATTTTTTTGCTTGTTTTATGCACGAAATCACTTAAATTTGATATTTTTGGTCTAAAAACTAGACTTATTTTCTTAGGTCGTTTTGATTCTATTTGCATCTTAATTTAAGAATTTTTGATATTTTTACTGAAAACAAGACAAAAATACTAAGAAAATGTTTTCTTGGAAAAAAATTTTGCAGTGTGGTGCTTACACTGCAAAAAAATGATTTTCTAAAAAAAAAATCTTAGTATTGTTGTCTTGTTTTCAGTAAAAATATCTACAAATTCTTAAATTAAGATGCTTTTTCTTGATGAGCAAAACGACCCAAGAAAATAAGTCTAGTTTTTAGACCAAAAATATAAAATTTAAGTGATTTTGTGCATAAAACAAGCAAAAAAATCTGCCATTGGGGTAAGCACATTTTTCTTGAATTTTCCTTGAATTTAGTGTTTAAGAAAAATGTTCAAGCTTTTCTTGCTTTTTTTAAGAAAAAATGGCAGATATTTTTGTTTGTTTTATGCACAAAATCACTTAAATTTGATATTTTTGGTCTAAAAACTAGACTTATTTTCTTAGGTCGTTTTGATTCTATTTGCATCTTAATTTAAGAATTTTTGATATTTTTACTGAAAACAAGACAAAAATACTAAGAAAATGTTTTCTTGGAAAAAAATTGCAGTGTGGTGCTTACACTGCAAAAAAATGATTTTCTAAAAAAAAAATCTTAGTATTGTTGTCTTGTTTTCAGTAAAAATATCTACAAATTCTTAAATTAAGATGCTATTTCTTGATGAGCAAAACGACCCAAGAAAATAAATCTAGTTTTTAGACCAAAAATATTAAATTTAAGTGATTTTGTGCATAAAACAAGCAACAAAATCTGCCATTGGGGTAAGCACATTTTTCTTGAATTTTCCTTGAATTTAGTGTTTAAGAAAAATGTTCAAGCTTTTCTTGCTTTTTTTAAGAAAAAATGGCAGATTTTTTTGTTTGTTTTATGCACAAAATCACTTAAATTTGATATTTTTGGTCTAAAAACTAGACTTATTTTCTTAGGTCGTTTTGCTTCTATTTGCATCTTAATTTAAGAATTTGTAGATATTTTTACTGAAAACAAGACAAAAATACTAAGAAAATTTTTTCTTGGAAAAAAAATTTGCAGTGTGGTGCTTACACTGCAAAAAAAATGATTTTCTAAAAAAATATTCTTAGTATTTTTGTCTTGTTTTCAGTAAAAATATCTACAAATTCTTAAATTAAGATGCTTTTCTTGATGATCAAAACGACCCAAGAAAATAAGTCTAGTTTTTAGACCAAAAATATAAAATTTAAGTGATTTTGTGCATATAACAAGCAAAAAAATCTGCCAATGGGGTAAGCAATTTTTTCTTGAATTTAGTGTTTAAGAAACATTTGCAAGATTTTTTGCTTACCCCATTGGCAGATTTTTTTTGCTTGTTATATGCATAAAATCACTTAAATTTGATATTTTTGGTCTAAAAACTAGACTTATTTTCTTGGGTCGTTTTGATCATCAAGAAAAGCATCTTAATTTAAGAATTTCTAGATATTTCTACTAAAAACAATACAAAAAAACTAAGTTAGAAAGTCATTTTTCCGGCAGCGTACACCGCAAAAAAATTATTTTCAAGAAAAAAATTATTTTCAAGAAAATTTGTCTTGATTTTGTGCATAAAACAAGCCAAAAAAAATCTGCCAATGGGGTTAGCAAATTTTTCTTGAATTTAGTGTTTAAGAAAAATGTTTGCTTACCCCATTGGCAGATTTTTTTGGCCTGTTTTATGAACAAAATCACTTAAATTAGACATTTTTGGTCTAAAAACTAGACTTATTTTCTTGGGTTGTTTTGCTCATCAAGAAAAAGCATCTTAATTTAAGAATTTGTAGATATTTTAACTGAAAACAAGACAAAAATACTAAGAAAATGTTTTCTTGATAATCATTTTTTGCAGTGTATATATTTCATTGTGGGAAGGACATTTTCTTGAGCTTATAGCCTAAACACAACAATTCTTATCCAAGAACAAACTCATTATCAGAGCAGCGCTGAACTGCAGTAATGCATCAAGGTGTCAGATTGGAGTGTTTTCTCCCATTTTCTGCCAATTTTATTGTGCATGGTTTATTCGAGCAGCACTGAGTGATAATAATAAACAATGCAGCTAAATACTCTGTCAGCCGCCCTCAGGTGTGTTTTTTACTGCAAAATCACTGTCTCGTCTTATTAGCAAAACCTTTTTAAAGTGCAAGAAATAGTCTCCCTTCATGTTTAATTCACAGCAGAAATCTCTTCCACCAGTAAATACACAGAGACTGAGAGAAAGATCAAAACCTGTCTGCCATCAATCTGACCTTCCACTTGACTCAAACACCTTTGGCTTCTGTGCACTCTTCTTAAAAGAGTAAATCTGTGCTTTTACTTGTTAAGAAGAGTCATTACTTTAAGTCAAACTGTCCCAAGAGTCCCTGCAAGAAAATACACTGGAGTGTAAGCAGATGTGAGCTGCATACCATATACTAATAAAGGACAAAATAATCAATCATAACCACTGAAAAACAACCACCTCTCTCGCTCTCTCTCTCTCTCTCTCTCTACAGCTATCATATGCTCTCTCTCCTCACAAATGAACAGTAATGCATTTTGAACAATGAAAAATTATGGGAAACCTCAATTCCGATTGCTCAAGTTTTATAATAATTTTGTCTGAAAGTGTTTTTTAATGTAAGTGGTTAAGAAGTTGATGTAATTTATTCGAGTGTTTGCCGTGCGCCCCTTGCCCCAAAATACATAATGCATTTTTGAAAATGAAAGAAACATTTTT
This sequence comes from Paramisgurnus dabryanus, assembly GCF_030506205.2. Classification (NCBI taxonomy): domain Eukaryota; kingdom Metazoa; phylum Chordata; class Actinopteri; order Cypriniformes; family Cobitidae; genus Paramisgurnus; species Paramisgurnus dabryanus. The sequence continues at coordinate 30,399,713 of NC_133345.1, read as the reverse complement.
ATACTTCCTAGTATAAATGGAAGTTCCTAGTAAAGTCTGATTTAAGTACACTTTAAATAATGTCGGGTTGTAATTTAACCTGTGCTGGGTTGTTTTAACCCATTGTTGGGTTACAGCTTGGTTGGAAATAACCCAGCATTTTTATAGTGTTTGTCAACCAAAGCAATCGCCTAAAAAGCATAAAAAGCGAACACACTATGTTTTTGCGTAAAACACCGTTCTTACTATTTGGTTTTAAATTAACTTTATATGCTTTTTATCACCCTATTGATTACCTGTTAATGCAAACTATTATGTATATTTATCTTAAATGTACTTGTTTACTATGCAGACACAAGAGGCTCTATTAAATCCACTTCATATCTGTAACCTCACATGAGTCATTTAAAGTCATCACATCACTGCATCTGCTGAAAGTCTCAGATGGAGTCAGATGATGTTTGTTGGACATGTCTGTCTGAAGTCCAGCCAAATGTCCAAATGTCGTCTCAGTTCATTGAACTCAATGCAGTTATAATCTTTTTCTGAGGCATTTCAAGTGAACAAAAGCTGTAACGAAACGATTTTTCTTTCTATAAATCTTTCCCAGAGGACATCTTACATTTCAAAGTTTCCTGATAACAGTCTGATGTGTCATAGATTCTAGCATTTGGGAATTTCCTAACAATGTGACTACAGAGGAGCTCTCGGGGAATCCAAATTCTGACTCAGCTGTCTCAAAGTGGCTCAATCACTCATTAAAAGTTTAAACATTATAAACTCCTCCAGTATCAGGTTCTTCAGATGACAGCAGAGCATGGTCATATGATTTGGTATAAACCTACAGTTTAAGGTTTATAACGTTTCTCTAGGGCTTTAAAATCCAGAAAAGTAGCAGCGCAAAGGTTATGGGTTCAACTCCAGGAAACACACATACAGTACTTATAAAATAAATACCTTGAATGCACTGCACTTTAACATCTGCCAAATTCATACTTCACTCTAAAAATGTCTGGGTTATTTTTAGCCATGCAGAAAAATATTGGACAGAACACACCGCTGGGTTAAAATTGAGCCAATGCTTGGTTGTTTTAACCAAACTGCTGGGTTATTATAATCCATGGTTGCATAACAACAACCCAACATTGGATCATTTTTAACCCAGCATGGGGTCATTTTACCCAGCATGGTGCCATTTTTACCCAGCATGGTGTCATTTTTACCCAGCATGGGATCATTTTTAACCCAACATTGGGTAATTTTAACCGAGCATGGGAAATTTTTAACCCAGCATGGGATAATTTTACCCAGCATGGTGTCATTTAAACCCAACATTGGGTTATTTTTAACCCAGGATGGGGTCATTCTTAACCCATCATGGGGTCATTTTTACTGAGCATGGGGTAATTTTTAACCCAGCATGGGGTCATTCTTAACCCATCATGGGGTCATTTTTAACTCAACATTGGGTCGTTTTTAACCCTGCATGGGGTCTTTTCTAACCCAACATTGGGTTGTTTTTACCCAGCATGGGGTCGTTCTTAACCCATCATGGGGTCATTTTTAACCCAGCATGGTGTCATTTCTAACCCAGCACGGGGTCTTTTCTAACCCAGCATTGGGTCATTTTTAATCCAACATTGGGTCATTTTAAACCCAACATTGGGTCTTTGTTAACCCAGCATGGGGTCTTTTCTAACCCAACATGGGGGCATTTTTAACCCAGCATGGGTTCATTTTTAACCCAGCACGGGGTCTTTTCTAACCCAGCATTGGGGTCATTTTTAATCCAACATTGTGTCGTTTTAAACCCAACATTGGGTCGTTGGGTCATTTTTAATCCAACATTGGGTCGTTTTAAACCCAACATTGGGTCGTTGTTAACCCAGCATGGGGTCTTTCTAACCCAACATGGGTTCATTTTTAACCCAGCATTGGGTCGTTTTTAACCCAGCATTGGGTTGTTTTTAACGCATGGGGTTGTTTTAACCCAACATTGGGTCGTTTTTAATCCAACATTGGTTCGTTTTTAACCCAGCATGGGGTCATTTCTAACCCAGCATTGGGTCATTTTTAATCCAACATTGGGTCGTTTTAAACCCAACATTTGGTCGTTGTTAACCCAGCATGGGGTCTTTCTAACCTAACATGGGTGCATTTTTAACCCAGCATTGGGTCGTTTTTAACCCAGCATTGGGTTGTTTTAACGCATGGGGTTGTTTTAACCCAAAATTGGGTCGTTTTTATTCCAACATTGGTTTGTTTTTAACCCAGCATGGGGTCATTTTTAACCCAGCATGGGGTCATTTTTAACCCAGCATTGGGTCATTTTTCATCCCAACATTTTTAACCCAGCATGTGTTCTGTCTAATATTTACCAATAATGGGTTAAAAATAACCAAGCCATTTTTGGAGTGTTATAAATGTACGTTTTAACATTAAACCAAATGCATGATAAGAAAAATGTAACTTTTCAGGGTGTATTACTAACCCACAGTAAAGTATGGGCAGTGCAAATCGTGGAATATATCCTATTCTCTCATTACCCCAGGCTTTAAAAATACGTAGACTTCTAAATGATAAAATAATTGCTTCTCTATAAATCTCACCTCAAGTTAAATTTCCTCTGTGTAATCTGTCACATGTGGGGTCGAGAGCCTGTAAAGCTTGAAATAAATGTAAATTTAAAACAACAAGCCAAAGTAAATCATCCCTCATATCCATTTACTTGATGTCCACGTAACACTGGCAACATTTAATGAAGTCTAATAGTAACAAATGAACCACCTGCGGTTCGGAGTCTCCAAACCTTTCAGCCCTGCAGTAATGAATCTGGCTCAGCAGAATCTGTCCTTAAATTCAGTTCAGTGTTCAGATTCATGAGGTGTGAGGCGTCTCAGAGCTGCAGCACTGTTCTTCTGTCTCAATGATGATTAATGACCTGCAGGAGAAACCAAGAATCCAAACCAGGCCAAACCCAAATACTGCAGCCATGCGGACGTCACAAATTGAAAAAAACTAAACTGATTCTTACATCAGATTCTGCAGATGAATCTCAGTTAGTCAAGAACAATTGAATTAACATTTATTGAGGACTGAATTAGGGATGTTCATATTGACCGGTTAACCGTTAAATGAAGGTAAAAATGTAAAACATTGTTAACGCATGGTGCGTGTCGACATGTGCCAACAGACATTGTGCCAATTTTTTATCATTTATTTGTGAATGGCCTGTAAATGACGTGAATTATTGCTGCCCTGATGGTCTGGTAAAGTCATCATTTATATGAGAAATAATTTGTACGGCATATGTGTCCGTAGAGTATGGTTTGGCAGCTGCATGGAGATGCACATTTGTGTGTGTGTGTGTGTGCGCACAAGATGACATGGTGATCACCTCTGTCCTAGACCCTCACCATAGACTGTAAAAAAAGATGGACGACGTCAGTTTGGAGCCAGGGCATGCGCAGAAGGAATCGTAGGTGGAGCCAGAGGTGGAGCCGCGGTATCAAACTTCAACCCAAACGCTCGCATGCCCAATTCAACCACGCCAATCATAACAAAACGCCTCGTTTCAATAGCATCAAATTACTGAAACTTATCACAAAATAAACAATTAAAAATATATCAGAATTTAGTGATTAAGAAATATTTTCAAGATTTTTTTGCTTACCCCATTGGCAGATTTGTTTGGTTGTTTTATGCACAAAATCACTTAAATTTGATATTTTTGGTCAAAAAACTAGACTTATTTTCTTGGGTTGTTTTGCTCATCAAGAAAAAACATCTTAATTAAAGAAATTTTTTTATATTTTTACTGAAAACAAGACAAAAATACTAATAATTTTTTTCTTGAAAATCATTTTTGCAGTGTACAATCATTTAGTAAATAATAATAATAAAAAATGCCAAGATACCCAAGATGCCAACCCATGCACCCCTGATAATAATACATTCACTTTCAAAAGCTCTCTTTCTCTCTCTGTCTGTTCTGAGATCAGTGAGTGAGCAGATAATTGGATACATTAGTCTTTCTTAAGTTGTTATATCTGGAGGTTGATCTTATGTGCTGTGAGCCACATTAAAGATGAGAGACTCCTCACATCATCACATACAGATCTTCCTCTCAGGAGATCCAATGAGAGGAGAAAACCAATTTAGATAAAAATGAATCTGTCAAAATCCTTAACGTACAAACACAACAACTTATAAAAGCAGTGTGCACCAATGTTTACACTAAACAATGTGGAAATGTGACAGTGAGTGTGCTTAACACAGACGAGATGCTGACAAAACCATCAATTATGACAAATGAAAATAAAATACAGAAAGGTTGACAGATTCATGCCACTCATACATGCAGGAAATTATTTATAGTAGCATATAAGCAACACTAAATTCAGTTTACTTGACTGTATGTGAGTAAGACGTCTTCTCGGGTCCAAAGAAATTTACCCGACCCAAAATGATCAGAATCCCTTTTTACCCAAAAATGATGTGCATAAATATTTTTTTTAAAGAAAGACCCGACCTGAGACAAACCCGAGACCCGAGTCCGACCCAGACCATTTTTTTTTTTGTAAACTGACTGGACCTGAATGTAAATGACACCGACGTGTATGCAATCTGCATCCCTGCACACACCAGTCAGACAGAAAGAAACCCCGGTGGCCTTGAATCCAACATGCTGCTCCATTTATTTTACTTTGTTATCTGACGACGACACAAAGGTAACTACTAAAATGTGCATTCAAAATTGATTGACAGGTCTGGCTCAACAAACATTAACCTACCGGCGCCACATGATGTCACATTGGTTGGAAAAGGACTCAAAACACATGCAAGATACTTCAGGTCTTCTCAGGTCTGTTCGGCAAAACACAATCGTTTTAAATTACCTGAGGCCACTAATATTATACCCGACCCGTGTGCGAGGCACACATGAAACGTTTAGACTCGAACCCACCACCAATGTTTTGTGGTGCCACTGAATTTGACCAACAAACACACATGAAGGCGGTTTGCACACAAACCGATTTTTCCTACTGCCTTTTTGGCTCTCGCCTCAACCAGCAGCCATCTGCTCAATCTGCAGCCCATATTTTACACTATCAGATCACATCATCTCTCTGAAAGAGTCTGTGTGAGATATATTCTCACTAAAGGCCTATATCTATAAGAGAAAGAAAGGGCTGATTGATATTAATATCAGTGTACTAATATAGCAGTCAGTGCAAACTGTGGTAAAATAACCCAAGGACACACTGACTCTTCAGTTAGTCAGATACACTGACATGTCAACGTGACTCAATACAGATGATAGTCCCTTACATAGCAGTCAGAACAGATGGACTGTAAAAGTGTTCAGTCCCCACGAGTTTCGTGCACCCTCCAACCCATACAATTAGGTTGTTTGCTCATTTCCCAAATGCAACCCACAGATATGTTTACTAAATTAGCGCCTCTATCGGCAGCAGGTGAACCTTGATATAAAAAAATATATGGAGCACTGGGCTAAATTGGTTGTGAGGCCAACAGGGTTTATTTCTGTCTGACTGGTGCATGCCATGCAGGACTGCAGACTGCTCACACATCAGTGCCGTTTACATTCGGTTACAGTCAGGTTAAAAAAATTGCCCTTGGGTCGGGTCGGACTTCGGCCCAATTTTGTCGACTTTCTTAAAAAAATGTTTTATGCACATCAGGTTCGGGTAAAAAGTTATAAGGGTCATTTTGGGTCTGGTAAATTTCTATGGACCCAAGAAGACCTCTGTCTACCCTGCAAAAAAATGACTTTACATAGTATTTTTATTAGTCTGGACAAAAAATATAAAATTTAAGAGAATTTGTGCTTAAACAAGCAAAAAAATCTGCAAATGGAATAAGAAAAATATTATTGAAATGTTGACTTTTTTCATAAGCACTTAATTTAAGAACATTTTCCTTATTCCATTGGCAGATTGTTTTGCTTGATTTATGCACAAAATCACTTAAATTTGATATTTTTGGTCTAAAAACAAATATTTGGTCTAATATTTTTGCTCATGAAGAAAAATAATTTTTAGATATTTTTATTGAAAACAAGTCTGGGATACTAAGAATTGTTTTATTGAAAACCTTTTTTTGAAGTGCACTGCAAAAAAATTACTTTCTTATTTTTGTCTTGATGAGTAAAATAAGTCTAGACAAAAATATACAATTAAAGTGATATTGTGGTTAAAACAAGCAAACATATCTGCCAATTGGGTGAGAATTTTTTTCTTGAATTAAGTGTTTAAGAAAAAAAATGTACTTATTTCAAGATATTTTTTAATGTATTTTTTCTCTCAAGCAAAAAAATCTGCCAATGGGGTTAGCAAAAAATCTTGAACATTTTTTTTTAAACACTAAATTCAAGAAAATGTCAAGAAAAATTTGCTTATATATTTGCATGTTTTAAGCACAAATTCACTAAATTGTGTATTTTTTTTGTCTAAAAACTAGTGTTATTTTCTTAGGTCATTGTGCTCATCAAGAAAATGCATCTTGATTTAGGAAGCAAAACAATCTGCCAATGGGGTAAGCAAATTTTTCTTGACATTTTCTTGAATTTAGTGTTTAAAAAAAATGTTCAAGATTTTTTGCTAACCCCATTGGCAGATTTTTTTGCTTGTTTTATGCATAAAATCACTTAAATTTGATATTTTTGCTCTGAAAACTAGACTTATTTTCTTGGGTCGTTTTGCTCATCAAGAAAAAGCATCTTAATTTAAGAATTTTTAGATATTTTTACTGAAAACAAGACAAAAATACTAAGAAAATGTTTTCTTAAAAATCAGTTTTTGCAGTGCAGATGCAAAAATTTCTACACTGCAAAAAATGACTTTCTTACTTAGTACTTTTGTCTTGTTTTCAGTAAAAATATCTAAAAATTCTTCAATTAAGATATTTTCTTGATGAGCAAAATCACCTAGGAAAATAAGTCTAGTTTTTACACAAAAAATATCAAATTTAAGCGAGTTTATGGAATGAGAAAAATTTTCTTGAATTAAGTGTTTATGAAAAAACTTATTTCATGAAAATATTTCTCATTCCATTGGCAGATTTTTTTTTGTTTGCTAATTGTAAGCACTAATTTACTTAAAGTTTATACTAGACTTATTTTTCTTGGTCATTTTGCTCATCAAGAAAATACATCTTGATTTAAGAATTTTTTATATTTTTACTAATAACGAGACAAAAATACCATGTAAGAAAGTCATTTTTTACAGTGTAAACACAGCCTCCATCAAAAATTAGATAATGATATTAACCGAATGCTCTCGGCACGTATTATACATTCATCAAATACTTTCACTTTAAATCCCCTTAATCCTGGCTCAGGCAATTCAGAAATACCACTTAGTTGCAGAATCCATTAAGAGTCATTTACAAGAAAGCTTGTCAGACACACTAAGAGGGTTTTGCATCCAAGCTCATCAATTGCATTTAAATTACGCATTAGATTATATAATGTCAGCCAATCAGAGCAGAGCTTTTTTTCTTCAATAGTCTACACACCGGAGGGTTATAACCAATCGGTAATGAAACAGACTTAATTTCTCTAATGAAAACATTTGTTTTTGTAAGAGATCAATTACTTTTTTTGATTGTTGAAGATGAAACGGAAAGCAAAGTACCATCCTCATCCCTTTGTTTTGCACATGTGCTTTCAGCATCTGTCAGCTGAATTTATCGTATAGGATCAGTAGACAAGAGGCTGTTAAGACGGCAGAACTGCTCTGCGTTTTCATCCTTTCATTTGGAAAGAACTGATCCTTTAATCTCCTCTGCGTTCATTCCTGACGGCACACCTGAGTGACAGGACCTTCATACTGCCAAAGTCTGAACCAAGAATTAAAGACCAAGACTTTATATTACCACCCAACTATACACACACACTGAGGTTATTCAGCATCACTGCACTATGATTCTCAACCTTAACTCTTTGGGGCCCCCATAAGACAATCTGAGCCCCTCAATCCTTTAGCACAGGGATCTCCAACCTTTCGGGAGCTAGGGCTACCACAATGGATAAAATAATCTGGTGGGATACATACAACCCATGAAAATAAGTCTAGTTTTAGACCTAAAATATGAAATTTAAGTGATTTTGTGCATAAAACGAGCAAAGAAATCTGCCAATGGGGTAAGCAAATTTTTCTTGACTTTTTCTTTATTTAGTGTTTAAGAAAATGTTCAAGATTTTTTGCTTACCCTATTGGCAGATTGTTTTGCTTGATTTATGCACAAAATCACTTAAATTTGATATTTTTGGTCTAAAAACAAGACTTATTTTCTTGGGTCGTTTTCAATCATCAAGAAAAAGCATCTTAATTTAAGAATTTTTAGATATTTTTACTAGATATTTTTTTCTTGAAAATAATTTTTTGCAGTGTAGGCTACTCAAAACTTTTTTTGTTTTACTTGTTGATTTTATTTAATGTTCATCATCATCATTTATTTACGGAGCCGCTAAGGGCAGATGGAGAAAAAATGTATAAAGTTTAATCTCACGTGCGCACGTGAAACTATCGCGAAGAAACTATGCGAAACTAAACTTTTTAAAAAAAAAATCTGCACATGAAGGTGTTGCGTGAGCACATGAAAGTTTCACATGAGCACGCAAAAGTTTCCCGTAAGGACATGAAACTAAACTTTAAAAAAAAAAAATCTGAACATAAAGGTGTCGCGTGAGCACATGAAAGTTTTACGTGAGCACGCGAAAGTTTCCCGTGAGCACATGAAACTAAACTTTTGATTTTTTTTGCAACAATGTCACCTTAGGGGCTCAGTATTTATTCATAATTTATCATTGTTTAAAATGTTAACATGTATAAAAGCCAAGCTTTTATTTAATTTTTTTATAAATAAATATAAAAAATCAGGCTATTCATAGAATGTTATAGATATAAATAATAAACATTGCACAAAAGATATGATTTTAAATTCCTATCTTGGCATTGCAAGCAGGTGATAAAATATTATTATATGAAATTATTAGTGAAACAGTTTATGCCTCTGTGCTTGACTTCGAAGCACGTTAGATCCAGCACCTGCCAATGTGAACTCTGAAGGGAGGTGTGGACCACCAGTTTGGGAGCCACTGCACTGTAAAAAATTACTCTGGAGGGTGTTAAATTTAACCCATGAAAATTAGTTATAATTTAATTAAGTATATAAGCTAGCAAGTAAAATAAAAAATAATGGGTATATTCTACCTTCACTATCCAATTTTTAACAGTAATAACTGCAATACTAAAAAAATAAGTAACATATACCCCAAAATATTGGCCTTAGCACCGCAAAGTGCGCATGAATCAACATCCAGGCGGGACTCGAGTCACCATTTTTTCATATCATATCGGCGGGAGAACTGCGGTTTGTTGACAGGTAAGTTTTTATTTAACTTGTTGATATCATCATGAATGGAAATGTTAAGTTGGTTAACTGTAAAATCTACCAGAAGTTTAGTCATTTGCGTGCTTCTCTGTCTCTGTTGTTGACAGATTGATAGGTTAGAATATGTCAGTCAGGTTAGCTTTGAATGAAACATCGCCCAGTTCTTGCACCTGTGAATACGAATAAATATCCATATTTATGATTAAAATATTAACTTCCATTATTATTATTTACATGTCTGAATCTCGTGAACAGCGGAGCTGCTCAATATGAGTGGTTGAACTTGAGCAAGCCACGTGACGAGAGAGAGCAGCGGACGGTTGATGTACGATACAGACGGGAGGGCGTCGAGCAGAAAAACAAACAACGGTAAAGCTGTCGATGCTAGATAATTACTGTAAAAGTTTTCTTGCATTTATCTGTTAATATATTGAGTTTTGTTTTAGAAGGGATCCATTTATGAAGCCATTTTATTATTATTATTATTATTATTATCATTTACGGATATATACTTAACGTTGCCTTTCGCTTTTTAATGTCTGTTCAAAAAAGTATTTCGGAGTTCATATGTTATATATGAGACTTGTATATGAAGTTGAATCACTTAAAATTGAATGTAAGTACTTCTTGTTAGTGTTCAATGTTTTATGCACGTGTACTGTGAGTTATAGCATAATATGAAGTTGTATTTTTGCACTTAATAAGTTTTAAATGAAGTTGAAATGTTTGTTTGTATCGATATAGCATGCTAGTCTACTGAGGTAAATGAGATCAGTTTTTCCTCTCATATTATTGTCTTCTTTAATTTTCTAATGATAACGTGAAGAACAGTATTTAGGAATCTTGCTTTTAATGGTTTTTTAACATCTCATGAAGCCTTGGTTTATTTTGTTTTATGAAATAATATGTTCAAGAAGCTTTATGTAAAACTATGATATGTTGTATTTCACTTGAAATGTATTGGGGTTATTATACGTCCAATAATTAGTTTTAAATGTTTACAGAATGTTATTTGGTCAATAAAGCAAGCAATTTATGCAATCTTGTGCATGACTATTTTCTTATTCAACCCTCTCTGAATAAGTAATATGTAATGTTTCTTAATGGCTTATCATTATTAATAATAATTTAATAGATCTGTGCCTTAATACCAATAGGGTTAATGTTATTCATTTTTTTATAAGTAATTAGTTATGAAAAAATAGGTAGACCTTACCTAATTTTTTTTACTTTATCATAGTAATTAAATTTAGGTACTTTTTAATCAAATATATAGGATATAATTTACTCAAACAAAGTGAGTGCAAATTGTTACAACAATTTTTTTGAGTAAATTCTATAGGTTGTTTTTTACAGTGTAGGTTCCTCAAAACAAACACAAAATCTAAGTCAAAGAGACAATGCCAGAATAAAAAACGAATGAAACTGCACACAGTTTAATACATTTAGACACTAAACATGAGCATTATACAGAATATGTAAACTAGTGTATTCTTGGCGATATCCATTGCTCATATTCATAATTTCTGCATTCATTAAATGGACTGTACCGCTAAAGCAACCTTTGGGATTCACATTTCTACATCTCAGCATTTTAACTGCTTTCTGTTCGATTTCATTCTTTCTCCTCTGAAGGACGATTGATGTTTGCAGGCGATATTGATGCCGTTCAGGCTGGAGGTGAATTTCTTGTTCAAAGAAAAACACCATCAAGCTTTTCTATCATTTATAAATGATGGCATTTACTCAAAGCTCATTTTTGTCTAAATTTCATGGCCCGTATGAGCCTCCAGCAATAGACGTTCACATCTGAAAGACTTTGACAGAATTTCCATTCATCAACGGCTTGTTAAGTGTTTCGCAAAAATGCTGATGTGACGGTTTGAATCAGCACATGTCCTGATGGACAGCAATTACCAAACATACAGATCTCAACCGCATCTGTGCAGTTCACTCGGCTAACTGGGAATTTATAAGCTCGAGAAAACCAGCAGTAATGTGAGCATTTCAGAGTCTGGGCTCATTTGAATACTGAATTCTGGGTTCTGGTTTGGCTTGGTGGTGAAAGATTTTAGCTCGAATGACTTCAGCTGTAGAGTTTGACAGACCATACCGCACAATGTCTGTGATAGTGAAGTACCCAACAGTGGTCTGTGGATCCAGCCATGTGTGTGTTAATGTGTGCAGAGTCATTCTCATCCAATAGTGCCATGTGTGTGGTTTCCTATTAATAACTACTGATATAAATAACAGGACATCGAATTTCATTTCATTTAGTGTGTAATGCAAATGACATTTTAAAGAGCACCTATTATGGCCTTTTTACAAGATGTAATATAAGTCTCAGTGCTAAAATACCCCAACGATCATTTATTATAGAATGTCAAAAATGCCCCTATTTGGGTGGGAGCAAAAACGCGCTGTTTTAATGTCTGTACCTTTAAATGCAAATGAGCTTCAGCTTGTTTTCAGTTAAAATAGATCTGATTAATACAGTCTGAGACAATAGTATCTTGTGGACACAGTACAACTCGCTGAAGGTGGAAACTATGGTAATGCAGGACTGTAAGTGGGCGGGGCTTTATCAATATGACCTCACATTGATAACAGAATCAAAACGCTATGTCAAATGAGACTGCTTTGGTTTAATGGGGATTAAAAAACAAGGAGCAGGTGGATTTTTTCATCTGCCAACACACATTATTTCCAAATCAACCAAAAGTGAATTTTGCATAATAGTTGCCCTTTAAAGGGGCACTGCACTTTTTTTGAAAATAGGCTCATTTTCCAGTTCCCCTGGAGTTCAACATTTGATTTTACCGTTTTGGAATCCATTCAGTCGATCTCTTGGTCTGGCGCTAGCACTTTTAGCATAGCATAATCCATTGAATCTGATTAGCAAGGCTTTGAACCGGTTCACAGAACGAAACAAAAAACAGAAACTTTTAATGTTTTGCAAGGAACAGAAATGAAACCAGAAACTAAAAAAAATACATGTTCCAGAACAGAATCGTTTATTGAAAATTAATTTTCTTTCGTTCTTTGACAAGATTTCTGTGCAATACTCTGTGAAGTTCAAAATATTTTTTTGTTCTAACCGGTTTAGGAACGTCAATTTTAGGGTTGAACCGAAAACTGGAAAAACGTTAAAATACGGTTTCTGTTCCGAATGAACCAATTGAGGAAAATTTTTGGTTCAAAGCCCTGCTGATTAGACAATTTAGCATTGCACTCAAAAATAACCAAAGAGTTTCGATATTTTTCCCAGACTTATGTAGTTACATTGTGTACTAAGACTGACGGAAAATTAAAAGTTGCGATTTTGGAGGAGATATTACGCAGTGCCCAAAATAGTCCTCTCCTATTGAAAGTTACCAAGGGCACTATTTCAGGCACTGCGTAATATCATTGCGCCTCCTGCAAAAATGTTAATTTTCCTTCGGTCTTAGTACACGATGTAACTACAAGTTTTAAATAGGATAAATATTGAAACTTATTTTTAGCGCGATGCTAATGGTCTAATCAGATTCAATGGATTATGCTAAGCTATGCTAAAAGTGCTAGCGCCAGACCCGGAGATCGACTAAATGAATTCCAAAACAGTAAAAATCAAATGTTTAACTCTAGGGGAGCTGGAAAATGAGCATATTTTCTCTTTAAAGCAAAACACGCTGTTTGCTAAGGCAATTGTATTTGCACTCATATTTTAACCAGCCTGATTTCATGAGAATTCGTACATATTTTACAAGCTGGCTAATTTGTATGAATTCATACAAAATTAATTGTGCAAAAATGTACAATTGTCGTGAAAAAAGTATAATAAATATGCCACCGATCTTACAAATCATACAAAAATGTTTGAATGTGATTGTACAAATTAGTCACCCACCTCATAAAATACGTATGAATTGCCATGAACTGCAGTTTGTTAACGCAAAACATTTAGGATCTTCTCAAATGAGAACAGTCTACCCAAAACATGAATGCCATGGATGATTATTATAATTAAAAGAATGATCTATTCGATTTATAACTAATTCATTCATGTCAAACTGTGAAAACATCGTGGTAGGTGATGATGATAAATAGCACATAGTCTGTATGTGCAAGGCTGTAAAAACTTATTGCCCTGCAACTTTCTGCTTGAGATAAGAAAATATAATTTCTCGAAAATTCAGCAGTAACCTTTTCAAATGAGATGATTAAAACTGCATACATTCAAATTAAAATGTGCATCGCATTAGAATGAACTGCAGTTTCCTGAAAGCTGTATTGCTTCCCCTGCATCTCTATATCTTCTTTAAAATATTTAAGAAATCAATTTAAAGACCCCTTCCTAACAAAAAACACTATGTTCGGTTTAATACGGTTCTGTGGCTGAAGAAGTCACATCTTACTGCAGTATAATGCTGTACTGCAGGAGTCCTGCTAAAACCTAAACCTGTCGTCACATCAGCGTCTTTAACTTAATGACAGATAATTAATCTGACAGCTGCATGAACTCGACTGTCAAGAGAATCAATCACATACAGTTTGAGTGTCACAGATCTGCAGTAACATTTCTCCAACAGTAAATCTGCAGTCTTAAAATCCTAATCTATATAACACCGATACAGTACACTTCTCATTGTACTTCTCAAAGATCTTTTCTTCAAGATCTTCTGCAAAGGGGCTTTATTTCCTATATATGAAGGTTTGAAAAATAAATCCTCTCCAGTCTGATGTTATATACAGAGCAGATGGCTGCAGTGGACCTTATCTGTCAGAATCCAGTAGGTGAAGTGGATGCATATGCAAATCTGTTGGCATGATCAGTTTGTGGGAAAAGCAAATGTCTTATCACTATTGGACCTTTACTCCCTGTAGAAGAACAATGGGGCAAATGCCTATACTGTATTATAACACAATGCAGTATGAAATCTGCTCTGTGTACGGACTCGAATCTTTGACATAGCTGTGTTTCCATTCCCCATAAAATTGTGCAAATTGACATTGCAAATTGAAAATATGGTCAATGGAAACCAGTCAATTTCGCAAAACCTCTCATATATTGCAAAAATGTTTTTATGCTCGCATGAGGTGGTTTTTCAGGCAATTTGGAAAAGGTGTATTTTGCAGAAACTGAAAATGCAAGTTTATTTGCCTTTTCAGGTCACCTGATGCAAGTAAGTCACATATTTATTATTTATAGATGACGCAGTATTTACTAAAACCTCCTAGAAACATCTCAATGTATGTCTGTTCCCAAGTAAGAGGCTTTCCTTGATAATAATGTTTGAATAACACTCCCATATCCATTTCTTTTGATCAGACTGATTTCACGAAAAAAAAGTGTTATAGACAAGAAACATTTTATTTATATATTCGTGTCATGACACGAAATTCAGCTTTTTTCGTGCCTTGAGCACAAATGTCTTTTTCGTGTCACTTGCACAAATTTCTATAAATAGTTTTTCATGTCACAACTTTTTTTTCGTGTCATTTTATGTATTGTTTTCTCTTTTTTTCCCTATTTTTAAATCATTGTCGCTTGGCTTTGGGATTTGAGTTGGGGTTTGGATGTCTAAAAATATAACAAAAAGTGATTCTAACACCAACTCCAAGCGACAATGATTTAAAAATAAGAAAAAAATGACAAAACTTATTTTTGATTTTAAAAAATTTGATTAATTTATTTGTGTCCATGGCACGAAATTCAGCTTTTTTCGTGCCATGGACACAAATAAATTAATCTAATTTCTTGTAACACAACTTTCCATGAGATCATGTTGCTTTTGATTTAAAATAATGTACTATTACCTCAAGAAATACCTATGGGTGATTCTCGTGAAATTAGACTTATGAGGTGTCATGAAACATTTGGATAAAAAAGTAAATGCTATCAAAATAACAATCATACAGTTACAAACATCTCTTCATGTACTATTTTGTAGCCTACATGAATTCAAATGACATCATACAAAACAATTTTGTTTTTTTTCCACATTTAAAGGAAAAATTTTCATTACTGCAACGTGTCCATGACTGGATTTGGGTTCTTTGACATGGAAATATTTATAATTAAAAAATAAAAATAATAAAGTGCATGTTATACTATAAACATTTACAGTAAAGAAACATGGTATTTGTTGATCATTGGTAAATGTATAGACAATAATAAGGAATAGAAATGTGTCCAAGAAAGATTTTCTCATCTCGGCAACAATTTTCAATCATTGTTTTTAAGCCCTCAAGGAACTAACATTTAAAAAAAAAATTGTTGTAAGGGACATAATTGACTGTGACACTCAAGATGGCTACCAGGTAAGCAGTTCTTATTTTTTCTCTCCAGATAAATGTTGAAATTTTGTTTGTCATAGTACCTAGACAAATTCTTAGTTCTCATTACCGAAACATGAGTTTGTAAATGCTTATATTTAATGTAATATCATGTTGCGGTAATGATAATCTAAAAAATGTAAATAATTATATAGGAAATATTTTTTAAATGCTCTAAAAATAATGGTAGTAAGTTCAGACCTTAATCTTATTTGTGCAAAAAAAATGGCTTTAAGGGCTTTTTAAAAAAATCTGATGCTGGACACCTTCTAAATCTGGATTTCGTAAGAATCACTTATATAAATTGGCGCTTTTAAGTATAAGGGACGAGCTTCTTGGCATTAATGTTTAATGTTAATACTGTTACGTCTCCTTCGATTTAAAATAATGCGTAGTGCGGCGGAGGTGATATTAGTAAACCTACCAACACCAGTCAACATGATGTGGAATGACTTATCGCGAGAAGAAAAACTAAGTTTCAGTCACATATAATCGATTAATGTAAACAGCATAATTTCGCAATCGTTTTTTGCCGACATTTAGAAAATTAAGCTAAAGTTTTGCCCAAATCTGCAATGGAAACGCAGCTGAATATCCACACTTTTCTCAGTTTCCGGTTGTAGAGACAATCACAACACGAGTGGACAAATGTGGAAGTGACGGTTATACAGCATCTAACACACAGCTGTAGTGTCTTGCAGCTGATTCATTACGTTAATTCATAATGGAATCAAACATACAGGTAAAAATATTCATTCAATACCTCATCCAATTCCATACATCTCTGGATGATAAAAACAACATCTCCCAATGTCTACTCGCGTTCATAACTTCATTAAGCTTTGCCTCTGCTATTGTGAAATAGCAATCTCTAGTGGTGAAAATCTTACATATTGTGCCTTTAACGTCAATCGTGTTCTTAAAATGACATTAAAATGAAAACGCTGTGAGACACAACACAGTGAGCGCTGGAAAGTTTTATTAGAACACATGTTAAGAAAACCTCTTTAAATAGGAAACAAGGAATGGGATTATCGCCAGCACCCTAAAGATATAACAGCTGTTGGATATCCCAAAATCCCAAAGCACCTGGAATACTATGGAAAGTCACCACAGATTTGTGTGTGCGCTTGTGTGTGTGTTTGATCCCAGCATTAATATTCTGTGCAGGTAGATGGTTATGTGTCTCTCTGCAACTATAGATGCCCCTTATATTCCTTACAAAAGAAGCACTGCGGTAATACCATGATATGGTGATGTTATCAGAAATTCTGCAAGTAAATACATTTTTATTTAATTTTATCATAAGACTAAAGATAAAAGGTTACGCATTATTCTTTACTGAAACAAAAAGGAAGACTGAAATCTGAATTCCCTCTCATAAGTTTAACTTCATCAGGAAAGCCAAAGACTAATGATGATTTATTACTAATGAGTGTTAATTAAGCTTCATTGACAGCTGAAAATGATCCAGAGGTCGCAGTCCCGCTTGTATATTGCTGAGTTCTCAAACAAATTCCTGTCGGAAAAAGCTGCGGAATGGTTACGTAAAGAAACTTTAACATCCACAGAACATTTCTGTTGCCCAAAAAATACTTTGCATTGGAATTATGTTCTTATCTACAAACAAGATAAGAAAGAAATGTTTTTAAACGTTTGACTGAATTGTTATTTGGGGGACTAAAAAAGGCATCGCTGTGAAGAACCGTTTATAGCACCTTTATTTTTAGGACTGCACCAGATGACAAAATCTCATCCCATTTAGTATCCATGAAGGGAGTGGCTATTTTTCTCTGGAGCTGAAAAACAGTCATATTATTATGTTGAGGTTGTATGTGCAGATAACACAAGAACTCTACTGCCATCTGCTGACTGAGACTCGGATGCTTTCTTACAATAAAAGTGGAGGTAAATGCTAAAGAAGTATTGAACTAAAATAAGTAAATTATATAAATGAAGATTAACTATTTCATTATATAAAATGATATGCAAAATATGTTCTAAAATTTTCATTTTCATTTTAATTTTCATGGTGACAATCCATCTTCATTGTCAAATTGAATACGTAATACTGTTACGTTAGTAAACGCCACCCACTGATTAACTCAAAATCTGGATACAAGATGAGTTTAAACATGAACATTTTGAAATTAAGGAGAACCTAAAAAGAAAACTTTAATTTAAATAGATAATTGTCACTATGCATGAGCATTACTAAAAGCTTAGTCTTGCCTCGAGATTGTAATGAAATGTTAAATCATCAGCTGCATTTTATATTTCAATCACTGTCACCACGAACAATAAAATGAAATTTTGTCTTTTCATTTTCAGTTTTTGCACATATTTTGTGCCTATATTTTATAATTAAATGGTTAATATTGTTTTAATTTCAATTTTTATCATTTGCTTAAAACCGTCCTGTGGTGAAAATCACATTTATATTGTTGTTTATGTGTCTATGTGGTGTTTTAAATATGCATGAGGACAAATTTGAGGCAAATTCATCATTCAACACCATTGCTGAGTATTTTCTCCATAAAATTGGATTTTCTCATTCCCTCGGTTTGAAATCATCTCGGTTTCCTATGTCACCAGTGGCGGCTTGTGACTGCTCTTCCGAGGGGTGCAAATTTAAAATAAGCAATTGGAGTGTCATGTGTGTTACTCGTGTTTTCAAAATATGTGTTTGTTGCTTCATGTGAACCATGTGCATCAGGTGTTTTGTCAAAATAAGTGCTTGCTGCACACGCATCAAAACCGTTTATGATAAAAGAGATGCTCACGTTCACAAAATACACGCAAGACACTTACTTAACAGTAGTGCTGGGCGATAATTCGATAACGATAATTTTACCGATTTAAACTTTTTCGATAAAACGATAAGGTTAGTTCGATAAGTGATCGATAATGTTTACGCACTGTGCGTAATGTTGCGCGAGCACTTCCGGATGCGGCACGCGCTCTTGGTTTACAATCACAGTGACAGTTAGACTTGAAGGAGTGGAAGATGAGGCAAGTTATTCATTTATTAGTAGAGACCTATGATTTTCGCGATGCGGATAACGCGGACGGAATCACGGAATTCAAATGCGCGGAAACATTTTCTTGTGTGTAATGTTGGACGCGCAAACAGGGTTCGTCAAACACAGCAGACACAATAGGTGCAGTATACTGTACTTTCATTCAGCGTCCGCCTTGCGCACGCACACGTCCGCGGAGCTTTAAAAGTATATTTACAGGACATTCAGAAAATTCAGGAACCTGAGGAAAAGCAGCAGATCCACGACTGCAGTGAATATAGTGTTTGCGTATGTGCGCTCCCACAGCAACGTGACACTCTTGACATCCATTTATCAGCTCGTATATGTATAACACACGCGTGATCACTGAACTAAGTTTTTTTTTCTTGTTTAAGTGAACATAAACAGCTGTTACTCAGTATATTGAAACTTAAAGCAGTCTGTCTTGGGTCTTAAAGTGACAGTAGTCTGCTGCTTTTGTGTCAGAAATGTGTTGATTTCATAACAAATAGATTTACATTTAATACAGATGCATGAAAATTAAAACAAGATTTTAGTATTTGTATTTGTCATGTTCTGAATAAAAAGTAGTTTAAAACCATTATTAACTGTCTGGTTTTTACAATTTTCATTCAGGAGCAAAAATCTGCCATTAAATTTGAAAGGAGTAAAGATTTGTTATTTATCATGATAATTATCGATATCGACTGATATGGAAAACATTTTCTCGATCATTTTTTGGGTCATATCGCCCAGCCCCAACAGTAAACTCTGATTATACATGAGATTATGCGAGTATCTGGCAAACGCGAGCGTCTCTTTTATCATAAACCCTTTAGACGCATCTGCAGCAGGCACTTATTTTGACAAGACACATGATGCACGTAGGTTCACTCGACGCGGTGAACACATATTTTGAAATTTCGAACCACACACATGAAGTGCTACAATCATGCTGTGACGAACTTCGCATCATGCGCTATTGAAAAAAGACGTCACTGGCTGCCAATGTATGTCACAAACATGTACAGAGTAAATCTGTAGTTTGAGCCATAGATTTGTATGGATGCCGCATAGACCCTGCGCTGAAATGATCGCAGCTTCAGCTCTGTTTCTGCAATGTTCGCACCTGTTAACATCAGCGTTAAAAGAAATTTGTGCTACAAACACACAGTTCACGTATGCATTGTGAAACTGGACTTAGCAGTTATCTGTCTGTAACTGCAGAATGCAGCATCTATGGTCCGAGCTGGTATGAGGAGGTGGAGACTAATTTGCATATTCATATCTATAGTCCAAGGTGACGAGGCTGAATAGAGACAGAGCGCCAATATGCAAATTTGAAAACCACGCCCACCGGGGGGGAAAACAATCCAACCGTCTCCATTGACTTTGTATTGCGAGAGGCTGCCTCCTTGTCATTTCTGGCTTATAACAAAAAACAGAATAATGCCTAAAAGCTGCTGTGTGACAATATGTACAGCTAACAAGCCAAATAACCCAGAAATAAGTTTTTATAAGCTGTCGAGCCGTAAAACCCAGCTTTTAAGGAGAATAAAGTGGATCGCCGACTACGTTTCCCCCTATTGGACGCAGTTCTACTAATAGTATTACTATGAAACGTTGCCTGTTTCCACTTTTGTTTCTTTAAACGCTCGTTTTATGAGGTCGACAGCTTAAAAAAAACTTATTTCTGGGTTTTTTGGCTTTTTAGCTGTACACCTTGCCACACAGCAGCTTTTATGTATTATTCTGTTTTTAATTTTAATCTGTAAATAAGTTTTTATAAGCTGTCGACCCCAAAAACGAGCGTTTAAAGACACAAAAAATGGAAACAGGCAACTTTTCATAGTAATACTATTAGTAGAACTGCGTCCAATAGGGGGAAACGTAGTCGGCGATCCACTTTATTCTCCTTAAAGACAGGGTTTTACGGCTCGACAGCTCATAAAAACTTATTTCTGGGTTCTTTGGCTTGTTAGCTGTAGATATTGTCACACAGCAGTTTTTAGGCATTATTCTGTTTTTTGTTATAAGCCAGAAATGACAAGGAGGCAGCCTCTCGCAATACAAAGTCAATGGAGACGGTTGGATTGTTTTCCCCCCCGGTGGGCGTGGTTTTCAGGTTATGACGCGCGGCGCTCTGTCTCTATAGAGGTGTGGGCTAATTTTCATATTCATAAATCCACTTATACTAAATGAGGCAATGGTGAAGAGATAAATTCAAGCTATTTAAAAAAAGTAAGAAAAAATTACTGTCACATGAAAAACTTTTTTATGCTTTTACGATGCTCAAAGACAAGATTTTAAAGTGATAAAATTATCGACTACGGGGAACTTTAATTTATTTAAAATATTCAATTCAGAATATATTCAGAATATTCAAAAGCCAAGATCCACAGATGAAAAAGGCATCAAGCCACTAATCAAATAAGACAGTTTTGGTATTCATCAACTAAAAGTCAGATTTTCTGGCTTCTGGCACTGCAGTAACACAAAATGCTTGCAGCAGCATTCAAATCATGCTGTAAGATTATATGGTTGTGCGCTTTTTAATTAACATATACGTGCACACACCCACATACATGAGATTACAATGGGTTTTGTGAACACACACACACACACACACACACACACACACACACACACACACACACATAATGGATTAGTGCAGAAATGACAGAGCAGAGAGGCTTTACAGGTCAGATACAAAATTCAATCTATGCACATTAAATAGAGCAAAATAACCATTAAAACACGGCAAGTGCACAATATCCACACAAGCATGAGTGCCTGTTTTGTGTCCGTCCAGTACATTTGGTCTCTATGTAGTCAATTATTGCCTTGACCGACATGCAGGCTGGACATTTACTACCCAGAACACCTGCATCCCAACATTCAGAGAAAGAGCACAAAGGCTTTGTGATGTGTTACACACTTCTTGATCAGTGATGTTTGCTAAGACAAGAATCATTATTATTACATATTGTTCATTCTTTGGGTTAATACCAAACCGTCAAACTAAAATATTAAACTTCCAGCGTCTTCCAACTTAATAACTCAAACGGTGCAGATTATTTTTCTGACTGACAAACACAAAAATCACATAGATATGATAGAGACGTCTGACCAGAATATCATAGAAAATTGTGATCTTTAAAGGAACGGTGAATCAAGGAATCAATTTTAACTTGATATTTAACTATATAAGAGGTCATCATACTTAAATGAACATCCTGCAAGCTTGAGAACTGAAAAAGTCCTCTTTACTGAAATATATCAGTTTTTGGCACCAAGCCATTAAAACAGTCGATTCAGGAATGTGCTGAAATATGACATCAGATTAGAATTTAAACCCCTTCCTCAATACAGTGACCACTTTTGTAGCCCCGCCCACAGCTTCGGGTGACACACATGTGGGCCAGGGACAAAGCAAAGAGAGTGTCTCAACAATCAGTAAAAATGTCTTTAAATGTAACCAAAATGACTTTTAAATATATTTTTCCTGAGAGACTTTTATTTTGACGCGGTGATCTGTTATGAGTATACCCATGTAAGAGCAACCTCACAAGCACAATAGAAATATACAAAGTTAGTGATAAGGACTTAACAGCCGCAGTTTAGATTATGATGCGCGTTTTCTGTGTTGTATACAGTAATTTAGTCACGTCGAGTTTAAAGTTTTGTTTCTACTTTACCATACATATTGTCATTTATGTGTATCATCTTTAGCACCCAGAATCTTTTGTGGCTCAAACATATATGTGTTTGGCTGCTATTTTTACACATTAATGTTTTTAAAACATTTCCCCACATGTTATGACGGAGCCACTAATCCATGTTACAAAATATCTTATTACTTATTGCTTTTGATGTTTTGAATGTAAAAACACCGCGAACATCATAAGTAGACCTCAGACAACAATATAAAACAATAAAATCGACAGATTTATTGCCCCTTTAAACTTAAGCCATTGAGTCAGCACCGCCTACCAATGCTCTTGCAACCTTCATTGTGAAGGCAAATGTTCAAATCTGGTTTTCTTTACAAAGTGCTTTTATGGATTCTTGCCTTTGAGCGCCACTGCAATTATCTCGAAAAGTAATCTCCAAAATCACTTCAAAGTCACCACACACCATTACCCACAAGCATTCAACGCTGAAAATTAAGGATTCGTTTCATTTTGTAACTCAGACAGACTATGATCTATTGAATAACTGTAATTGTAAAGTTTCAGGGATGATCCTGAAGCATTAATGTTTTTCAGAAGGGCTCAGAGCTCATGTTGCAGTTTGCATCTAAATCATTAAACTGAAGAAAACTGAGAAAACAAGATGAAAAGAGAGAGAAAACAGGTATACGAAAGAGACTGGGGGAAGTGTGTGCGTGCGTGTGCGTGTGCGCGTGTGCGTGCGTATACTGTACTCTGACATCACATCACATGCACAAAATGCAAAGCACGATAACACACAAAAATAAGACTTTATCTCCTAGAAACATGGAAAATAGATCTCTATGTCTCAAATAGGAGAACATCTCCTCAGTTGTCTTCTGTATGTGTGTGTGCATTGTTGCAGGCCAGTGTTTCCAGTCTGTTCTGACAGCTGACAGCATCCCACCTGCCCTCACATCTGTTGTTATGACCCCCAGTGTCAGGCCCACTGTAGTGTATCTAAAGCCAGTCACGTGGCATTTTACCCACGAGTCCCCTTAATGCTGCTGATGTAGTTGTATAATATCAAGCAAATGCAAATGACCTTGCCTGCTTGTTTAAAATACTGCTAACAACAGCCTCAGGTCTCAAGCTCCATCCTAAAAGGATTAACTCCTATATATGAAGAGCTCAGATGTAAAATCATCTATGTGCTTCTGACATGTTTTCTTGTGGACTCTTAATGGATTCTGCCAACAAACCAGTATTCCTGAATGTCCCGAAGCTGGGATTTGGCAGATTTGAAGTGGAAGTATTTGATGAACGTATAATATGTACCGAAAGCGTTCGGTTAATATCATTATCTTATTTTTGACGGATGTGGCGTTTAGAGGCTTTTGCATCTGAGTTCCTCATAATGGCTTTAATATCATACTTTAAGACTCCTGCCTTCAGGCTGAAAGGTTGAGAGGACATAATGCTATACTGAAATGCCAAAACTTATTTAAAAACATGTTCCCAGGTGAGGATGAATGTTTGTGGGGAATTGTGCCCGTGTTGTTTTTGAGATTTTTATGCGTGATGACATTTAAAGAGATAATTCACCCAAAAATGAAAATAATGTCAAAGTTCCAAACTCATAAGACCTCCATTCATCTTTGGAACACAGTTTAAGATGTTTTATATTTAGTCCGAGAGCTTGTTGACCCTTCATTGAAAATTTATGTACGGTATACTGTCCATGTCCAGAAAGGTAATAAAAACATCATCAAAGTAGTCCATGTGACATCAGTGGGTCAGTTAGAATGTGTTGAAGCATCGAAAATACATTTTGGTCTAAAAATAACAAAAATTACCACTTTATTCAGCATTGTCTCCTCTTCCGCGTCTGTTGTGAAGCGCATGTGTGAGACTAAAGTCACGTGACTGCACTGATGCTGACAGGGGTGCCGCTAGCAATTTTGGGCCCTATGAAAAAATAGGGGGTCGGCCCCCACCATACCCATTTCGCACCAAACATACAATCCAACCTACTGTAGCTATTCAAAATTGCTACAAATTGCTTTGTCTGTAATTTAATAATACAGAACTATTTATTTTGCTATTGTTTTGACCACAGTTATCAGTATTTATAGATACCTAAAATGTCTGCAGCTAAGATAATTTATAGTGCAATGTAAATTTAATTGAAAAATACAGTACATTAAATCAAATATTCAGAGAAAATGCAACATTCTTAAAGATTAAAGATAAACGTGACCATGCCTGTGAAAACCCAGCTGAAGTATTTCTTTGTAATTTACTGTTTTCCACATAAAATCATCCTATATAATGTAAAGAACATTTTGTGAAAATATAAACTTGATATCTTTAATATTGACTGAGTAATGTCATGTCACCGATTGAAATCATAGTGAAATTAATGCTTGAAATTAAACTGTGATGCTTTTTATCTCACAATAAGATTTGAGACTTTTCTGATTTTCACAGGCAGTCAGTGACATACTTGAGCTGTTACACACACGACATTGAGGGGACGAACTAAGTGTGTGATGAGATCGTAACAAGGTGTGGTGAGCTTGAACCTGCTTACATCACGAGGCATTTTTTGGACCCAACATCCAATACAAAAATTCAACTGCAGTAGCCACCGTTTAACCTGAAGAGGGCAGCACTCACACGTTTTTACCGGGTGTGCCTCATAAGCCTTGAAAAGTGAAGCCTCTGGCTCTTTGGTCGCCCCCTGGTGGCTGGCTGCAGTACAAGTCATAAACCCCACCCTCTCCATTCAAACGAAAGGGACTCTGCTCTAAATAAAAAAATTATTTACACTTCCAATAAAAGTTTCCGAAAGATGGTTTTGGTCCTTTCAAGTAGTTGTTATCACGCTGTAATATGTTCAAGTGTTCATTATTGTGGTAAGTTTCATTTTAGCTAGTAATTTAATGCTATAGAAACGGGGCGTGTCGTTATTAATGGCGTGGTTGAATTGGTCGCGCGAGCGTTTAGGCGGAGGTTTGATACCGTGGCTCCGCCTCTGGCTCCACGGACGATTCCTTCTGCGCATGCCTTGGCTCAAAACTGACGTTTTTACGTAACATGGCGGCGACCGTGGTCAGACATTTTTGGCTTCAATTCATTACAATGGTGGGAGGCGACGTCAAGTCGTCCATCTTTTTTTACAGTCTATGGTTTTTACACCAGTATTGAAACACTTGATATCCAAATGTCAAAAAACTTACTAAAATCAATGAACAGCACTAATAAAACCCCATTCTTACAGATCATTAACTAAAAAAAGTTGGTTTAGGGTTTTAATACTCTTTAAGAAAACAGCTATACTGTTATTAAATGACCCGTTTTTAATCAACGGGGCTCTAAAATGAAATGAATGACAACTATAGCAGATTACGACATAGATTTCCATTGATTTCTTAAACCTGTTGCAAGTTGAGAAGCTTTAATATACATAACTGGACTAGTTTAGCCTTAGTTGCATTTCAGTTTTATCACAACCAACTCGATTCACGACTGCATAAAAATACTTCCTTGGCATATTGCGTTACAAAACTAGTGTGTAACTGATCGCATTTCTAGTTTATGTTAATTAGCTTATACGGGCTACGTTAATTAAACAGCTTATAAGGGCTGACTTCGCGTTAGAATCATAACACAAAACAGGGAACGTAAATCACCTTGTGTTTTTTTAAACTGAGGTGAACAGAGCGAAGACTTATTACAGTAGAAAGAAAACTACGTTGTATTGATCCAGTGTCACATTGTGTAAACTGCATTTATAGTAAGGAACATGGGCGGAAATCCCGGGGGGGTCGGGGGGGACAGGACCCCCCCTATCTGAGGGTTGTCCCCCCTAAATTATCATTAGAATATGTGTATTGAAAATAATTTAATGATTTATAATACTTAAACTAGTTGTGTAAGAAGTGAAACAATACAAATGCAAACGGAGCAACAACAAAAAAACGTTTTAAATATTTGGATTCCCCCTCCCTTGCCTCACAGTGGTTTGGTCCACTGCCCACGCCCCTTTTACCTCACCACCACACATTCCGGTGGTAGAGAAGTGTACGGAGCCGACGCGTTAATAAGCTATATACAATACAACGTTTCCCATCACTTATCAGTTTATCCTCATATGTTTTAAAACTGGACTATTTTGACATATAAACATGAACATATTTCGTTTTCTGAGAACAGAAGCAGATAAACGATCAAGAAAACATTTTTATGCATTCATGCAGAGGTGAGGCAGAGCTGAAAGTAACAAATTACATTTACTCACCTTGCTGTAACTGAGTTTTTTGTGTACTTTTACTTTGAGTAGTTTTTAAAATCTGTACTTTACTTTTACTTAAGTATGTTTAAAGTATTGTTGGTTACTTCGCTACATGTTAAATCATATCCGTTACTGAGTAAAAATAAATAAAAAAGTAAGGTGATAAAGACGCGCCACGGTCGGATGATTGATTGATGGGCGGGGGAACGCGCAAAAAGAACCATGGAGAGGGACGAGACAGGCGCAGGCTAATGCAGACCCTCAATTCAATTCTTACGAAAGAAACCCCTGGCCATTGACGCAAAGCGATTGTTTCATTCAGGTAGGGTTCATGCTCTTGAGTACGGAGTTTGAGAATTGCCGACCGTGTTTAACCGCTAATTTGCACGATGCATTTTTAATACATGCGCATTATCTTCCGAGGTCTAGCAGCTTCGCGTCAAGTCAAACAACTTGAGAACGTCCTCGAGAATGCGCAGATCATTAGACATTGCAGAGAGAGAGAGAGCGCGAGAGAGATAGATTGAAAGACATCAGGTACACAGGTCTGGGAGCTAATAAACGTGTAAAGGATGTATAGTGTATAGCCATGGCACTCATCTCATTATATGTTCATTTATGTATATAGTTTAATAACAATGTATGTTACCAGCAATACATCAATTACAACCTTCATATAATGATTGTATTTACTAGCTGCTGACCTCATATTATTTTTGCTTCAAAAGTGCATAACTCACCTGTAAAAATCATTAAATAATTCCATAAATGTTTCTTAGTTATAAAAAGCTTTTTATTTTATTAACATTTGTTATTGCACTTTAATTGTAGAGATGTTTACAATTAAAAACATAGTTTGAGATGTATATATCCTTCCTTTGTGAACTATACTAGAAACCTCTCCCCGCTGTAAAAAAGTAACTCTTAAAATTAAAATGACTTTTTACTTGAGTAGATTTTTAGACCAGTAACTTTACTTTTACTTAAGTAAAATATTATTAAAGTAACTTTACTATTACTTAAGTAGAAAATTGTATTACTCTTTTCACCTCTGCATTCATATGTATTAAAATTAAATTTGCGTCCGTTCATAGAGAAAGAGAAACGTTTTCTATCTGTACCCATTTCCTTGCAAGTACAATTTTGCCTGTATTATTGGTGTCCCCTTCAAAAATTGTTCTTGAAAAATTTTATGTTTATTGTCCCCCCCAACATTTAGATGAGATTTTCGCCCCTGGTAAGGAAGTGCACATATGCAGATATCATAGCAAATAGCAGTAAATACACACACCTTGCTCTCTTGTGAAGTTCACGCCGCACTGTGAGACCATGGATTGCAGAGGGCGCTAAAAC
This sequence comes from Paramisgurnus dabryanus, assembly GCF_030506205.2. NCBI lineage: Eukaryota > Metazoa > Chordata > Actinopteri > Cypriniformes > Cobitidae > Paramisgurnus > Paramisgurnus dabryanus. Next base: position 30,371,673 of record NC_133345.1, on the reverse strand, counting down.
GCAGAGTAAAGACGAGGCGGAGCTAAGAGGGCTCAGCTTAATAAGGGGGTTGCGTGTGCGGCACAGTCCTTGGCTGGGGCCCTCAAAAGTTCATGGGCTCTTAGAATCGTCCTAACTTTTCCCCCCCTTACGGCGCCCCTGGATGCGGATGACGTACGACGCGGCTGACGTGTTATCTGGTGCGCCCCAGCTGTTTTTTTTTTTGTGCGTCCCAGCTTCGTTTACAGTCTCAGGGAGAAGCACACTGTAAGTTTAAAAAAAAAAGTCTGAGGATAACATCAGACGCGTCACGTGACTTTAGTCTCGCGCACACGCTTCCCACCAGATGCGGAAGAGAAGACAATGCTGAATAAAGTCGTAATTTTTGTCATTTTTAGACCAAAATGTATTTTGGATGCTTCAACACATTCTAACTGACCCACTGATGTCACATGGACTACTTTGATGATGTTTTATTACCTTTCTGGACATGGACAGTATGGCGTATGTAGATTTTCAATGAAGGGTCAACAAGCTCTCGGACTAAATATAAACCATCTTATGCAGGGTTCACACCAGACGCGGTAGAGGCGGCAAGCACAAGTCAATGCAAAAACACAAGAAACTCAAATTTTCAAGCGTCCAATTTAGCGCAAATAGTGCGTTTTTGCCGCCTCTACCGCGGTTGGTGTGAATGCACCATTAAATTGTGTTCCGAAGATGAACTAAGGTCTAAGAGCCGCGTTTGAGGCATCAAAATCGTGTCTACCGCGTCTAGTTTGCCACTTGAACATTTTAAATTAACTTGCTTCATTTGCGCGTGAAATTCTAGTCATCAAGACATTCACGCGGAAATTCGCGTCATGGGAGGGGCTTCTGCCACTTCAATCACTTCCTGTAATCACGTCACTACTAGAGCAAGCTCCTGATTGGTTAACGCGGCGCGTTTTTCCACCGAAGTTCAAATTTTTCAACTCGTGGGTTTGCCGCAGCAACGCTTAATTCGCGCCATTCGCGCGAACTAGACGTGTGAATGAGGCGGAATCGCGTCTACCGCGCCGCATCAACGCGTCTTCACATTGAATTCACTCACGCTTGATGCCTCTACCACGGCTGGTCTGAACACAACATTACGAGTTTGGAATGACATGAGCTTGAGTCATTAATGACATTATTTTCATTTTTGGGTGAACTACCCCCGACAAAGTCTGTTGTCCCATGTAGCAACTTGTTAGCAACCATTCTTTAAAAGACACTTTAAAGCTTTAAAATCATATACAAGGGTATTATTGATGTTATGTCGTTATGTTAAAACGTGAAAATATCTTGGACTCATGTTAACTCAAGATCTTATTTAAGGTAATTAACCAAAACCCCATTCGAAAAAAAACTTGGGACGATGGAAGTGCTAAAATGCTAACTCGCTTCCGAGTTTCAGAAATATATTTAAAGACAAATACAAGTACAGCTCTGTGTGAGGAATTAAATGAAGGCATCTATAATTTTGTGAGGAAATTTTTTTTTATATATTCAGCTAATTTAATTTAACACATTATAGGAAATAAATTAAAGTCTGCCGGGGTTCATTTAATAACTGTGATATTCTTCAGCTAATGAACACACATAACTCTTTCATGTAAGCCCGTCGTAAATTCAAACGCACCAGTTAGAAACTGAGAAGATGCAGGTGTTTGCCAACTCACTGAAAAACCAAACAAATCAACTTTATTAGATTCAACATTTCTTGCGGTTTAGCTGAAGCATACATCACTGCATAGTAAATCACATCTAAATGCTGATGTTTCTCCTATCAATCTGAAACAGACCGACTCTTCTCAGGTTTCTTCCAGCCATGCCTGAGAGAAAGCCCCTGACAGTTAAAGAGTGGATTACTCACGAGTGTATGTGAGATGTTTTTAAAAAGAAAACACAGTTCCCTAAGCTTGAGACAAACTCTAAGGAGGCGTAACTAATGCTGGAGAACAGAGCTGAATCCTGCGAGAGCAAAGATTAGACAGTCACATCGAACGAAAGAGTCACTTATCACTCTCAGACAGAAGACAGACAATCCACAGGAGACCGAACTGAGACGAGACAGGGACTTGCAAAGACTTCTTTTGTCAAGTGGACTAAGAAACTGCTCACATTGTATAATAAAGTACTATTTAAAACATAAATAAAACTAAATTACTTTTAAAGTGCCCCTCAGGGGGATTTTCTTATATAACCTTTATTGCATTAAAGGGATAGTTCACCGAAAAATGAAAATTCTGTCCATTACTTACCCTCAAGTTGTTCCAAAAAGTATACATTTCTTTGTTTTGCTAACAACAAAGGATGACAATTTGTTGAATGTTTGTTACCAAGCAGATCCGGGGTACCATTGACTTAAAAAAATTATACTATGAAAGTCAATGGCGCCTCAGATCTGTTTTGTTCAGACTGATCACACAGAAAGTCATGTTATAGTAATGCAAAGTTTGATTAATTTATTTGTGTCCATGGCACGAAAATCATCTTTTTCGTGTCACACGCAGAAATTTCTATAGTTTTTGACTTTCTTTTTTGTTTCATTTTATGTATTGTCTTTGTCATTGTTTTTTCCTGTTTTCTTGACATTGTCTCTTGGGGTTGGGATTAGAATCAATTTCTTTTATATTTTTAGACATCCTAACCCAAACCCCAACTCTAACCCCAACTCCAGGCAAGAATAGTTTTAAAAGCAGAAAAAAACATGTAGAAACCACTGATATATATAAATAGCTGGATTGCGCATAAAAAGCTAACGTAAGCCAGCGTAGAGTTCGAGCGTCCATCTTGGTATTCCCAACCGGCAGAGGGCGTCGTTGACTTCCGTTCAAAATCATGATCTAAATTTACCCAGTTATACGTAAATTAATTGTTACTTCTGGTGTTATTTAAAAAGTTTATGTTTCCATTACAAAAATTAAACATGGTTTTACTACAGTTAAAACCAAAAAACCATGGTTACTGTAGTACAACCATGGCAACCACAAAATTACCATAGTTTTGACAACTATGGTTTTCAAAAACTATAGTTAAACCATGGTTACTGTAGTAAAACCATAGTTTTGCTGATAGTAATCAATACACCAAAAAAACATGGTTACTACACTTTTACCACAATAAAGCCATGGTTAATTTTTGTAAGGGTTTAATCGGGCAGGATAAGAGATTTATAATAAAACGTTCTGCGACACAGGTATAAATAAAGTTTTTTGACATTAAGCTACACGGTCAGTGTTATTTCTCTGAATAAGTTTAGGTAACTTGTGAAGATAACCTAATTACAAAACCAGCAAATTATTGCATACATATACAGTACCAAGCATGATTATTTATTTATTTGTAATTAATACTAAGTATGCTGCAGTGAGATCTGTCCGCTGATCTAATACTGTAATGAAGATGAATGTATAGTAACGTACTTTCAGTAAATAACTAGTAATGTACAGGGAGACTTCAGATATAAAAATGGAGCCTAGTAAAGTGATGTTTTATCATTAAAATCTGATAACGTCCATTCATTTAATAGAATGTTTGGGTATACCAACATGGCGGCGCGGTGGCTTCACAATTGTGACGTCATGCGCAATCCAGTAATTTATATAAAAATAAGGGAAAAAATGATAAAACAATACATACATACAGAAAGTTGTGTCACTGGCACGGAAATCTATTTCTAGAAATGTGTGCGGGTTACATGAAAAAGACGTTCGTGCTTTTGTGAATTCTGTGCCATGGACACGAATAAATTAATCAAACTTTTCATGACTATAATTCAATTCAATTTTATTTATATAGCGCTTTTCAAAATTGTTAATTGTTGCAAAGCAGCTTTACATGAGTAGATGTAGGGGAGAACACAGAAAATCAATAGATAATATAAGAAGTAGAATATTTCGGCTAAGGATAAACCATACAACCGAGCGTAGTAATAATGTAACGTATACAGTAAAGTGCTAAGTTAAGCCAAAGTTGTCTGACTCTCCCGGGGACGAAAAAACCCTAGGAGAAAACCCTGTGGGAAAAACTCCTAGAAGGACAAAAACCCTTGAGAGAAATTAATATATATTTATATATATAGACACGGTAGGGATAGAAAGCGTGTAAGCGGATTAAACAGGTTGAGCCGGTGATCGCTGGTCGCACATCGGCTGGGCATCACGTTGCAGGACACCCAGTAGATCAGTGGTGTGATGACCTTCACAGCAACAAGAACTGGGTCTGTTTGTCTCATTGTCCTCAGGGTCGAGGACGAGACAGGGAGAGAAAAACAGAATTCTATTAGTCAAGTGTCATACAGTATTGTGGTTTAAAATCCGCTCGGTTCCAGACAGGCTACCTATTGCGGCAATAGTATATTACCCATATGAGGTATGTGAGTACTTTGTTCTAGACAAAATAAGTTAACTATTGCGGGATAAGTACATTTACTGGACATTTTATGTGAATGCTTTAAAGCAACACTAAAGACATATTGCTCTTTGCTCCCCCTACAGGTTAGAAGCGTAATTGTTCATTACCACTATCGTAAATATTGCAGCATAGCTGGCTCTGATTGGATTGTAGGTCTGCCGTAAAGCAAGTTTTTGTAGTTTTCACTCAAACTACAGGACCACTACCCGACGGTTGGAAACTTCTTTAGTGCAGTTTTGGCCGATAGAGGGCTGCAAAGCGAATGTGAAAGTGCCATTCACCCTGTTTTGAGTGGATGAACCACTGAAACTTTTTTGGAAACGTTATTTTAAGGTAAAAAAAACTCTTTGGTGTTGCTTTAACTATAACACAACATTTATGTTTTGCAGAACAAAGAAATTCATATAGTTTGGAAAAACTTGAGGGTTTAAAGTAAACAGTTTGTAAATGGTTAATCTGAAAGTACACAATAAAAAACTTTCATTGTAATTCGAATCTTAAATCTGCTACAAATCTACTTCACTATGTAACTCATTTGCATAATACTTCTTTACTGTGAACAATGTTTACTCTGACCATCCCTCCAACACTTCAGCTGGTTTACGTCATGTCTAGAAGAAGTGCTGGGAAAGCAAATTTGATTATTTCCGCTTCCAAACAATGATTACATTTGTATTTGTAATAACTCATTAAATTGGCTAAGATGTACTTTCGTTTACTTTATCTCTATCTCTATCAGTGTGCACGTGTAGGGAGGTGTGCCTTCATAAGAGAAAGCACATCTTGGCTTATTTCTCAGTTTTGACCACTGGATTAACCTGTTATTACTAAACTAAAGATGTAAATTACTCGCATTTACAAACTGCAATGTTTAATCAGTCCGTCACATTTGTGCTTTGCTAACATTTGTACCATTATTACTGTAATGGCAGTTTCATTTTGACGCACGCTGTATGGGGAAAGACCAGTCACAATAGACTAGGCCAACTGGCCAATCAGAGCGGAGTAGACTGATGAAAACTGAGACTGAATCTTTAAACTGCTTCGAATGAATCATTACTAAATCTTTGGTGGTGTTAAATGTATATTTTTTACAAAGTTACAGGGTTTTTGATCTGGTATGCATTTAAACATGTATAGGGCACTCTTTTATATAATAAATATTAGGAAAATACCATATAATGGGCACGTAAATTCTGCACAAATGCAGCAAAACATTGAATTAAATATAATGATTGTTCCAAACAGGTTTTTAAACACTAATTGAGTGTACTTCAAGTCAAATTAAATTTTAGGACTTGTTTTATAGTCCAAGAATAATTTATCCTAGGTTACTGAAGGTCGAAAAGACAGTCTGAACTGAGAAAATGAGAAAACATTTTAAACAAGTCTCCTGTACACCAAATAGATTATTTTAATTTTTATGGTAATTAAAGGTCCAGACTGTAAGGTTCAACTGTGAGGTTAATTATTTCATTTTCTTTTTAATTACCAAGTATGCAGGCCGAACCCAATACAAAACAGAAGAGAGAGGAAAAGGAATCATGAAATTAATGAAAGATAATAATATAAAAGGCCTGAAGAGAGGACAACATCTCTTATTTTACATCAAATTTTCAATGTAAAGTAATAGAGATGAACAGTCACCTAAGTGCTCTAATCACTGCAGTAATATGACAGATTGACTGACTAATAATTCACAGTAATATAACTATGAAGAAGAAAGACAAGAAATCGTCACAAAGATTAATTACAGTATAAAACTGAAAAAACTTTAAATGATACATCAGGAACAGCACACACATTAACCATTTCTCTTCCACAACAGGATTTTTAATGGGAACAAGTTTATGTTTATGTAAATCTGGATTTGATGGATTATTAAATACAAGACTGATCCCACAGGCAATATCTTTCATAAAATGTATCCTTATTTATTATAATGCTGTAATCTGACTGTCATCACATTTCTGTGATTACTTGGCAAAGTTTTAAAATGACCGCATTATGCAGTGGCATAAAATGCAATGAAATTGCTATTTGGTTAGACTCTGATATCACCTAAAAAGAAAAATCATCTAGCCGGCCATGATATTTTTTCCTTCAGAACAATGTGCATTATTAATCTATGCATTAATAAATAAATAGGTTCAGTTTTGGCATTTTGCTGACTTAAAGAGCAACAATGCAGAAATATTCACCCAGTGGTATATCAGTAAACCTCAACGTTACCTCATGCGACTTAACACTGCTAGAAAATGTCAGTACGGATCTTTGAAAACGTACAAACTAGCAGCATCCCTAAAGGTGAAAACCGAGTAATTCTCCAGGCTGAAGGCAGACGCATTAGAGGACAATGAAATTGACATTTTAAGAGAGGAAATTTGGTCCCCTGATACTCGCAGCTTCTAGACTCAGATTGGATGAAGGATTGAATAGGAGCTGTTGATGTAGAGAGCAGAAACAATCTCACAGTTTGGACAGGACACCGATGCTCATGTCATGCCTGTAGGTACAGAACAGAGAGTGCTGGGGAACAGGAGACATTAAATATTTTAATAGCACAAACACAATATGATAGATAGGACGGGGAGGGACATATTGAAACATAAAAGGAGAGATCAGTCATTTCCTAAGGGTGGACTTGGTCTAATAAGCAACAGCCCACAACACCCTATAGCAATATAAAGAAACACTCTGCAACTCTTGTAACATTGGCAACACCCTGGTAAAACTCTACACTACATTCATATTGTAAATGGAAAGTTATACATGGGCAAAAAACACTCATATCTCAAGAAAATGTCAACTTCAAGATTATTCAGTGATAATATTGTTGTTATAATAGAAAAGCAGAGACTGCGGTGCTCGGAGGTGATCTGGAGAAACGGATTTAGGCAGGTGTCACTGATTCAGAAAGATTCACCATGTTCCTGTTATCCTTCTCAAAAGGGTCATCTAATCCCCAACACTGGATGAAGGTTAAAAACACAATCATACGCTGCTGTACACACACACACAGGGAGTTTAGTTTAGCTGTCACATACTGGGCTGAGCGGTACATCAAAAGTTGGTAATATTTCGGTCGTTTTTACAGCAGGACACAGGATGAGACAATATCATCTATATCGATATGATGACCCTCCTTTGCAACAGCCAGAAATGTACACTGAGGTCAGACGTAAACTTTCCATCCAGCATGCATGTTTGTGCAACTGTATATTTTCAAACAGTGGTAAAAACCCAGTTTTAAAATGAAATTTTCATCATATGCATGACTTGCATGTAAACATTTATTCCACGTTGTAGAGATATTTATTGTATATTGCCATTCATCCCAAAATTACAGAGATAATTTGAGTCAATTTCGCCTAGCCCTTCCACATACTCTCTAATACATTCTGGGTTTTTCCATCCCAGCTTTGGGTCAAAAAGGGACAATTAAAAATTAACCCATAATTTTCTTAATAAAAAAAAAGTTGTCCTCCAAAGAGGGGGGGTGGTGGCGGGCCAAAAAAAAATTTACCCAGAAAATGTTTAGATTTGACCAGTGTTTGGAATGAGGGGGGCTGGGGTGGTCCCGGACCTCCTATAAGCATTGTGGGACTCCCTATAAAGCACAATAATATAAATTAGGGGGACCCCTGGTTTTTATTAAAATTAAAATACTAAAATGAATTAAAAATGATTGTGCTGCGCTGCCACAAAGCGATACTGTCCATTATTTGTCCCAATTTTACAATAAACTAATCCAAACATTTTTGTCTGAAATAAATGTAAACACTTAAGTGAGCCTCACACTGGAGGAATTGACAGATTTAGGATTGGGTTAGGGGCTTTTAAAGATGGGGTGCATGATCTCTGAAAGCCAATGTTGAAATCACCTAAACAAACACGCCCCTACCCCAATAGGATTTGGACCTTCTTTTGAAAGACCCGCCCCACAAATACACAACCCAGGCAACGATGTTGGTTAGTACACATGCCCCTTACTGCTGAATGGCTACAAGTGTGTTTTGGTACTCGGCCCGACTCCCTTTTCCTAAGTGTTTTTCAAAAATCATGCACCCCGCCTTTAAAAAAATCTTCTCAAACTATTATTTTACACAAATTTGAGGGGTAAAATATGATTAGGGTTTGAGTTAAGGGTAATTTGGGGTTTCTTTGATTAAAATGTATATCCAGGACCAACAAAAAATGTGAAATCAAGGCGAACCTATAATTACAGGGGACCCCCATAATCTTTGACATAATGCGAACACTGGATTTTATCTAATAATGGGTTAAAACAACCCAGCATTTATTCAAGTAGCATATGGGTCTATTATATAAAAAATGCTTAAATATTTATCAATTCAAAGCTGTGTTTACACTGTTAATAAACTAAACCCTGTTTATGTCTGATTTATAGTTGCCAACACACTGAAAAGAGAAATTAAATCGAAATTACACATTGTACAAAAATGCTGCGTTATTTTAAACAAACTCAACAGTTGAGTTAAATTAACCCAGAAAATTTTTATATTTGATCCAACAATAGGTTAAACGAGCATTATGGGTTAAAATGACCCAGCATAGTCAAATCCCAGCAGGTTGGGTTAATAATATCCCAATTATTATTCCAAGTGCAATTGCTACTTTAAAAGTCAAAAAATGGTGTTTTCATAAGTCAAAAGATGTTTCATTCATTGTGGATGTGTGCTGAGACAAAATGTGCTGACTGTGAGATAAGATCAGTGCTGGACTTCATACTTTATCTGTCTGATACGGAAAACCCGAATCACAGATCACAGTTTCAGACAGCACGTCCATCCTTTACTCCAGAGATAAGAGAAACACTGCTGATCACCTTATTGCTTCTAGTGTCACACATGTCTGATGTCAAACCATCCAATCTCATTCAAACCATCGACACGTCCATATCATCTACAAACATCTGCACAATTGGGGAAAGAAAGCTGCATGTATAATATAGTTTTGAACAACATTTCTTCTCTTAACAAGATAAAAGGCTCCCGGTCATCATCAGCTTGAATACATTTACATTTAATTATTTGGCAGATGCTTTACCCAAAACAACTTTCAAATTAAAAGAAACACAAACAAGTGATTGAGCATAAAAAAAACTCAGTTCCAGATTTTACGAGTAGATCTGAATAGTCCAAGAAGTAGAACAGTGAATTGATTAAATGTTAAATTAAATCAAATCTTTTCGTCCAAATATTTCCCACTGATTTATTTCCCTTTGGCTGCCAAGTCGATGCCAACAAATGAAGTTTCCAACATCTTTATTAATTATTTTTCATTTCCTTGATGAGTTTGCACGATCATTCTTCCAAAATTGGCATTTGTGCCCTTTGGAATAATATATGAGTCTATAAATGCACATTGAAAGATGCCCATAACATTTATCATGCACAGCCACACCCAAACAACAAAACAGATCAATGGTGCCATCTGCTGGCTACATTTTATTACTTTTAGTGGTTTGTTTGTAAGGCAGGCATTATTATGGGCAAGCATCATACTTTACATGATTTACACTTACACATTCTTCATATTAGTACAAATGTAGTAACTAGATTATCAGAGGACATAATCCATTTGCTGGATTATGTCATTCATACCAGACGTCATTTTCAGCCTCTTTAACCAGCCAATGACCGAAATAATGCTCTGTTCTATAATAATAAACACACAAAACTGATTATTTGTCTGTTTTGTGTTGTGACATTAAACAGACAATGACTAATTTTAATGTTTTACAGATAAAGGATCTACATTTTGAGGGCTCAGTGAGGACCCCCGGCCGACTCCCCTGTAGCTTGTGTTCAAGCTACCCCTGATGATACTTCCCATGCTTCCCGCTTAATATTCTCAGGATCATGTTTAATGACGGAAAATGTCAAACTAATTAACTCTAAACACCCAGGCCAATGCTAAAATCATTTGTTTAATGATAATTGTTACTATATGATCATTTTAACTGGTTTGCATCCGCAGTTTGCAACTGCTGACCTGCACGTGTCAACATTGGCTTCTTATAAAAGACCACCTTATAAAATTTTGGCTTTAACGTAACCCTGTCACACCTTGCTTGTGAATGTTGCAGTTACACCCTCCATTTCTAGTATCATACAATTTTGCAAAATATTTAAACAGAAAGTAGCTTAGCTTCCTCTTTTTCATAGAGTAGCTAAAGCGCGTGAGTTTTAAATCGCTCTCGCGATACTTTTATGTCATACGCCGATCCGATTTGTTTGCGCAGGCGCAGCGCCGCATGAACGTCTCGAAAAGGGGAAAAATCGTCAGGTGTTCTTCTTTACATCGTTTCTGTTTTCAGACAAACTAAACTAACCCAACACAACCTATACACTGATGTTTACTGGCAAAGGTTAGCAACACAATAGCATTGTTGAGTGTGTTTATATTTGAGTTTTCGAACCTCGCGCAAAAATAACGAACGTTAGCGGATGCTGCGGTCGGTTAATCACTTTAGCCACGATGAGCAGCGATATCGCAAAAAGATCTTCCGTTAGCCCTGATAAAACTTGCTGTTCTAGGTTCACTAATGTCCTAAAACGTGTCTTTGTCTGCAAGAAAAGCAAAGAGTCTTTGAACAGAGATGAAGATGCAGTAAGCCCAAGTGAACACACCGGTTGGGTGATACACCCATTGAGTTCCCTCAGGTAATGTTAACGCACAGTCACCCATAATCACAACAGATGATTAACCCTTACTTTTTAACAATCATTTTTAGCATTTAACTTACAGCTAAGGCAGAAATTAACATTTTGTCTTTAGGGTCAAGAAAAAAAACGTACACTTGTTTACTAACAGAAACAGTAATGACGCTGGAGAGAAGAACTTACATTATATGATAGAAAAAAGGTTTTTTATTGTTAGCAGTGTTAAACAGTGTAAATTTGTGGGTTAAGGATTAGTCAAGTGTACAGTATGTAAAGGGTGTACCCTCAGTTGTTGTAACCAAAATGTATGATAAATGATTAGGGGGTCGGGGAGGCAAGGCAGATTTTTACGCCCCTGTTGTTCCAGTTGCGTCCAGCAGGGTGTACAGTGAGTTCGCATCAATAGATCAGACTTAGCAGAGCAAGCTTTGGATAGACATCACATGAATCAAGATAAACAGCCTAATGATCCACACCAAAATTCAAATATATGTAGAAATTTACTGTTGACAGCCTACGGAGGCAATTGAACAGCAATTTAGTGTTTTAGTGAATTGAAAATTAATAACACATTATGATCCACTGTACCCTATATTCATTAAAGGTTTTTATAATAATATTTAAAATTACTGTCACCTCTGTGAATCTGTGTGTGTTTAATCCCATATGGCAAAAAATATTTTTAAATATATTTCAAAATATACAAAAATATATTTGCTGAAATGTTCTGAAAATGAAAAATGTTCAAATATATGTTTACAAAATATATTGATTATTTTTGGCAAGTTTTTGTATGTTTTGAAATATATTTTAAAAATAAATACATTTTAAAGCTTATATTGAGCCCTCGGTATATTTCAGTCCAAGGTAATATATTCACGTCGCATTGGAAGAAAAACTTTATTTATGTTACCAGCAGCATGTTTTAAGTAAGTTAAAAAATTAAATATATTTGCCACTTCAAAAATATCCTTTATAAAATTAACTTATTTTAAAATATATTTTGGCAAAGAATGCATTTTTGCCATTTGGGATGTAAAAATAGTAATGTTTTTGCTTGAAATACATTTTTAAATATATGTTGATATAGACCATTTCAAAAGATGTAAACAACACTGGTCCAGAGGTTCTTTTCCTGTTTCAGTTTTTTAACACTAGATAAACGTTGGGATAAAATACAACCAGCAGAACATATAGAACTGAATTAAAACGTTAAAAAAACATTTTAAAGATAATGATTTATGTGAAATAAAAAAAAAACGGTAACAAACTGAAACAGGAAGTGTTTCTGGACCAATGTTTTGACCAGTGTCTATATGAATGTTAAAACCAAAAATATTTCCAAATTTCAAAAATATATTCAATTGAGCTTGACTTTATACAAAATGTATTTAGCATATATTTAAAATATATTTTTGGCCAGAGAAATGTATTTTTTGTATGGGATCTTAGAAAGATAGAGAGAGAGAGGTGTCAGTAATTTTAAATATGAAAACCTATAATGAATATAGCTTGGTGTATCATAATGTGTGTTAGCACAAGTGACCATAGACTTCCATAGTAGGAATACAAAAATATGATGGAATTAAATGGGTACCGTCAACTGTCTGCTTACCATCATTTATCAAAATATTTTCTTAGTCATTTATCACAATACTTCCAAAATATTTTTTTCCTACTATGGAAGTCTTTGGTCACTTACTGCTGTGTGTTTACCATCATTTCTCAAAATATCTTCTTTTGTGTTCATCAGAAAAAAGAAATTCATACAGGTTTAGAACAACATGAGGATGAGTAAATGATGACAGAATTTTCATTGTAAAGTAAACTATCCCTTTAATCACATGAGCAGATTTGTTTAGACAGATGAATGCAACTTGGCTCTTTTCTTTTTTGCAGATATTACTATCTGATGTCTATGGTGATCTTAACATTCGCCAATCTTATAACAATCCCTCTGGACATGGCTTTCTCTGAGGATATACGTGGTAATAGACACAGATACTGGGTGGCCTTCAACGTCTTCTCCGACATCATGTTCTGTGTGGACATTGGTATTAATTTTCGAATGGGTATTTTCACTGAAGACGGTCAGGTAGGAACATCACTTGTCCCGTAGTGCAAAGCATTTGGGTTCTGAATATTAAAATCCTATGAATTTTCTCCATAGAGTATTTGATTTTCAAAATTAACATGTAACCCTGAAAGGATTTACCGTGTGCTTAAAGAATCTTAAGCAATATTATTTGTGCTTCTGTATAAGCATTTTACATCTACATTTACATATTTGACAGATGCTTTTATCCAAAGTGACTTACCCCTCGTTCAGACAGCCAGCGACGTTATCGCTGTGTGTCGCTTGTCTCTTTCAATGAGGCGTTTCTAAATCTGCTTGTCATAAACAAATGAGTACCATCCACGCCAGTAACTGACGAGAGAAGGGTGACGTGAACTCCACTGCTTTGTTCTCATTGGTAGTCGCTCCCGAAAGTCGCTCGACATTTGCATAAAGTTAAACTTTTCTTAACTTTCTCGCGTCGCTGGACACGCCCATACGGTCGCCAATGGTCACTGTCGCTCGTGTCGCCGGAAGTCGCCAGGTTTCCATTGAAAGGAATGAGATCGCGTCGCTCTGCTACTGCTTGTCGTTGGCTGTCTGAACGAGGGGTTACAGTGCATTAAAAGGTATATATTTTATCAGTAGGGGAGAGCAGGGCACAAACTAACGCTTTTCGGCTTTGACTCTATCATTCAAAAAATATTCAAGTTAGATTAATAATTTTTTTACACAATCGCCACACACACATTTCTGCTACAAATGAATACTTAAAGTTTGTTTGTGGGACCTACCATTATCATACAATTACATAGTGACAGGAGTGCAAACATTACAACTTACTCCATAGGTGGGGTTAATTGTAACAAACAGAAGGTTTGTTGTTACACATGCTAGAAAATGTATTATTTATTTCAATAAAATTATATACTAAATGTGGATATTTTTTATATATAGATAGATATCCACACATTCATCCATCCATGATCCTTCATAACCATCCTTGTATTTTGCATCAATGCATATAAATAGATTTTTTTTGAAAGGGCTGCACAATTAAGACAAAAAAAATTATAATTGTGAGTTATTTCCCCTGATATTGTATTAACAGTTATCATTTTGATGAATAGTATTCACATTGTTTTCATTTCATTATCATTGTACCTGAGGCTTCATTGTAACACTGTGTGACAACTAAACCCGCTGTGTAATTTTTTTTCAAAATGTTTTAGGTAACAAGACAGTGATTAAAATAATATAAAGTTGGATTTGGTGACTTACACACACAACTCAGAAATTGAAAAAAAAAAGGTTAAAGAAACATACTTTCATGTCTCCAAAACATTTGTTCAATATCTTAGCCAAAACACATCAAAACTTTTCACAAATTTACAGGGGATCAAAAAAAGAAAAAGACCAAAAGGCAGATTGCTCAGCCCTGTATAAATATGTAAAGTAGATGTGTTACAATTAACCCAGCATTAGTTTGGGGCCAGCTCACCCCTACTTGTGTTCCCGGGGTTCAGATCCATAACCTCCAAAATGCAATGCTCTACAACTGAGCTATAGTCTTCATTGGCTCTACCATTTTTTTAAACTGGGTGGTCGATGTTAAGAAACTATGTTTTTTTTAAATCACTGTCGAGAAAATAAATAAGGAAAAGTGTCGGTCACTGTTCAAACAATTCATTTTCTATTTGATCTAGGTGCCCATCCTTGATCCAAAGCTCATAAGAAAAGATTATTTAAAATCTTGGTTTGTTCCAGATGTTGTGGCTGCATTTCCTGTTGACATTATAATTGTTATTGTGGTAAGTTTGTATATTCATTTACAGTAGTATAGGTGAAATGGATTGTATAAACCAGTGGTCTCCAATATGGTGCCGTGGAAACCAGGTTGCCCCAGCAGCTTAGCTTCTTTAATGTATATTAAAATTTTAAACAATGAAAAAACAAATCAACAAGTAAAACAAAAACGTTTTAAGTAGAATATACAGATTGTTTTATCCACTGTCATAGCCCTTGCTCACAAAAGGTTGGAGACCCCTGCTATAAACCATTTAACCTCTCATGACAGTTTACACTAAAACCATGTTTTATTTGCTTCAGGACCATTGTAATAGTGCAGACACAAGCTCGCTGTTGGCTTCAAAGATGGTGAGGATGCTTATGTTCGCGAGGATCCTGAGCATGATTCGTGTGCTCCGTTTGCCAAGGCTCATGAGATTCTACTCTGAACTTGAAAATGTAAGTTAGCACTGGTATATTTGTAGTCACTTATTCGAGACAAATGCACTTAAAAACAACCGAATTGCCATTGGAAAACTGTTGGACCTGTTTGGTGATGCTAGTGGTAAAAATGTTGTAACCTTCAAATCACATTTTGGAGACCTGTGAAGGTGTCTTCCATGGGAAGGGGTGTCACCTGAAGTCCTGCTAAGGTGCTACAAAGACAAACACAACAATAATTTTTTTTATACAGAACTGTACATTTTTAACATGAGCATGTGCCCTCAATTTTTTTGTTGACTAGTTTTGTGTAAAATTCAGTGAAGATATGTTGAAGTTGCATATTATTAAATAGTTTAATGAAGACAATTGCAAATTTGATCAGTGTAACAAATGATATGCTTATACTTTAGGTCTCGGATATACAGCTTGACGTAGTCCGGCGGTCTATCAGGTTTACATTTGCCTTACTGATGATCTTTCTCATCTGGCATTGGAACGGATGTATTCAGTTCTTCATACCTGTTCTGGATGAGTTTCCCCTTGACTGCTGGGTCACAAGAGAGAATCTTACGGTTCGTCTCAACATTTGGCTTTCCATTGAATATGTTGGCTTTAATGATGGTAAATTGTGATGTAAAATTAATAATGTTTGTTGTTTTTGCAGAATAGCACAGTTGGTGAAAAATACTCCTTTGCTTTGTTCAGAACTTTCTTTCAAATGACCTGGATGTCCTACAGATCTACTGACACACCAACACGTACATCACATACAACCAATATTTTAACATAATTTTGCTAATCAAGAAAAAGCGTCTTAATTTAAGAATTTTTAGATATTTTTACTGAAAACAAGACAAAAATACTAAGATTTTTTTTTGAAAATCATTTTTTGCCGTGTATGTGAAAATATACACTGCAAAAAAATATTTTCAAGAGAAAATGTTCTTAGTATTTTTGTCTTGTTTTCCAGAAAAATATCTAAAAATTCTTAAATTAAGATGCTTTTTCTTGATAAGCAAAACAACCCAAGAAAATAAGTCTAGTTTTAGACCCAAAATATAACATTTAAGTGATTTTGTGCATAAAACAAGCAAAAAAAAATCTGCCAATGGGGTAAGCAAATTTGTCTTGAATTTTTCTTGAATTTAGTGTTTAAGAAAAATGTTCAAGATTTTTTTGCTTACCCCATTGGCAGATTTTTTTGCTTGTTTTATGCACAAAATCACTTAAATTTGATATTTTGGGTCTAAAAACTAGACTTATTTTCTTGGGTTGTTTTGCTCATCAAGAAAAAGCATCTTAATATAAGAATTTTCAGATATTTTTTACTGAAAACAAGACAAAAATACTAAGAAAATTTTTTCTTAAATAATTATAAAATATGTGAAAATATAATTTACACTGAAGTGATTCTGTGTCATATAGGTATTGAAGAACAGTGGGGTGTTATTGTCAGTATGCTGATTGGATTTTCAGTCTTTATCACATGCATCACTTTTGTGGTTGTGACGTTTGTCCGTGCCGCTGCCACAAGTAATGTGTACATGAAAAAGGTGCTTGAGCTACTTTTCTAATGTTTGCCAGCGTTTCTGAAATGAACTAAAAGGTTTTTCAGATGTTATTATTATAATTACATGACCAATATGTTACAGATAAACCAACTACAATCCTCCAAGGTGTTCAGACAGCTGCCCAAAGCCTTGCGCCAGCGAATCACTGTGCATTACAAGTGGGAATTTGATAAGAAGAACATCTTTGATCTCGTCCCGAAACCACTCAGAAAGGTCACTGAAAATAAGAAGCTTAGCTTTTTAGTGAGGCTGTGCATTGATTTGCTACTTGCTTTTAATAGTTATGAGACAGATATTGTATACAGTATTCCTTTGCATGTTAGAGATCATCAATATTTCTGGGCCATTTTCGTCAAATTAAGGGCTAACACACTAAAAGCCTCAGATTTTATTATCATGGCTCTTAAATAATGATTGTTTCCTGTTTCATAGGATATTATGGCAGCCATGTGTACGGACCTGCTAAAGAAAGGATCGTTGTTTAGAAACAATGATCCAAAATTTGTTGAAGCCATGTTAATGAAACTGGAGTATGAGATCTTCCAGGCAGGTGAAATCATACTTTATCAGAATACTCGGGCTGATCGTATGTTCTTTATCGAGTGTGGACAAGTGCTCGTGGAGACTGAATTCTTCCAGATGGTGTTGTCTACTGGAGATCACTTTGGAGGTGATGTATTAGAAAGTTTCAAGGTCATCTGATGACAGAAATAATGTAGTGACAGTTTTTTTGTTACATGCCCACCCACCCCCATAGGAATGCATATTAATTATTATTTATTTATAACAGTATATCCTATTAAAATGTAGACAAACTATGTATCTTTGAAAAGGTCTCAGAATTTAGTTTTCATATTTCAAAACCTTTTTGCATTAAAAATAATGCAGTGACAGTAATTTATTAATTTGACAAGCGTATGCAGCAAACCGTTGACACCTAGTGGTCATTGTTGGTAAACCACTAAAACTGTGACACAAACCACATTTTGCGATTTTAACCTGAAATTTGAATCACAACTACTTGAGACTTATGGCTTCATGTTTGCATTATTACTTTTGTGAAATATTTACATTTCAATAATTTTATGTACAAAATTAATATGTTATTGAAATATCTAAATTTCTTTAAAAAAATTGTTATAGCAGTTTAAATTAATTTTATTTAAAATATCACCTCCAGACACCTCTCTGAAAAACCCTAAAGTGTCTTCTTTAAAACAAGACCAAAAAAATGTCAGAGTTATTAATTTGAAGGAGTACATCACATTTTCACCCCGCCCCTCGAGGGATTTGCGGCACATAAGGGGTTTTAATATGGATGTTTTTTCTGCCAATTTTTTAATTAATTAATTAATTTAAAGATAAAATATAAAAAATGAAATCAGCAAAATAGAAAATTTAATTATTTCATTCTCAATGTGATATTGCACATTCTATGTCAAATTGAAAAATAAAAAGTAATCAATGTTTTGACGTTTCATTGAATTTGCATACATTGAAAATGAAAACAATTAAATAAAAGAGGACATAAAATTAACATTGAACTTTACATTTTAATTTGATTTTGATCATGACAATTAATAAAATGCATTTCATGTTTACCTTTCATTTGATTTAATTTTCTATTTTGGGAAATATTTAGCGGTTTTCTTTTTATTTGATCATTTAATAAATTCATTTAAAATTGGTAGAAAAAACTTCCATAGTTTAAGAGTAAAATTTATTAAGATAATGGCATGCTAGTGAAAACACCTGTATTTTACAGTATGTCAGTAAACACACATCACCCTCCTAGCCATCATTTGAAGTTTTCCTGTTTGTTTTTATAGAGATATGTTTGCTGTTTGGTGGACGGCGGCAGGCTACAGTTCGAGCTTTAGATGCCTGCAGACTGTTCTCACTTTCTTTAGACCACCTTCTGGAGATCGAGGAGGAGTTTCCCGATGTAGTGAATGAGCTGAGGGAAAAAGCTCAACAGCGTAAAAGTGAACTAGAGCGTAAGTGACCTTTCATCTTTTTAAATGCAGATAGACTGAGCCCAATGAAAGAGAACAGAGCGCAGTAGCTCTGTGTTAAAGGTTGTGTTCACACTAAAATGTTTGTGTGAAAACTCAAAACAGCATCACAAATTCCTCCATTAAATGTGCAAATGAAAATAAAACTATAATGCTCTTCCCATGTTAAAGAAATTGTTTACCCAAAAATGAAAATTCTGTTGTTCTAAATCTGTATGATTTTTGTACTGATACACACAAAAAGATATTTTAATAAATGATGGTAAGCACACAGCTGATTGTAACCATTGACTTCCATAGTAGGAAAAACAAAAATTTAATGGGTACCATCAACTGTGTGCTTATCATCATTTATCAAAATACTTCTATAATATTTGATTTCCTACTATGGTAGTCAATGGTTACAATCAGCTGTGTGCTTACCATCATTTATTATAATATCTTCGTTTATGTTCATCAGAAAAAAGAAATTCATACAGGTTTAAAACAAAATGAAGGTGAGTAAATGATGTCAGACTGTTCATTTTTGGGTGAACTATCCCTTTAACATGTTTTTAGTGATTTTTGGGGCCGCATCTTGATATCACTTCCTGTTTTTGTTTGTTGAGATATCTTCAATCCATGTTGCATTCACATTTAAACTGCAACAGGGTTTGCTTGGAAGTGGACCGAAACCTTTTCAGCGGTCTCCGTTGGTTTGTTTGCTGCACACCAAGGTTAAGGTGTACATATAGGTTGCACAGGTGCCTACCAGGGAACGTAGTACAATATGTAGTCCAGAAGATGCATTGCACTGCTTTGTACACATACAAGTCAAATAAACTATACTTTGCAATTCTGTGTATACGTTCGCATACACATAAAAAAAACATATTCCAGGCTTTCTCCAAGCTGTCTGGGGAGCAACCGAACCAGAGGTTGTTTTAAACAAACTAAAAGGGCCAACTGTAAACACACCCTTAAAAATGAAAGAAGTGTTACAACAGTTAAAGACAATTAAAACATAGCAGAACACAACAGTGTATCATAAATCTTTTATTATGTATACATATATATGCTTTGAGTCTCTGGTTAAGTGTTGTGTTTGTTTGCTTTCTGAAGGAGCTGAGCTGAGACAACTTGCTTCATCTACATCTGATGATGTGTGAAAAACTTACTCTACTTATTGTATTCTATAATAAAATTTGAGTTATTGACTAAGATAATTTACATATTTTAAGCTTTAGATGTTATGCATTGTATAGTTTATTGTATTTTATTAAACAATTCAAGTTATTGAATAAGATCATTTATCTGTATTGTAATTGTATTATATTTTAAAATTCTAGTTATTTACTAAGATAATTTACATATTTTAAACTTGAGATGTTATGCATTGTATTGTAAGTTTATTAAGACACTTGTTTTTGTCTTGTACATTTTGTTCTGTAAATATTTTCTAAAAGATTCTTTGATAAAAAAAAATGTATAATACACAACAACATAGTCATACATGCTTATCACTTTCATAATCCAAACAAAATACAGAGGGAAAAAGTGAAGAAATGCTGCTTTGAAATCCTACTGCGGGACAATCCCAAATTTTATTTCATCCTAAACTAATTTTAAAATTTGTTTTCATACCGTACAAATGACAAGAGTAAGATGCTCTCTTTGACACTTTGTCGTGGATTTTTCACATTTCCACTGAGATCAGGTTTTTATTCTCAAAAATGAATTCTCAAGATCTCATCTCTTGATTTCTTATCATCACATCATCATATTGATGCTTTTTTAATTCTTTAGTCATTTTATAGAAAACAGAGTTTTATAAATCTTTTATGGACATTTAGAAAGGTACCTTAAAACAACATGTTTAGCTAATCTGAAATTGCAACTACCAACTATGGTGAATAGATCAAATCACATACTACTATCAACATCATGAGGAACAAGACAACTTAGTTAACTGTTTTTTTTTTATATAAAAGTGTATCTTATAAAGATGTGTAATTCATGGGAAATTCTACTTTTGTGCTTCACGGAAAATGTTTAACGTACATGACAAAAAAAACATTTATCCACATGATGGCGTAAGGATGCTGTTTGACTAATAATTCTGAGCTATTTATAAAACAAATGTTTGTTCATTACACGCTGAAAGACAACTCTGAGTCATCATGACTAAACTGAACTCACAGCGTTAAAACCACAATCGGCAACTATTTAGTTGTAAAACAATGCAGAAATGAACAAACATTAGGCTTGATCGACTTCATGCGACGCCACAAGAACTGACAGGCGGATGACGTCAAACTTTCGCGAGAGCAGACTACTTCATATGGTTTCTTACAGTTTTTCTGAATTGCTAAAACACATTTTTTGAAACCATCACTCATTTTCTCAAAACATAAAACACAAATCCCAATTTTAAACAAAATTCACGGAACCCCTGACTCTTCTAGCAAAATCAAACAATTCCTTCAAAACCATTTCACTTGTACTCAAAATCAAACTAAGCTTTCAAATCATACACACATAAGTCTATAATATAAAACACTTCAAGCATCCATTAGACACTACCTTAAAAAATGGAAAACACAACATCCAGGAGATCTGCTTACAGAAAAATACATGTTTATTGTACATAACAACACACTTGACAAATACTGTTAAAAAACTATATTACTGTAATCACAAGTTTAGTTCAGTGAATATAGTGAATACTTTACTGTAAGTACTGCAAGTAATAATCAGTTTTCAATATTACTGTAAGCAGCACTTGTATTTTGTAAAAAGTCAGCAATCCAACTGCAAATTTTGACAATGGCATCGTCTCTGGTGTCCTTTTCTTCCTCATACTCTTCATCTGCCTCTCAGACTGTTTCCAATCCACACAATTGGTAAAAAAATACCATTAGATAAAAGTGTGTAGAATTTTGAGTTGTTGTGTTTACTCGATGATAACGGTGTTTTAGTTGTGTTCAACTTTTGCCTTACTGTGTTTAGCATTTATAAAACAAGTGCATTGCAGTGTGAAATGTGTGTTTTAGTGAGAAGTTTGTGTTTAGAAATTTGCAAAAAGAGTGCATGATTTGACAAATGGGTTTAGGCCACTATGAATTTGGTTCAGAGATTGGGGGTTAGTGTTTTAGCAATTCAAAAAAACTGTAAATCGCTCTCGCGGTACTTTGACGTCATGCAACTGTCAGGTCGAGGAGCCTATTTTAAACGCCTATGCTTTCAGGGCGTTAACGACATAGAAAAGTAGCGCTGTGATTGGCTATGTCGCTCAGGGTCTCACACAGGCGGATGACATCAAAGTACCGCGAGAGCGATTCAAGAGTAGACTCCTTCGTGTGCTCGCAAATCGCTCTCGCGGTACTTTGATGTCATGTGCATGTCGATCTGCGCAGCACCATATGAAAATCAATACACACATAAACATGATTCATGCTTAGAATCAGAATTTGACTGTAGATATTAACGAATGCGTTTATGTGATTTGTCTGTCAGAAACACAGTTGAGAAAGGTAAGAAACTGAGAAAAGTTACGCATGAAATTTTGATTCATTATAATGAAAGTTTACCAGAGATTTTTTGCCTGCAATGCACCAATTTCCCTAATCTCCCTTATTTTCATACACTGCAAAAAAATATAATATATAAATATATATATATTTTTTCAAAAAACAATTCTTTGTATTTTGGTCTTGTTTTCAGTAAAAATATCTAAAAATTCTTAAACTAAGATGCTTTTTCTTGACGAACAAAACGACACAAGAAAATAAATCTAGTTTTTAAACAAAAACATAAAATTTTAGTGATTTTGTGCATAAAACAAGCAAAAAAATCTGCCAATGGGGTAAGCAAAATTGTCTTGAATTTTTCTTGAATTTAGTGTTTAAGAAAAATGTCCAAGATTTTTTGCTTACCCCATTGACAGATTTTTTTTGCTTGCTTTATGCACAAAATCACTTAAATTTTATCTTTTTGGTCTAAAAACTAGACTTATTTTCTTGGGTCGTTTTGCTCATCTTGAAAATCATCTTAATTTAAGAATTTTCAGATATTTTTACTGAAAACAAGACAAAAATACTAAGAATTTTTTTTCTTGAAATCATTTTTTGCAGTGTACTCATGTTGTATTCTGTTAATCTAATAATATTTATTATACTTGCATAACTTAAACATACTTAAATTGCGCATACATTTTCACAAAAAGAAATAAATTAAGAGCACTTGTTTGGAGACAGATGACCTTTGGCGCCCTCAGCAGGATGAATCTTGTAACTACTTCACTTAACTATAAACAGGAACTCTTTGTAAGGTAATGGGTTATGCAACCATTTAAAGTAAAACCTTAAGTAATTTGTGGGTTGATTTTGCAATCCCAGAATTCACCACACACACACACTTGGCAACTCAAAGACAGTGCAACATTAAATGACACCGTAATAAATAAAATATTTATTTTCTCAAATAGAGTTACAGTATTTGGCACAAGAAACAGTGTTTGGCAATGGTACAGTGATATAAGGCACTAACAGTAGAAGAAAGCACTTTGGAAACGATTCTGTAAAATAAACCACATGGTCCACAGAACACTTTTTGTTAAACAATTGAACCTTTGCAAACCCACTTATTTGAGAAATAAAGTTAAACTTTTTGAGTATTCTGACAGTAATCATGTACATGCCTGGATTATGATATACATTTAAAGACATTAAAGATTTTCTTAACAGCATTTCAAATCAACACTGCATTACATTAATTGCAGTGTGTGTGTGTGTGTGTGTGTGTGTGTGTGTGTGTGTGTGTGTGTGTGTGTGTGTGTGTGTGTGTGTGTACAGCTACAAGACACCAAAAGCACAAAGAAACACAGCCAACACCTGGTGAAATGTCTAAACGAATGTACATGATGACCACTAATCTACATTAGAATACAATATCTATATAGTCATTTTATGAACATCTACACATAACTAAAGATAACATAGTAATGCATTAAAAAGTGTTTATGGATACTTTAATCTCATTTAAAAAGTGACATTGATGTGGTTGCTATTTAATCGTCACAAACCTACAAACTGAACTGCTAGAAACTTGTAGTAAAGTTTATAATTAATTAATTTATATATTAAAGGACATTCTTTGTAAAGGAAATCAGTTTCAGTGATCTTACATTCACTGCCTGCATTTTGTCTAGGTCTAGCATTAAACACTACACAGATGTGTGTGTGTGCTAACAGTAAGGGTTTTGAAATAAAGATGTGCAATACTTTCACAAAGCCCTTAAATACGTCAAATCGGTTACCAGCAGTGAGGTTGATGTAATCTGGAGTCCACCCAGTTTGACAATAACATCAATTTGAGGATGGGATTAACACAACACAGATACTCTGATCTGAATGCGACTAAAACTACACACCGATGAAGATCAGAGAGCCTTCGCTGCTTCTAAAACACAGGGAGGATTATTACTATTAACATGAAGTGACATCATTAACATAGTATTAGCAGCCACACTTGCTCTGTTCGGGGTCCCCTGTCTCGGAGAGGTCGGTGGTGCTGTGTCCGTTTGAGCGGACCGTTCCGTCCGGGATCCAGGATTTGTCCACGCATCTTTCCATTCGTTTCATGATGAGATCCAGAAGAACCTCCACGGCATGACTGACGTTCTCACCGCTCGCGGCGCTCGTCTCAAAGTACGGCACACTGCAGATGTGAATAAACACGCACTTTAGGTATAGCTTTAGCTTGAATGTTGTGAAAGTACACCACTTTTGGGTTTTTCCCTGGAGGGAACAGAATCTATGAACAGTGATAACGTTCAACAGATGAACCGATAGCAGGCAGCCTGAGAAAAACACAACCGCTTCTGACTCAACATGTAACACAATCATCTGTGTATAACTCACAATGATTCAATAATGTCTAAAGAGGTTTAAGATGGAACCGCTGCAGCTGTATGGTGCCTGTTTAACCCTGAGACACACAGAACAGCATCTCTTTTTATGGAAGTCACTCCAGTAGGCGGCCATGTTCGCAACGCCTCCAAGCTGATATTTAAGTCAGGCAAGAAAAAAGTCCTATCTAGGTGACTTCTTTTTTCACACAGTCAAAACATGTATATAGCCCATCATGTGTGTGGCTCGTCATGTCAAAATATGTGTTCAGCGCATCATGTTAACCTATATGCATCCCGCATCATGTCAAAATACGTGTTTGGCAAGTTATTTCAACTTATGTGCAACACCCGTCATGTCAAAATACGTGTTTGGCGCGTCATGTGAACCTATGTGCATCACACGTCATGTCAAAATACGTGTTTGGCGCGTCATATCAAAATACGTGTTTGCCGTGTCATGTTAACCTATGTGCATCACACATCATGTCAAAATATGTGTTTGCCGCGTGTGTCATGTCAAAATACATGTTTGGCACGTCGTGTGAACCTATGTGCATCACACATCATGTCAAAATACGTGTTTGGTGCGTCATGTGAACCTATGTGCATCCCACGTCATGTCAAAATATGCCTTTGGCGCATCATGTGAACCTATGTGCATCCCGCGTCATTTCAAAATATGCCTTTGGCCGTCATGTGAACATATGTGCATCATGCGTCGTGTCAAAATACGTGTTTGGCACTTCATGTGAACCTATGTGCATCACACATCATGTCAAAATATGTCTTGGGCCCATCATGTAAACCTATGTGCGTCCCGTGTCATGTCAAAATATGCCTTTGGCCGTCATGTGAACATATGTGCATCCTGCGTCATGTCAAAATACATGTTTGGTGCGTCATGTGAACCTATGTGCATCCCGTGTCATGTCAAAATACAAGTTTGGCGTGTCATGTGAACCTATGTGCGTCCTGCGTCATGTCAAAATATGCCTTTGGCCGTCATGTGAACATATGTGCATCCTGCGTCATGTCAAAATACATGTTTGGCGTGTCATGTGAACCTATGTGCATCCTGCGTCATGTCAAAATATGCCTTTGGTGCGTCATGTGAACCTATGAGCATCCCGCGTCATGTCAAAATATGGCTTTGGCGCATCATGTGAACCTATGAGCATCCCGCGTCATGTCAAAATATGGCTTTGGCGCATCATGTGAACCTATGTGCATCCCGCGTCATTTCAAAATATGCCTTTGGCACATCATGTGAACCTATGTGCGTCCCGCGTCATCTCAAAATATGCCTTTGGCATGTCATGTGAACCTATGCGCATCCCGCGTCATATCAAAATATGGCTTTGGCGCATCATGTGAACCTTTGTGCATCCCGCGTCATTTCAAAATATGCCTTTGGCACGTCATGTGAACCTGTGTGCATCCCGCATCATGTCAAAATATGTGTTTTGCGCGTAATGTTAACCTTTGTGCATCACGCTTCATGTCAAAATACATGTTTGGCACATCATGTGAACCTATGCGCAACCCGCGTCATGTCAAAATATGCCTTTGGTGTGTCATGTGAACCTATGTGCATCCCGCATCATGTCAAAATATGCCTTTGGCGCATCATGTGAACCTATGTGCATCCTGCGTCATGTCAAAATGCATGTTTGGCGCGTCATGTGAACCTATGCGCAACCCGCGTCATGTCAAAATACATGTTTGGCACGTCATGTGAACCTTTGCACATCCCGCGTCATGTCAAAATATGCCTTTGGCGCATCATGTGAAGCTATGTGCAAAATACATGCAAAATACATGCCTGCTGCAGACGCTTCAAAGGGGTATATGATGAGACGCTCATGTTTGCCAGATACTCACTTTATCTCATGTGTAATCAGAGTTTAGTGTTGAGTTAGTATTTTGTAAGAGTGAGCATCTCTTTTATCATAAATCCTTATGACATATATGCATCAGGCATGTATTTTGAGATGACGAATGATGCACATGGGTTCACATGATGCACCGAACACATATTTTGACATTTGCCACACACGCCACTCTGAACTAAATAAAATTTAAATTCGTGCCCCCTTGGAAGATCTATAGGTCAATTAATCGGTTATCAGGAAGTACGGATCAACCTAGTTATCAGTATTGGTAAAACCCTCTTTCGGTCTACTTCTAGTCCCATCCACTTATAGACAAATATCTGTAAGCAAAACCGAGTAAAGATGTCCCGTGCCGAGCGCTCGTCTAAACTCAAGAGTTCTCACATGAACTCAGTAAATATTAGCTTTACAAAACATCAGTTTACCAAGAACAATCCTCATCTTAGACAAACAAAGCATAGACGCAGCCCTTAAAACACACATCACACACACCTTGAGAACACCCTGACACACACCAGCAAATAATCTCACGTGTGCTATTACTGATGAACCAATAAGATCCCTCATGTTGCATGTGAATGCTTTCCTGATCACTGACATTGAATTGAATGTCTTCACCCTTCATACAGATACTGTAGCTCAGCGGTAGACCGTTGCATAGCAGCGCAAAAACTCAAAGGATAAAAACTGAATACCTTGTAATGCACTTTGGATAAAAGCATCTGCCAAATCCATAAAATGCAACAAATTGAAAAAAAGTGAAAACGATATGAGGAGAATTCTTGATTGTGGATATTTTACTTTATAAGCACATCAGATCCATCATGATTATATAAGCACCTAAAATAACCTGAACAAAACAGCATCATAAAAATGTGTATGACGATAATCACCAGTCAAAATTTAGTGCGACGTTCAGAGCAATGTGTTCAGATGTAATGATGTCATTTCTCACCCGTATTTCTCAGCCAGTTCTCGCCCGCTTTCCGCTTTCACAGCACGCTGATCGTCCAGGTCAGATTTATTCCCACACAACACAATGTCAGGATTCTCGCAGTATGCATGCGTCTGCAGCTGACCTGTGTCGCGAAAAGTTCAAGTATTTATTAGATATATGGTCATCCAGTCTCCAAAAAGACGAGATATAAATGATCGCTAACAGCATTAATCCTCCAAGATCAGATGTGTGTTTAAGTCTCAGTAAAATACTCACTCATCCAGTTTCGGACGTTAAGAAAGCTCTGCTCATTCGTGAGGTCAAACAGCAACAGAAATCCCATGGCATCCCTGAAGAACGCTGTGGTTAAACTCCGAAACCTGCAGAGAGATGAGATACGTAACAGACGACAATAAAAAACCGAACACCACGAAAAATCTGATATGATTACCTCTCCTGTCCGGCCGTGTCCCACAGCTGGATGTGAATCCTTTGACCTTTGCCGGCGGTGCCATCAGGACCGTTCGATTTGTACACCTAAAGAGAAAACACAGAAACTCTGATAAAACATTTCTGTAGGGTAACATTGGGGAGTAGATTTGCAAAACTTGATACAATCACTTTTATTGGTCAAAAGAATCATCTAGACAGGATTTTATCATCATTATGACGCTTTGTAAGATTTGTCTTTCCATACAGTCACACATTACACAGTGACATTTCTCTTTATTTAGGAGTTTTAAATGATCAGCGTTTGTTTGATAAGTGCTAAGGTGTTTGTTCTTAAGGAGGGATCCTTCACACTGCACTCCTGAAACTGTGTGAAACTAGGAGTGCCTATCCATTATACAACCTAACACAAAGTCACACACACATACACACACAATTGGTTAGTACATTATGGATATTTTATATACCACAGTAGTTTGAATTACACCGCCTGCACCTGAGGCTGGTACACTTCATTCAAGAAAACTTGCTCTGTATCTATTCAGAAGTTTCTAGCATGTTTTTCCAGCATCTAATATTCATGACAGCTCAGACTAATGTGTGTATTTATCCCTGAGCTTTACACGTGAACGGCCACATGTATCCTGAGGGCAAGTTTCCATGCGGATACAGACGGGATCGGGTGATTTAACAGCCCAGGAGTCCCGGCCAGACAACACCAGAACAATAAAGAGAGTACAGATAAAGCAGGAAACATTTGAACCAATAAGAAACGAGAAACGAGCCTCATTTGAATAGCTATGAAAATATACCATCATATGTACGTGTATACATAAATACAATATGACATCAATATTTATTTTAATCTGAAAGTGTATGTGTAAAAGTTTTAAATGACTTTTGTAGACACATCGAGCTGAAAAGCATCTTGTGATATCAGCATGAAGTTAAACCTTTTACAGTGCTTGCTTTTAATTATTCAGTCTTTTACTGCATGTGCCGTTTTGTTTGGGTTTCCAGTAATCGTTAATTTGGGAACTCCTATAAAGTCTGAGATGAGTTGTGTTTAACTGTTAATCATTAACATTTGGAGCATCCCATCTGTTTAAAACCCTCGCTCTGAGGCCCTGTTATTAATACCTGTCTGGTAATAAGGGTGTTTTCAGACCTGTACATCGAATGTTTTGTTCTGAAACCAAGGGGGTTAAATCGCAATTTGCCAAAACATTGCAATTTCATCTTACTTCGGTTAGCATTCACAAGGCAATACTTACAAACGGACCAGAGTTTTTTAATATAATTCATGTGCGAGTAAACTCTCCTTTGATTGGTCAAAGTGCATCTGTTTATTTTCCGGGATTACGCTCAAATCAGTTTATATAACTTGCGGTTATATAACTTATACTTTTATTTGGTTTTGAACGGCGCTGACATGCTCACCAGAATCACCAAAAGCTATCAGGTATGTTCCTGGTTAATAAAGCAAAAAGATGGCCTGGTTAATGATCCTTTGGGTCAGATTGCTTTCATACTCATAGCCAACTGCTCCAGAGTTTGTTTGCAATTGTTTTAGTGTGGATCCGAGCTCGATTGCCGTGTTCACATATGTCTAAACGAACCGAACCAAGAGAGAACACACCAGATTCCGAAATCAAGGCTCAGGTCTGAAAACACACTAAGATGTGTTTTGGTCGATCGGATCACAAGTGGATGAGAGAGAAGAGAAGTCAGTTGACACATGAATTATGTTATTATATTTTATCATTGAGGATCTTTTTTACCCTTTCAAATCTGATTTTTTAAGTGTATAATCAGTGTGCCATATTGTGATTGGTCGATCAGCATTTTTATTGGTTTGAACCACAAAACATGTGATGTCCATTCAAGTGGACGCAGGGTCTGAAGGGGTTAAAAAGTGTCTCGTCTCATGGAGTAAGTGTCTCGTGACACCCCATTGTCTCTATATAGACAAACATTATTTTATTTCATTTAAAAAAATTTAATATAAAAAAATATATTTTTGAAATGGATAATGTAGACTAAATATTGAAGATAAAGCAGCCAATTAAATCACAGAATCGATGTTGGGACATTCCACTTTTTTTTAAATACGCTCATTTTCCAGCTCCCCTAGAGTTAAAGGAATAGTCTACTAATTTTCAATATTAAAATATGTTATTACCTTAACTAAGACGAGTTGATACATCCTTCTATCATCTGTGTGCGTGCACGTAAGCGCTGGAGCGCGCTGCGACACTTCGATAGCACTTAGCTTAGCCCCATTCATTCAATGGTACCACTCAGAGATAAAGTTAGAAGTGACCAAACACATCAACGTTTTTCCTATTTAAGACGAGTAGTTATACGAGCAAGTTTGGTGGTACAAAATAAAACGTAGCGCTTTTCCAAGCGGATTTTATAGAGGAACTATATTGTATGGCGGAACAGCACTTTTGGGAGTACTTCAACTCGCCTGAAAAATCCGCTCCCCTTCTCCCTCTCATAATGGGAGAGGAAGAGTGTTACTGCGCCGAGTCGAAGTACTCCCATAAGTGCTATTATGCCATACAGTATAGTTCCTCTTTTAAATCCGCTTTGAAAAGCGCTACGTTTTATTTTGTACCACCAAACTTGCTCGTATAACTACTCGTCTTAAATAGGAAAAACGTTGATGTGTTTGGTCAATTCTAACTTTATCTCTGAGTGGTACCATTGAATGAATGGGGCTAAGCTAAATACTATCGAAGTGTCGCAGCGTTCTCCAGCACTTACGTGCACGCACACAGATGATAGAGGGATGTATCAACTCTTCTTAGTTAAGGTAATAACATATTTTAATATTGAAAATGAGTAGACTATTTCTTTAAACATTTGATTTTTACTGTTTTGGAATCCATTCAGCTGATCTCCGGGTCTGGTGCTAGCACTTTTAGCATCGTTAGCACAATTCATTGAATCTGATTAGACCATTAGCATCACGCTAAAAAATAACCAAAGAGTTTTGATATTTTTCCTATTTAAAACTTGACCCTTCTGTACTTACATAGTGTACTAAGAAGTCAAGGACTTTGCTGATGAAACATGGCTGCAACAGGCATAGTGATAATATGCAGTGCCCGAAAATAGTCCCCTGCCATAGAAAGTAACCAAGGGGACTATTTTCGGGCAGTGCGTAATATCACTACTACGCCTGCTGCAGCCATGTTACATCAGTACAGTCCTTGATTATTACAAGTCCAGTTTTAAATAGAAAAAATATCAAAACTCTTTGGTTATTTTTTAGCGCGATGCTAATGGTCTAATTAGATTCAATGGATTATGCTAAGCTATGCTAAAAG
The DNA here is from genome assembly GCF_030506205.2 of Paramisgurnus dabryanus. NCBI lineage: Eukaryota > Metazoa > Chordata > Actinopteri > Cypriniformes > Cobitidae > Paramisgurnus > Paramisgurnus dabryanus. The sequence goes on along the minus strand of NC_133345.1, from coordinate 30,340,184 downwards.
TGCTAGCGCCAGACCCAAAGATCGGCTGAATGGATTCCAAAATGGTAAAAATCAAATATTTAACCCTAGGGGAGCTAGAAAATGAGCATATTTTCAAAAAAAGTGGAATGTCCCTTTAACTTCAATATTTTTTTAAATGCATCTTATGGTGAGACCTCAAGAAGCTGCTTGATAAAATACAACTACGATTTTGCCAATTCTATTCAATTTTAGATGATAAAGTATAACAGTTCTAATTTATTTTAGATGCTTTTAGTCAAAACATAATTCCTAGTAACATTTAATTTGTTTATAAATAATATATAAATGTGAAAAAAATATAAAGAACAAGTTTCCAAATTTTACAGTACTACGGTACTTTAGATATCAGTCCCTCCAGAAAAACGCGATTATGCGATCGTATGTTTTAATGCATAATCAGCCAAAGTCCACATATTTATGCCGGGCCGCATTTTTTAAATACGCTGCACTTTCACCGCATGAATTGCAGATTTCTGCTTGCAAAATATGCGGGGCTTGCATTATTTCATAAACCTCGCATTTTCGTAGCAAAAAGTCATAAATATCTTAGCAGAAAGTTGATTGCAAAAATTTTGCATTTACTTCGCACATGCACAGCCATGTCCCCAGTTGTCATGGCAAACAGTTTTTGCAAGTTCATGCAGTATTATCGCATAAAATTGCATAAATATCCCACATATTCCATCGCATTTTTTAAGAAACCATGCCGCAAGATCAAGTATTTTTGCCTGCAACAATCACAAAAAAACTCGCGTTTTTCTGGAAGGACTGAGATATACTTAAAGGAACAGTATGTAAGAAATGTATATCAATTAATCATTAAATGGCCCTGAAATGTCACTAGACATTAAGAAATCATTTTCATTTCAAATACTTATATCACTGACAACAGTGGTATAACCAGGATATTATCATTGAAAAAGTGGAGTTGCAGCCCTCAACTGATGTTTATGTTGTCATTTTGTGTATTGGCCACCAGTTGTGGGATTGCAGTACCAGTTTTAGCCACAAGTTTTGTGATTGCAATACCAGTTTTGGCCACAATCCTACATACTGTTCCTTTAAAGATATCAAAGAAACCTCACAAAGAAACATAAAAAAACACACAGATTAAAATAAAGTAAACATGTAACTCATTCTCTGACAGTTAAAAGTTTTAAAGCACCCCTAACCTAAATAATGCACTTTTAAATGTGTTTCTAGCAGAAAATAAGTCGCCAGGGTGTGTGCAGAAACATCCTGTTATTATACAAATCCATCTATTCTTCTTTGTGTAATCTCCTTTAAACAGCTACAATCACACAAAACAGGCTGTTCAGGATCCCCTAGCAATGTGATGTCACATTAATTACGCCCCACCCGTGACTTCGACTTATGAGCGCGTAGTTCAAGCTTCTGCTAGAGACACATTTTGTTGTAATCCAAAGCACATGTGTAAGTGCTCTACCCCAACTTTGCATACGGGGGGACAAAAGCTTTCTTTGCATTTAAAGAAACACACACATAAACATTGTGTTTTCATTGCAGCCACAAATGGCCATGTTTAACATCGTATAATGAAAGATCTGTGGTATATTTTAAGCTGAAACTTTACAGACCTGTTCTGGGGATACCAGAGATTATTTTTATATTGCTGAAAACACCTAGGTTAGGGGATCTTTAATATCTTAAACTAATAAAAACTACTCACCACTCGTTTTTCTCTGAAGTCTATGCCCACTGTAGTGATGAATTTGGAGTTGAATTTGCCGTCTGTGTACTGATAGAGAAAGCTGGTCTTTCCCACACCAGAGTCCCCCAATGCCAGGAACTTAATGAGGTAATCATAGTCCCCATCAGACATATTGAGACCTGAGAGAGGACCTGACACACAAAACAAACATGACACATTACACAAACTCTGCAAACAAATGCACTGTCCATTAATTACAACTTTTATGTTCTGGGTTCAGATATAAGCTCATCTGTGTGACCGGCTGAAAAACATTTTATAAACGTGAAGCCCATCATATCATTCTGTATTATGTGTGCATTGTTGCAATACAATTTTCTTCGTCAGATTAAAAGGAAGTAAGATGGGTGATTTTATCAATGTAAGAGTGCTGATGTAGTAACAGGAAACAAGAAGAGAATTTGAGACATTTGCTAAAAAGCAGACACATTTTTGTTTAAAAAAAACTGTAAAGAGTTGCTTACATGGTAAACGGGAATATCCATAGACACAACACGAGTACAAACGTATCTTTTAATCACACATGAATGCATCCAAATGCTGGCAGACATCTCAAAGTTTCTCAAAGTATGTACTTAAGTTTTAGCCTAAGGACACAAATAGCGAGACATCGCCCCTCTGTAATGTTTCCTAAAACAGATGATTTAAACAAACCACTAACCTTTCACATACACTAGTGAACACACAATGATTTGTTGGGTTGTCTGTTGACTTTACCTGGTTTATGTTGTGTGTTTGGTCTGTTCCTTATATACAGTAAAGCACCTGAACTGTCAGGAAAAGGGTACAAACTGTTACTGGGATAGTACCCCTTATCCAAATATTATTTAAGTACATAATGTACCTTTCCGGGACCAATATGCACCCATTAATGTGTATCTTTTTTTAAGTACTGCCCAAATGTGACCGGTTTTGTATTTTTTTCTGCTAAGAGTGTTCACTGTACACTTTCATTATATGAATGCAGAAAATGTATGGAAATAAACTTCATCTCAAAGTCTTACGGGTTTGGAATGAGGGTGAGTCCTTTAAATTTGTGTGTTAAACCTTTTACAACATTTGGATTTCATAATATGATCCATGTCTTGCCTTAACACGTCCACAAGCAGATTGTGTTGGAGAAACGCATCCAGAATATTCGCTGTGAGTTTGATCATATGATCGCAGCAGGAACGTAAAAAACAAACGCCACATTCTTTCCCCAAGCGGCACTAAACACCGAATCGTAAGCTGCTTAATGTCTGGAGCCGGAAAACCGACGGGGAACCACACACACGTTACTGAAGAACCCATCAGAGAAGCATTGGTGTGTCTTTGAAAGGATTGAAGTCAGGGTTTGGGAGGGGCAGCGGGACCTACAAGTTCAGGAAACATAAAACCTGATGCTATTATTCACAACCAGCAGCCTGAAGTCAGTTACGGCCCTGGATGTGATTATTCACAAACAACAATGACAAAAAAAAGACTCCTACACACACAATTATAGTCACTACGTACTTGGTGTTAAGAGCTATGGACAATAATTATATAGTTTTAAATAGGAGTTCACACCACAACTATAAAGATAAAAGGTGTCACAACAATAAACCATTGAAAGCCAATCAAATCTATTTTAATTTAAAGTGCCTGGGTATTTGAAATGGCAGATGACACTTAAAGAAGTTCTTTGCTGAGGTCCATTTCATAAAATTACCTCGGGTATCCAGCGCTTTTACAGTTGTAATGAAATTGACTACGTAATGTATTTCTACTGCAATGACTACACAAATAGATAAGATGATAGATTACACAAACTAGATTCAGGTTGAGATACACGAAACAAAGCATGCCGAGGACATCTGTTGGTTATAGCCGCTATAAAGGCAATATGAAAAGCATAGTTACACTTTCAATGACATGTAAACAATCGCATACGTTATTATCAAATGAAATCTATATCAGTTAATGCCAATATAATTAAATGATTTGTGAGTACTTCGGCATGTGAGAGAATTAAGTTATCGTTTTCATCATGTGGTGTGGACGTTAATTAAGGGTATAAATCGGAAAGTTTGTTGCGATACGGTGCGGTATCGTTTAGCGTGCCGACTGTGCGTTATTCGCTAATGCATCGGATAGTTCTTCGATGCAATTGCGATTCGAATAATTTATGGATACTTTAATATTACATGTTTAGTTATGCAGTTACATTTTTAATAACTCACGAACGCAACCAAAATGTGTAACATGAACGTCTTTGCGTCCGATAGATGTCACTTCTGCATCTTTTGCTGTGTCTTCGCTGCAACAACCGCTTTGTTGCAGCATTGCATTTACTTGCTGACACTAGCACACGAAAATAAACAAATATGTAGGTACGTGACAAAATGACGTAACGCGCACGATTGCTTTGTTCCCACGGATGTGTTCCCAGCAGGTATTCAGCGCCAGATGCGTCGGTGACTTAAAAGATCTGTTGTATCTTTGCTTTGATAATACCTCTAAAGCACATATACTAGTGACATAAATTACTTCCTCACGTTGATTCTCACGTTCGAATTTCCAAGATTGCTGTCGTAAGAAGAAAGTTATAAGCGAAGCAAAATTTGTCTCGTGTTTGGCATTTAAATCCTTTATGAAGGCGAGTATTTTTTTGTTTCAAACCAAATACTTTTTATAGAATATACATTTAACTTGAATTAGGTGAAGTTTGGGATTGATTGTAACATTCGCATGTGCTTTTTTAAGATCCGCAAGTGACGTTGTTCAAAAGCAGAATCGCCCATTCAATCATATTGGCTTCCAAAACGTCTCCGTTTTCATCAATCCGTGCAGTATTTTTCAATGTAATCATACAGAACGAAGGATTAGAATCTCTAGATTACATTATTGGCATGATTTTGTCAAACATATAAATAAATACATGCATGCAACATGCATGCATTTATTGATTTATTAATGATAAATAACATAATCATCAATTAATGTATTAATAACATCTGACCATTTAAATTGCTCGCCAGCATTATTAGTCAATTAAGAAATATTAAAGAAACAATGAAATGTTTCTTTAATATATAAAAATATAGCTTTTATTTGAGAGGGCTTTGATTTCATATGGAAAGATATGCGTGGATTGATGCTCTCGGTTTCATTAATTAGTGGTTAATCAGAAATAATACAATTCTTATATATACCTTTTAAAAAGATGTCATCTTAACTTTGTTGGGCTGTTAATTACCTACAATTTGGTGTTTGAATTATGCAAATAGGCCAAGATATGAGGAAGTTATGATATTTTGAAGTGTTTGGTCAAGCGGAAGAGGTCACAGTTTTTCATAGTTTTCCTGTGTTAATTGGGTACAAAAATGACCCCCAATTTTCGAGTTTAAAAATGCCATAACTTTCTTAATAATTATCCGATTTTAATCATTTAAAAAACATTTTAAAGTTTGTTTTATTATCTATCATATGGTTATAATTATATATGAATTTTCTAGAATTTTTTTTTTTGTCACATACCTAATATATGCGCACTTTGGCGGAAATGCATAGATGGACATTATGTCAAGGAAGAGTGTCAAAATAAAGGTGCCTCATATTGATATTTTAAGTGTGGCATCAATGCATCAAATCAATAGAAATTTTAACCAATGCATCGCATTGATACACCCTTAACGTTAATAAAGTTAACGTTATGGTTAGAGCTGGGTATCGATTCAGATTACAAATTACAAATCACGCAGCTTTGTTCTTGTTCACAACACTATACTTTTTATGTGAAGGTGTCATTGATGTCGCGACGAAGCACATGAAACCGCCATTTTAAGCACTGAATGAATGAATGAAGGCTTGCGTCTCGCTCCTTGGAAACATCGAGCAAGGCAAAAAAGAGGGTGACATCTAGTGGAGAAGACTAGTAATTAGATTAACGTTAATCTTACGTTCAATGTTTGCGTAAATAAATATGAAAAAAATCGACCACGTAAAAAAAAAGATTAATTGGGAAAAAAATGTTATGGTTATCGTTAAAGTGCAAATGATCCTTTACACCTGCTGTTTTACAAAAATCATGGTGTTAAAAATCAGTTGCTGAAATGTGTTTTTAACAAGACACTGAGAAAAAAATGACCCCTTTAACATTAATGACATGTAAACAATTGCATAAGTTTTTATCAAATTCAATCTATATTAGTTAATGCCATTAAAAGTAAATTATTTGTGAGTACTGCGACATGTGAGAGAATTAAGTTATTATTTTGGTCCGGTAGTGTGGACGTTAGGAGTATAAATTGCACAGTTCATTGCAATACAGTGCGTTGTCGATTAACACACAAGCAGTGCGATATTCACAGATGCATTGGATGTTTCTTCGATGCAATTACGATTCGAATAATTTATCAATACTTTAATATTACGTGCTTAATCTTACATTAAATCTTTGCGGAAATAAATATGGGGAAAAATCTATTTGTGGCCTTTGAGAATGGATTTTGAACCGACCACGTAAAAAAAAAAGTTATGGTTATCGTTAAAGTGCGAATGATCCTTTACACCTGCTTTTTTACAAGAATCATGGTGTTAAAAATCAGTTGCTCAAATGTGTTTTTACCAAGACACTGACAAAGAAATGCCCCATTTAACATTATTCAACAAACAAAATGAATTCACGTGCCATTTAAGTTGTAACAAAAACCTGTATAAATATATACTTGATATTTGAATCGAGTAGGAAGCAGGAGCACCATTGACTTCCATAGTAGGACAAAAAAATACGGTTTGGTTACAAACATTGCATAATATATCTTTCTTTGTTTTCAGCAGGACAAAGACATTTATACAGGTTTGATTTTGTAACAACTTTAGGGTTGGTGAATGATGACAAAGTTTTAATTTTTGGGTGTTCCTGTAGCTCAGATGGTAGAACATTGTGTTAGCAGAGGCAAGGTCATGGGTCCGAACCCCAGAAAAACACGTACTAATAAAATGTAAAGCTTGAATGCACTATAAGTCGCTTTAGATAAAAATGTCTGCCACGTGCATAAATGTTAATGACTATCCCTTTAACAGTCTTACCACACTGACTGCAGTTTACCAGTGTCTATTTAGCTAAAAAAATCAGCATCAGATCAAATCAGCAAGATAAATCATGTCGGAGGAAACGTTTAGTAAAACTGCATCTTTAACGTGCATGCTATCAGTCATTTGATTTTGCTCAGACAAAACCTCAACTCTGTTGCATTTACATAACATTTCTGCTAGGACACCTGAATGTGAGGACACGAGTGACAGTAGCTTTACATCACCGGACATCACTTCCACATCATCAGAAAAGTTACGTTTGTTGTTTGCAAAACACTGAATAGTGCAATAGTGTAACTTCTGCATGATGCAAAACAGGTTTTAAGAGAAAGTTGATCTTTTTAGTTACACAGTACTTGAATTAGGCTCTTATGAGGTTAATTCTGCTGAAAATAAGAAGCTTTTGTGTGATTCTCGCGAAATTAGACTTGTGAGGTGTCATGAAACATTTTGATAAAAAGTAAATGCAAAGTAAACAGAGTATCAAAATAAGAAGCATACAGTTACAAACATCTCTTCATGTACTATTTTGCACATGATTTCAAATGACATCATACAAACCAATTTTGTAGTTTTTTTCCACATTTAAGTGGAAATTTTTCATTACCGCAACGTGTCCATGACTGGATTTGGGTTCTTTGACACGGAAATATTTATAATAAAAAAAAAAGCTTCAGTGCATGTTATACTATAAACATTTACAGTAAAGAAACATGTGCTATTTGGTGATCATTGGTAAATTTAGAGACAATAATAAGGAACATAAATGTGTCCAAGACCAATTTTCTCATCCTCCGCAACAATTTTCAATCATTGTTTAAGCTCTCAAAAACCTAACATTTTTAAAAAATTGTTGGAAGGGACATAATTGACTGTGACACTGAAGATGGCTACCACGTAAGCAGTTTTTATTTTTTTCTCTCCAGATGAAAGTTGAACTTTTGTTTGTCATAGTACCTAGACAACTTTTTAGTTCTCATTACCGAAACATGACTTTGTAAATGCATATATTTAATGTAATATCATGTTACGGTAATGATAATTTTTGATCGTGATAATCTAAAAAATATAAATAATTCTATAGGAAATATTTTTTAAATCCTCTAAAAATAAAGGTTAAAGTAAGTTCAGACTTTAATCTTATATGTGCAAAAAAATTGACTTCAAGGTTTTTTTTTAAAAAAATCTGATGCTGGACACTTTCTAAGTGGATTTTGTGAGAATCACCCTTTTACAGAAACGCTAAGGAACCCAAATCTTCAATGCAACATTCCTGTTAGTTTTGTTTTCTTTCTCGTTTCACATAATGATGTTTACTAGAGCCACAGGAACATTAAGATGGCTATAAAAGAGATTTTCCTCCTGGAAAACAAAGCACTTTCAAGTATAATCTTCTCTATGTGCTACATATAAGTGAACACACAAACCCTTTAAGATCCGTTCAGAGTTCAGCATTCAACTATATCATGAGACATGTCTGTGATGATCATTTGACATTCTGAATAGACAACAATCTCCTGAACTACATGAACCACTGAGCATCTAAGAGCCCGTCCACACGGAGACGCATTTATCTGTATACATAAAAGTTTTGTACCATATCATGTGGCAGAATTACAGCGCAACATACTGGTCTGGTATTATCGGTTTAAGTGGTTTTGTGTGTACGCAGATATTTCTTGAGACGATGCCGTGTTTACTGACTTTTTTAGAACGAGAAATAAAGGTCGGATAGGGAAAGCTTTGGCTTCATGTGGATGTGACCTTCAGCAACATCTACATTTCCCTTTTGAGAAATAACAAACCAGTGAACAACACACCACAATGGGCTTTAGCATACCAAAATACCCAAGTGGTGCTTCCTGTCTAACCAAAACAGTTGTGTGAACCCATGATGAGGGTCTGGATTCTGGATAAAGCAAAGGGAAAAGGAAGAAAAAAAGAAAAGGCTTTATCAAACATTCCCAGCAGAGCACCACCCTGGGCGGCACGCCAATGTTAACCGAGGGGGCTGGAGATATGCAGGTCCATGAAGCTACAAGCGCTTTCACACCAAAGTCAACTTTTTGCCTTTAATGATGTCGTCCACCTCTCTCTTATCAGCCTCTATGTGTGAAAGACAAACTAAACTCATGAACTCTGATCTGCTACATCAAATGTGCTGTATATTTTTTCAGGCTCTGACACATTCTGGTGAAACACAATCTAAGGCTATGTAAAAAAATTATTTTGCGTTTTGGAAAAATTGTACATATACAGGACAGCATTGTTAAAAACAAAACAAACTCTATTGAATACAATAATATGTATATTAATGATAGACAGTGCAGGTCTATAGATTATAAATGTGACCCGTGTTATAATGGTTTATGTAGCTTTCTTCACTTTCTTTTAGAAAGCAGAAGCAATAAAAGTTCACCTCTTTCTCTTTATCTCTTGCAGATTAGAAGATTTTAATCAGGGATGCACGAAATATATATCGCCCGACATATCGTTATCGGCCGATAACTGCTTATTTTTAATATTAGCGGTTATCGGGCTGATAGCAAAATAAGGCCGATAAATTATGTATTATTTCGGTTTGTTGAACCACTTCACTTGCCCATTGCTGGCCATGTGGAGTTTTTGATTGGTGCTTTCTGTGACATAGCACGAAGATGACACGTGTTGCGGGCTTAAGAAGAGTATGCTAGTCTAGCGCAAAGACAAGATGTCCGCGGTCTGGGAGTTTTTCATTGTGAAATTAATATGAATATTTATCGGCCTATATATATATATATATATATATATATATATATATATATATATATATATATATATATATATATATATATATATATATATATATATATATATATATATATATAGGTTATCGGCCCCCAAATATAAAGGGTTATCGGTATCGGCCAAAATTTCCATATCGGTGCATCCCTAATTTTAATCCACTCATTATTTCAAATTCAACAGTTTACTTGCGTTGACAGGTGACTTTACATTACAGCTTTGCGTTTTTTATATCTTGAGTCAGCTTAAGCTGTGCTCGTTCAGTGGGCTTGACATTAGCATTGCTTTTTTGCTACCATATCCTTGCTCTTTTTTTATATATATAAAGGTGGTTCATTAATAATAATATTATTTAAAAAAAATGGAAGAAAGAAAGTGAAGCACGCCACGCGGCCATGACTTTTAAAACAAGCAACAGTTGTTATCACCATTCAGACAGACAGCGACCAGCTATAGAGCTCGGGAATCTGACGTCACCGACGAAATGCAACGCAATGCATTCTGGGAGTTTATGCTACGGAAGTAGTGGTGGTTGCTGTGCCGACTGGAGAAGTAGTTGCTAACGATTTCATTTTACAGACAAAAAGATGTCCAAAATGACGAACTCTTGCTGTGTAGTTCATTGACATAATCGCAGTAACGATTCCCATGGGAAAAAAATCTTAAGAGTCAGATTTTTTAGTTTTCCCACTTGGAAACAGCACAATGGCACGAAGACTTCCGAGTTAACTAAACGGCGTTGCACGGCATGGTTTGCAGCAGTAAGATGACAAAACATAACCTTTAACTGGATTTCTAAAAAACTAGTAAACCTTTTTGTTGTGTTTGTTGTCAGTAACAGTTATTTGGGCTTTTGAATTTTGGTAACTGCGTACTAGACTAGCGTCTGTTCGCTTGAGCGCAGCATATAACATGGCGGATCCTTCCCACAATGCATTGCAACGCAATGGGCTATAATGTTGATTCCAGAGCTCTGTACCAGAGTGACACAATCTCATTCATTTTAATGGAAGACTTCCAGCGACACGAGGGGAAAGTGACCGTTGGTGCCTGTATGGGTGCGTCCAGCGATGCGAGAAAGTTAAGAAAAGTTCAAATTTATGCAAATTATGAGACTACCAAAGGAAGCGAACCATTGGAGTTCACGTCATCCTTCTCTCGTCTCGACCTGGACCCGACTGACCATTTAAAATATAGACCAAAAATGCTCATCAAACTTATCGAGAGAGACACGACATGCTTCCACGCATAATGTCATTATCAAAGAGTGAAGAACAAAAAGAGACAAAATATGATGCCAGATATACTTGGGTGGTTGTTAATATACTAGGGCGGCCCGCCTAAGTAAAGTCAATGTGTGGGAAACACTAAACTCTTAGAGATGATTGACAGATCTGAATGTTTAGGTTCCTCCCGAACCTACGTTTAGGACTGTATTTATAGCATTAAGTACATGATTTTAAACTATTTATTTGTACACTTTATAGAGAAAATGAGAGAGATGTTAGCCTGTGCAAAACTTGTTTACCCCACCAACATCAGTGAGCTTTAGAAAGACTTTGGAATGAAATTGAATTAAGACCATGTGAAATCTGTATTAACACCCTAATCATATCGGTAGCACAGACTGTGTGGGACGAGGTTACATGCCAAACATTTACTTAATGACCAAACACTTTGTTCTAATAGTAGCACTAATATCAAGATTTCATCCTGACTGCTGGAGTGGTTAGAAATTAAATCACACACTCAAACACATTCATCACATACATAAGATTGGTCATTGGACAAAACAGTTATGTAGATGAATGTAAGTGTAAAAACACACACACGGTTCATATACCGTAAAGGTTATTTTGGGGTGTCAGATTAAACTAAAACATTAAACATTAGGTTCATCTAATAACCATCAGCTGGTTCTCATGTGCTCTTGGCATCTCATCATGTGACCATCGATTCCCAACACTGCCAAGAGCCCTGCTTAACACAAACACACACAGTCTCGGCTTATATTCGCTTGGCCTGCTTTCCTTAGCATAGGAAAAAGGATAAACCAGTTTAAAGTTTATTTGAGCTCTCAGGAAAGTTCTCATTATGAGCACAGGCTGCTTCCTAAAATGGTTTCAAGTGCAAGCTTACTAAAAACTAAATCATCTAATGCTTTCTTTTCTGCGTGAAACACAAACAGAGATGTTTTATGAAATGTTAATGACTTTGATGTTATGAAAGCCAATTCCGGTCATCATTTATACACACAAATTTGCAGTATTTTCCTTTTTGGATGAACTATTCCTTAAGGCATCTAAACTGTTGTCCTGCGGCTGGACAATTATTCAACATCAAAAAATTTTTTATGGTTTATAAACACATTTCCAATATTTTCGATATACATTCCAGCATCCCGTGGCCGTTTGCATGTCACGTCTAAAAAACGTGTTAAATGCGGATCAGGGCGATTCTTCCTTTCAAAGTGCGCTCCCATGGCGTCTTTCGTAGCTAAGCGTGCTCTCCGGGACGGCGAGGAAAGCGGAATGCCTGATCGGATTGAAATCGCTCATTTGTAGCTTGCGTCAAATCATATGGTTGCCACCTTGCAATCAATAATCTGGTTGGGACTTTGGAGTGTTTGCCCAGAGAAGAGCTGTCACTCAGAAGTATGAGAAGGAGGTGCGGGGTTAGTTTGCATCAAGTCACAGCCTCCAATGGTGACACCATTTAGGGAGGGTGAACGGGAGATGTAATGCAACACAAACTGATCCACTGAAGAAAAAAGGTTTAAGCCATCATGTGCCCACTGCCCAGGTTAGAAAAGGGCAAAGATGAAAAATGCAAAAGATAAAAGTATGCATGCAGCTATGACACTCATCTCATTATGCGTATAATGATATGTATATAATGTAGTAGGCTAGTATCTAATATATCATTATGAAGCTTACTATGCAATTACAAATGAAGCTTTAGTATTATTTTTTCGTTCCAACCATCTTATGTAACATTAAATTGCTTACTACCATTCAAAAGTGTTAGGGTCACTTTCATTTTTCCACATATTACTATAATAGCAAATTGAAAGCAGCTCAATCTGTCAAATTTATATAATTAAGCTGTCCCTGATAACAATTCATATCAAACATATGGTTTAGATAGCAGGAACTAATGGATATTTCATCATTCAAAAGGAAAAGCGATCAAAGCTTGACATTCCTGGTGTGTAACCTGATACGGGAGTGAAACTGTGCAGTTTCCCATTTAAAGTAACAATCCTAGATCTTTATCTTAACACACTTTTCTGGTATCAGCACTTGGATCATTTGTCGGACATTAATGGAGTTATAAAGATGGTAAAATCTGATTTAGGTAAAAGCCACGTGTTCGTGAATACACCTGAACTAACAGCTGGTCATGAAAGTCTCACTACTACACAGTACACATACCGTCCTCTACTCATAAACTAATGTCTGACAAGACAACACATATGGCACATTTGTACGATATATCGGTAATAAATCCATAAGCATGCTAATAAAAGATACAGTATTACTACCGTCACAAATACTAAAAGTACGATGTAAATTTGAACATCTACCTGTCCTTAAGTGTGTTTATCAAACCGTGAGATCAGACATCGTCTACGTAACTGTTATCACAGCATCTTCCGATAAGTTGTAAACACATATCAATAAACTTACCAGAAAAGTTAGCTGAACGTCTCTTTAGCTCTCCTGAATGTTGAAAGCTTTCTGTAAAATATTTAAACAGGCGAGACTTTGCGGATACTTTGTTTCCTAAAGTTGCTCCCACACCCACAAGAACGCTAGCGAGTGCACGAGCTGCTGTGCTGTGACGTGACACTTCCCGTGCAGAACTGCCAATCCTACTATGGGCAAGGCATAGCTGATGAATATTAATGAAGTCGTGGGATATTATCGTAACCTCAAAGTTACAAAATTAATATTATTATGAATCCTACTGTCAAAGCTTTAAAACAGTAAATTTGGACTATTTGGCAAACGTCACGTTGCATCGCGCATCTCCTTCTGTACAAATGTGAAACTTTAAATGCTGGGGTTTGATAAACTGCGGCATTTTGTGCATTAATAAGAAAAAAATTGTTTGAGCAGTTTAAAATAATGTAAAAATGTGTATATACTCAGATTATAGGGTTTTAATACTCAAATAGGTTTTCAGTGTGGTTGTAGCGCCATCGCGTGGCGCTTATTGATAGCAACAGTACAAATCTTATACATGGGGCAGTTACCCAGGCATTGGTTTTAAGTAGTTTTTTTACAAAAATACCTTACAAAAAACAATACTGGTGTCCATCTTGAGACAAAATAATGGCACTGTTTTTCAAATGAAGGCATTAACGTGCATTTTAATCTAGGACTAGTATAATAAACCCTGTCCATGAAACTGCCACTTGAAGTCCAGTCCAAAGATTTTAGTGATTATACATTTATAAATCTATATAATAAATATATATTATGGTCCCCTACCAATGTTGATTTACACTTTTTGTACTAGTACTTGGACCTTTAAGTGCTTGGTTAAGAGATGAGTTCCTGGGGAAGAATATTCTGTATAAAAATATATTCTATATAAATAGAAATAAATACATATATCAGAGCACTCAGAGCAGACTAGAATGACATATTTTATTATTTGCAATAAGACAATTTGTAAATAACTAACATTCATATGTTTCTCACACTATAACAGTCTCTGGTTTGGTTGCTGATGCAGTGTGGTCATTGTGTGGTAGTTTCCGGTTTCTGTTCGTCTGGTTCGGGTTTGAGGTCTTGAACTGGTTCAGTTGGAGGCTTTTTGAGCTCAAACATAGGTTTGTACACGTACACACCTCCCGCCACCCCGACGAGGGTCGCAAACGCGATCTGATGAAAAGGAATCCTTCTGAACATGATCTTATCTTCTGACACAACCCATCAGAGTAAAACAAAACATCCAACTTGAACGTCTGCAAAAGAGAGTCATTAGTGAATTTCATGAGATTTAACAAACAATCTAAAGCATTGTGTATTGAATTTTGTGAAAAGTATATTAGGGATGTTGTATACTTGTTATGTATTGTGTGTTCAGTTCAAATACAACACACATTCAAATAAATATAATTATTGATTTACCAATAAACAATCATGCGAATGACAGTATGTTAAACTTATTCCAATCATTTTTTGGGGGGGCTGCTAACACATTATTACAGTTTAATTGCATACTCACCCTGATGTTCTCACCAGTACTTATAAAAAAGCTTTTTATGTGACAGCTGTTTGTATGCTGTTCAATCCACATGCAAGCAAGGACGAACGATTAACTACGGCAACCCACTTAGACTAAAACAGGAGCACATTACGCGTTTACAATTTATTTCCACATATTCTATAAAGCGACATCTGTACTAATTCTTATAAATCACAAAATAAATAAATATGAAACAGACGATACGAACAGTGCAGCATTATTTATACAAAAACGTGCTACTTTTAATTTGTGCTCGTGAGGATTCATATGACGTCACGACCCAAACCCGGAAGTAGATGTAGTTTTTACGTTGAAAGTGCAAAACATATCTGTAAATACGCTAGGAAATGGATTTAAACAAGATGTATGAAAATGCTGCACACTGAAACCTCTGTGAGCTTCGTATGTAGAGATGGAGAAGATTCGCGAGCGCTTTAAACAGAGCAGATCTTCCTCACGTGAGAAAGTAAAGCTGAGGAAGAGGAGCTCAGTTCTGTACAGCACAGATGACATCCAAGCAAACTCACACGGTCAGATACTCAACACACTCCAATAGATTATAACATCACAAAACCCTTTGAAAACACAAAGTGACACAAACTAGCTGTTTGTAGTAGTTACACAATAAAGAGTTCAGTTTGGTGTGCTGTTATACATAACATTTAGAAAGTAAAACTTTACTGAAAGTGTTCAAACATAAATATAAGATATTCGCCCTATTAGAACGTGAATGTGGAGAGCGTTATTATGCTTAAACACATTGATTGTATTTTTTGACAGTACACATACAAATACACAGGCAAATATAATAATAACACAAGTTAAAGAATATATATATAGAAAGAGAAGAATATATATGTAGAAAAAAAACACTGTTTTAACTAACTTTAAAATAACTACCTATTTAAACCATTTTTAGTAATTATAATAGGGCTGCTGCAACAATTAATCAATAATAATCGATTATGAACATAATTGTCAACCAATTTCATTATCAATTAGTTGATCTGTGACATCACATGCTCCTGCACCAAGATGTTTCAATATTTAAAACTTGCAGAAGCTTTTTTTTATTTAAAACTTAAAATATCACTATATTAATATTTACTATATTAGTAAAACTTAATGTGTGGCCTTTGCACTTTTAGAAGTTCACTTCTACATGTAAATGCCGCCGTAATGTAGGGTTTTATTAAGCTATAATAAGTGGGAAATCTAATTGATTAGATATTTAGGTTTTTATCCGATTAGTCGATTAATCGCAAAATAATCACCCCGATTAATCGATAATGAAAATAACGTTAGTTGCAGCCCTAAATTATAATAATAATATCTTTATCTAAGACATTGACAATCCCTATGATTTCTGCAGGATCTGTTGGTGTCGGTATTATAGTTTTTACGGTTGGGTTTCGCTTACTCAACTGTCTTCTGGTCCAGACCAGCTTTGTACCAGATGAGTACTGGCAGTCCCTTGAGATTTCCCATCGAATGGTCTTCAAATATCCTTGTTTATGCTGTTTCTTATGAATTCTGCTTCATATAAATTGTATGATTGTCATTTATTTTTAAAAAACACATCTGGAAAAACTGAGAATGAGCTCTTTAACTGTTCTGTTACTTATGGCTATGAGACTTGGGAATGGAAGACAGGGATCCGCGGATACTCTTATCCTCTCGTGTTTGCTCTGATGTATAAACTCCTCCATCTGATCAATTACGACACCGTTCAACTCTTGGTAAGACTTACATTATAGTGTCAGTGTAAACTTTATTTAATTGGCAATATTTGCCATCTGCCACTAATTTTGCAACCTATATTATATCATATGGGTGATTATATAATCGCAGGTACATTTGGTGTTCAAAGTCATTATTTCTTCTGATTCTTTTCAAACATAAATAATGTAAATAATCTATCACTTCCTTTCTTAATCCCTGTCTGAGCAGGTGTTCGTGCCTCGTGTTTTCCAAGCATTGCTGTCGGCGTATGTCGATGTTACACTGTACCGTCTGATCCTGCAGTGGGACACTCCTGATGTTGCAAAATGGACAGTAAGACAACGCCGTAACGCTGAGTCTGTCTGTTAACATTAACATTAACCAATGGTACAGTAGCTTAAACGTATGATATTGATTAAAAACACATTCTTACTTTGTGCTGTGTTGGGTTCTCTTTAAGTTTTTTTGTCAGCTGTGTTCGTGGTTTACTTGGTTCTGCTGTACTCGGACTCTGACCAACACCATGGAAACGGTTCTGACCACGCTGGCTCTTTGCTTTTACCCTTTACCAGGATCCAAAATGCACAACAGGTTGATAATTCAGTGTCTTAGCAACACAGAAGTGCAGTGATCTGTAAAGGTTCCTCACCGCTGGCTGTGTTTCTGCTTTCTTCTCAATAGCTGGAAGTATTTATCTCTGGTGTCACTGGCTGTTGTTGTTCGGCCCACGGCTTTGATCGTATGGATTCCTCTGCTGTTCTGTCATCTGTGCTGGGAACAGAACAAAATTAAATTTATTGCACTGCAGTGCCTTCCCATCGCGTAAATCTTCACCTGTCTCCATTTGTAATATTATTCAAGAGGATGGCACCTGGGTTTTTTGTGTTTATGAATGTTTCTGTAACTTTGCAGGGCCTTTACATTGGGGATCTCCACTTTGATCGACTCTGTGTTCTATGGAAAGGTATTTCTTATTTGCTTTAAATGCTCTTATATTCTGTATGTGAATGTTGATTTATACCAAAATGCTTTTTTGCATAGTTGTGTTTGACACATGAAAACGTCTCGGGTTACGTATGTAACTGTTGTTCCTGAGAAGGGAACGAGACGCTGCGTCTCCCTTGCCATACTTCCTGCGTCCCTGTAACACTGTCTTTGGCAATATTTTAGATAGCGATATATGTCCTGATTCCCGCGTCACCTTGTCTTTGTCATTAAGCCTCACCATTGGTTGAATTTGATTTACACATTCAGATGCACTTACCACTGGAGACGTCCCCAAAGTGTCACCGCAGTGACGCAGCGCGAGTTCCCTCGAAAGGGAACTGTAACAATGTATCTTAAAAGGTGACACAATGTAACCTTGCTCTCACTTGAAATGTGTCCCCACATTTATTCCTTGAATTTGAGGGTATTGGATCTGAAAAGTCCTTGAAAGGTCCTTGAATTTGAAGTTAACTAAGGTTTGGGTACCCTGCCCAGAGAATTGTCAGTCTTTATCGATTGACGATTGGTTCTTTTAACTAAAAAGCTGTCTTTCGTAACTAGAGCGGCCACATTGGGCATCGCATTTCTTCCCATTCATAGTAATAGCAGTTAATAAACTTGTTATATATCTCATAAACACATTGTGATGTTTCTGTCTTTCTCCAGTGGACTTTCGTTCAGTGGAATTTCCTAAAGTTGAACGTACTGCAGAACATAGCAGAAGTTTATGGTACACATCCGTGGCATTGGTACGTCAGTCAGGGTCTGCTGGTCGTGATTGGTCCTCATCTTCCTTTCTTCATACACGGATACTCACTGAGTACCAAAAAACACAGAATCCTCCTGATAACCATCATATGGACTACAGTGATATACAGGTACGCCCTAATGTCCTGTGCTTTTGAAAGTTCAAGACACATATTATAGCATCATTACTGTGGTGCTTGCTTTTTTCCAAATAATAATAAATTTTTAATGTCCTGTTTACACTCCTTTAAATAATTGTTTTTGCAGTTTGCTCGCACATAAGGAGTTCCGCTTTATTTATCCACTCTTGCCATTCTGTGTTATTTTTTGTGGTAAGTATTTCGTAGTCGTAATATTTTGGTATTTGTGTAGATTGCAATAATTTGTATACTCTTTTATCAACAGGCATGTCCTTAGCGAAGCTTCAGACGTGGAGGAAACCTGCCGCAGTTGTCCTCCTGGTGTCGAATCTGATTCCTGCTTTATATACGGGTTTGATTCACCAGCGTGGGACTTTAGATGTTATGAGTGACCTACAGCGTCTGTGTGACTTTAACAGATCTCAGACAAAACCTGATGTTCTCTTCCTAATGCCGTGTCACTCCACACCCCTCTACAGGTGATGTTTAACCTGAGATATGTCGAAAACATTACGGAAACTACACTGCAAAAAATTACTTTTTATTAAGTATTTTTGTCTTGTTTTTCGTACAAACATCTAAAAATTCTTAAATTAAGATGCATTTTCTTGATGAGCAAAATTACCTAAAAAAAGTCAATTTTTTTAGAGAAAAAAAAACATAAAATTGATGTGAATTTGTGCTTAAAACAAGCTAAAAATCTGCCGATGGACAGAGAAAAAAATCTTGAAAAAT
Source organism: Paramisgurnus dabryanus (assembly GCF_030506205.2). Classification (NCBI taxonomy): domain Eukaryota; kingdom Metazoa; phylum Chordata; class Actinopteri; order Cypriniformes; family Cobitidae; genus Paramisgurnus; species Paramisgurnus dabryanus. The sequence goes on along the minus strand of NC_133345.1, from coordinate 30,320,996 downwards.
AGTTACTTTTTTCTTAAATACTTTAAGAAAAATGCAAGAACATTTGCTTACCCCATTGCCAGATTGTTTTGCTCGTTTTAAGCACAAATTCAATTCAATTTGATACATTTAGTTTTTAGACAAAAAAAACATTTTCTTCACTGCAAAAAATGATTTTCAAGAAAAAAATGTCTTAGTATTTTGTCTTGTTTTCAGTAAAAATATCTAAAAATTCTTAAATTAAGATGCTTGATTAGCAAAACGACCCAAGAAAATAAGTCTTTTTTTTAGTCCAAAAATATAAAATTTAAGTGATTTTGTGCATAAAACAAGCAAAAAAAACTGCCAATGGGGTAAGCAAAAATTCTTGACCATTTTTCTTAAACACTAAATTCAAGAAAAATTGCTTGTTTTATGAACAAAATCACTTTAATTTGATATGTTTGGTCTAAAAACTAGACTCATCAAGAAAAAACATCTTAATTTAAGAATTTTTTGATATTTTTACTGAAAACAAGACAAAAATACATTTTTTCTTGAAAATATTTTTTGCAGTGATTTTGCTCATCAAGAAACTACATCTTGATTTAAGAACTTTTAAGAATATATATATACACACATGTAAGGCATTTTTATATACATACATTTTTAAATGTATGTATTTATAATATATACCCACATATATATTATGCAAACACAAACTTTTATTTTGTATGCGATTAATCATGATTAATCATTTGATCGCCCTAACAGAAACATTTAGTAAAAATACCACTTCATTCATTACTACTAGTAATAATGATCAGAAAGTATATGTATTGGTATTACCATCTGGTACAGTACCACCATGTGAATGTTTAAAGTTCAGGAGCTTTTGTGTTAAATTAAAACCAAAAAACATTCCTGTTTGGTGTTTGTGTTTTCCAGTCATCTACACTGTCCTCTCAAACTGCGTTTTCTGGAGTGTCCACCGGATCTGACTGGAAACAAACATTATGTGGATGAAGCTGATATGTTCTTCAATGACCCTATGCACTGGTTGAAATCTTTCTCCTCTCAGCAGATGTTACCCACTCATCTAGTGATGTTCGACTCTTTAGAGAAGGTAAACCTTACAGACATTAACAAATAAACTGTAATCAATCATGTATATCTTTATTTTGAAGAATGGATTTCATTGTTAAAATAATAATAGTAAGTGTATTTCTACTAAAGACAATGAATTCTGATTCAAAGGTTAAAGGGATAGTTCTGTCTTCCTTTGCTCTTCAGAACCCAAACACAGACTAGAAAGTGTTGTTTTGGGTTTTCTGGTTACTATGAGAGTGGATAGTGACTGTCTCTTCAAGCTTCTAATAAGCCCAAAAGTGTTAAAGGGGACATATTATGAAAATTAGACTTTTTTTCATGTTTAAGTGCTTTAATTGGGTCCCCAGTGCTTCTATCAACCTAGAAAATGTGAATAAGATCAACCCAGTAACTTAGTTTTGGTAAACCATTCTCTTTAAGCATGTGGAAAAAATAGGTCATTGAAATGTGGCTCCCCTTGTTATGTCAGAAGGGGATAATACTGCCACTTAATTTGCACTATCCAACCATGCCACTGCCATTTAGTGCAGAGATCAGCTCATTTGCATTTAAAGGGCACAACCAAAAACGGCACATTTTTGCTCACACCTACAAAGTGGAGATTTAAACATGCTATAATAAATTAACTATATATTTTAAGCTAAAACTTCACATATGTACTCTGGGGACACAAAAGATTTTTTGACATCTTTTGAAATGTCCCCTTTAAACAAATTTAAGCTTCTGGTTATTATGGGAGTGGATGGTAACAGAGAAAGTCCAAAACAACAATTTAAAAATCAGCATTCGAGTCGTGACGAACAAAGAAAGACATTTGTGGGTCTTATGACACGTCATTGTGAACATGAATGTTAAACATTAAACATTCTTGTATTACAGTAGCAGTGATATTTCTTCAATGTTCAAAGACTGATTTGCTTGTTTCTTCTCCTTTCAGGAGATCTCTACGTTCCTATTGGAAAACAGATATGCCAAACAAGCCGAAATATTTCACACTCATTTTCCCGAAGGTCGAGTGGGAGAAAACATCTTCATTTACGTCAGAGGACCTGAAATGAGCACTGACTAGTTTTTCTCTTTATTTTATTGTTTGAAAAATCACAGATACTGTATATAAATCATTTTGATTTTGTCTCACACTGTCTCTTTTATTTCAAAGCAACGCACAAATTCACAGTTGAGGACAATTATTTATGAAGCAATGCAAGAGTTTTATTCTAGAAAAGAAGTGCAAGTTTAAGAGGTTAAGTGCATTGAAGTTAATTTACATTTGCATCTTATAGCAGTTTTCCAACAAACGCTCACAGGAATGTAACTTAGCCAATGAAAGAAAAAAAGAGCAAAAGTGATTTCACTAACAATTGCAGATTTGAACAAACAAACAATCCTCTTTTAATGTGCGTTTTCAAATAAAACAGTGGTGACACATACAGTAGCAGCCGATAGATTACAAGAAACCACTCCAAAGCCCTGTTATCTTTATGACAATGAGCATTTTTTAATTGTACTATATGTTGTATTATAGGTTTTTAATGTCATTATAAATCCGAATGTCAAACTCACTGTGAATAATTTTTGGTCCTACAAATACTGTATCATAACTTAAGTTTTTCTCATATGTTTTCTTGTATAATTTTACTGCCTAAATGTATTTGGTGTTCAAATTCAGGTTTTTGGATAATAAACAGTACATTTTGTAAAAAATTAAGTAATTTTTTTCTTCATATTTTAAATATTCCTCCGACACACTTAAAACTGGGGGATATATCTTCCTATAAAATAATAATAATAATACATTTTAAAGTGCAGTTTGGATGCTCAGATTTAGAAACAGCCATCACTATAGTGCAGAAAGAGCTAAAAAAAAAAAACACACACAATTAGCATCAGAACATTTACACTGTGCAAAAAAATGACCTAGTTTTCTATACAGCAAGAAAAATTGCAAATCTATGATGCATTCTCTAATATTTTGGATCGAAGGGCATCGGCCCCAGCTCTATTTTAACATCTGCAAACTGTCGGCTGGGATCACGTCCTGACTGCATCCATTTCTTCATTTTCTGTGGACGGGGTCGGGGCTGCTGGGGTTTCTTCTGTTGCCGATGGCAGTGACTCCATGTCTTTCCCTTTGACCCCGGCCTATCAAAGGGTCGACTGCAAATTTACAAACAGGAGATTGTTTAAGGTTTACCGTAAAGCCTCATGCGTGGTCATGCGTGTCAACATGCGACGCTACTGATTCTCAGACCTACAGACAAAAACAAACACTGTTACAGACATGAAACGATTAAAAGTCAGCATGCATCAAAACAGCCTATTAGGGGTCAAAACATGCACGATTCAGCAGTGCATATTAATCTTTAAACTTCTTCGACAACCCTCTTTATTTTTCACCTTGTGTAACATGAGTATTAGGGCTGGACAACATTGACGAACAATGCGATTGCCAAGTGTTGCGGTAATGCTTTAAGTTCGTAAAATCAATTTGAACCTTTTTTTTTTTACTAACGTATACCAAACACACGTTTCGCCAACTTAATGACTTTATCGCTACATTTAGCGACTTTTCAGACCCCTTTTAGCGACTTATTTTTTTTTACAAAAAAAGCACCTAGCGACTATGGATGAGCCATAGCTTAAAATCTGCATGTATTGCGTGTGGCCTGACGTAAGATTGCTAGTTAACACGTACATTAAAAAGTAGTTTTAATGGGTTACATCATTCTCAATCACTGTTTCATACTTGTTTCGTTGTCACAGAACAGAAGTAGAAAATATACAAATGAGAAAACCTTTTTTAGGCCATCAATTGTATTAAAATGTAATTTGTGACAAAAAGTAAGAAATCAATTAAACAGATTTGAAGTGCCATTGTAGTCAGAATGCAAACATGACATGATGACATCGCTGATATGCTAAATGCGCAATAACGTAATCTAGCGACATGTTATTTTTTTTTCTCCTAGGGGGTTTTTCACCCCGGGGAGGCAGCCTTTTTGGGCTTTACTTAGCTTCCTCTTCTAGACGTTGCTTTAGTAATACGTGCACTTATAATATTGAGTCATAGCCGCAGCAAATTCAACTGCTCATGCTATCATGTATTTTGTTGTGCTATCTGTCGTTTTTCTGTGCTTTTCACTGCTTCTATTTATGTAAAGCTGCTTTGAAACAATTGACTTTTGTGAAAAGCGCTATATAAATAAAATTGAATTGAATTGAATTGAATGTAGCGACTTTCTAGAGATGAAACGGTATAAAAATGTTACATCACGGTTATAGTGACCAAAATCACCGCGATTATTAATACTATCATGGTTTTGTTAACAATTTCTAAAAAAATATTAAAAATTCATTATTAATAATAAATCGATGATGACACCGACAACAAAATTGCAGTTTGTATGCTCTGCACTTTTAGGATTTCACAACATAATAATTTGAAACAAAGAGTTAAAAGCGAAACTATCGTTATTTATCGGTATCGGTAAAAATCTAATAAAAAAAAATAAAATAAAAATAAATGTGATTCAAAGCGATCGATAACTGTATCGGCAAAGAAATGTTGATGAATCTCTTCCATATTCACGTGTGTGATATTTCTGTGATTTTAATGTATTATGCAGCCCTAATAAGTAAAGAAACTTACATTTACAGCAGGTAAACTAATGTCAATTCAGGTCATGTTAGCAGTTATTGATATCAAATAAAACTTTCTTTTCACTTGACTCACATTAGCAGTGTTTAATGATAATAAATATCCAAGTGAAACAGCAGATGTAAAACTTCAACTGTATCATGTTCAATGCATCCACATAACTTTAATAGTTCTTACTTTTTTCCCATATGGCAAAAAAAAAATCAATTTCTTTGGCAAAAAACGTTTTAAATACATGCTAAATATATTTTGTAAAAAGTAAAGTATATAATTATCTAAAAATATATGATATTATTATTATATATTTTTAAGAAATTATAAAATTATATAGTATATTTTTGCAGTTGGAAATATATATACATTTTATCTTTTCAAACCTGTTATGTTTACAAAATAAAGCTAATAATGGTCAAAAATAAATTTTGTAAACATATTTTAAAATATATTTTTTGTTTATTTTGAAATGTATTTAAAATTATATTTGAAAATATTTTTTTTCGTGTATGGGCTATAACATGAGCACATTTGTCTGATAATCAGGCTCAAAAATTTTAAATTCACTTATAAAGGATGCTCCTTGAAGTTTGGTAAATTCTTAAAGGATTAGTCCATTTTCTTAAAAAAAAATCCAGATAATTTACTCACCACCATGTCATCCAAAATGTTGATGTCTTTCTTTGTTCAGTCGAGAGGAAATTATGTTTTTGAGGAAAACATTCCAGGATTTTTCTCATTTTAATGGACTTTAATGGACCCCAACACCGCAACACCCCAAAATTGCAGTTTCAAAGGACTCTAAATGATTTTAAACGAGGCATAAGAATCTAGCGAAACAATAAAAAATATGCCCTTTTAAACCACAACTTCTCGTCTTCCTCTGGCCGTGTGATGCACCAGTGCGACCTCACGTAATACATCATCACGTCAAGAGGTCACGGATGACATATGCGAAACTACACCCCATTGTTTACAAGTGTGGAGAAAAAAGACCGTTCCAACGTTGTTATGTGTCGAATGATAATAATTAATGTCTTTGTGTCAGTTTATTATTTAAAATGGTCCGCAAATGTGCGTTTCATATATGTAACATGTGACCTTTCCACGTAAGGTCGCGCTGGCCCGTCAAAGGACCGGTCCGGAGGAAGACGAGAAGTTGTGGTTTAAAAGTGCAGACCCTTATGCCTTGTTTGAGATCATTTAGAGTCCTTTGAAACAGCAATTTTAAACTGCATTAAAACTGTTAAGTGATGGGGTCCATTAAAGTCCATTAAAATGAGAAAAATCCTAGAATGTTTTCCTAAAAAAACATAATTTCTTCTCGACTGAACAAAGAAAGACATCAACATTTTGGATGAGTGGTGAGTAAATTATCTGGATTTTTTTTAATGGACTAATCCTTTAAAATCACATTTTTATGTCCTAATATTTTTTTGTGATTCACTCACAAACATATAGAGTAGCATTAAATGTGTTAAAATGGCTTGTTAGTGCAGTTTATGTTTCCAATTTCCCCAACTGCTGATTTCCCAGATAATATTGCACAAAACCGCTCACCTCGGTCCAGAGTATTTTAAGTATGTATCTCCAAATATGTGCCTGTAGATGTAGTCATCTAAATCTTCAAAGACATCATCGTCAAGACTGTGATATTCATCGATTTCCTCAAGATAATCCTCAACTCCGCTAACAAAGTCTGTGAACAGCATCTGGTCGTGGATGAAGACGCCGTTGTGAAAGAAATTATCGATGAAGCTTTTTAGTTCTCCCCAGTGATGGAAATGACCGACCTCTTTCTGCAGGTAGCTTCGTAGAAGTTCATCAAACTCATCGGCGCGGATGGGATCCATTGCCTTATTAAATAAACTCATAGACTCTTGATAAGCACAATCGAATACACCAGAACATCCTTTGGGTGGAGTTTTCTGACCCGTAGTGCTTTGTGCTTTCTGAGTGCCGGGTTTGCGCGTGTTGCGATCGGTGTGGAAATCGGTGTCCACTGTGGATTTACGGGGATGTCGATGTAAAGGTTTCTGAGGTTGCCAGTGAATGTCGTCTTCAAATTTGTTGCTTTGTTCTTGCCGAAATGTTTGACGTTCGGTATTGGCATTTTTTCTTTCCTGGGATCTCTTTTCGTGGTTGAAGACTCTGGAGGCGGAGTTTTTGATGTGCCTGAACGTGGATTTTACAGAATCTGAAAACTTCCGGAGATTTTCCTTCACCGCTTCTTTGGCTTTCTTGATCTGCTCTTTATGATGGTGAACAAACTCTTTGGTGGAATTCTTGACGGCGTCAAGCGTTTCCTTCACCTTTCCCATCATCCCATCCTTTGGGATCTTGGTCTTCACATCTCGGTCACCTTTGGCTCTCTCCTCCTTCGACTCCACGTAAAGTCTCTCCCAAAGATCGGAGCGCTGCTGCTCGAACTTCAGCTTGTTCTCCAGCTCCAAGAGTCGAGCTTGCAGTTTTTCCGTCTCTGCCTCATCATCTTTCTGACTCATTTCTTCAAGTTCCTCTTTCAGTTTTTCCATAACCTTTCGTTCTTTATCCAGTTCTTTGCGTAGCACCTGAGCCTCAGCCATCAGCGCCTCCCTCTGGTTCATGAAGCTACGCACCTTCTGTTTCTCCTCCTGCAGGTGACCCTTCAGTCGCTGGTTTTCAGACAGGATCGAATCCGTTCCCTCTCCTTTCTCTTCCAGTTCTCTCACCTGTGCACGCAGGTACTTCAGCTCCTCCTGCAGGGCCGAGAAGGATGCCTCCTCTCGATCGAGGCTGATTTTGAGGTTCTGGTTTTCCGTTGTCAGGTCTCTGTGCTGGGACTCCATCTCACGCTTGACTTGCATTAGTTTCTCGTACAGATCTTGTCGTTGGGCCTGTTTAATACAGAAAATTAAGCTGTTACATGTGCTCATCTTACACAAACCATTTCTTAAAGAGACACTCCATTTTTTGAACATATGCTCATTTTCCAGCACCCCTAGAGTTAAACATTTGATTTTTACCGTTTTGGAATCCCTTCAGCCGATCTCCGGGTCTGGCGGTACCACTTTTAGCATAGCTTAGCACAATCCATTGAATCTGATTAGACCATTAGCATCGTGCACAAAAATAACGAAAGAGTTTCTATATTTTTCCTATTTAAAACTTGACTCTTCTGTAGTTACATCGTGTACTAAGACCGACAAAAAAATCAAAGTTGCGATTTTCTAGGCCGATATGACTAGGAACTATACTCTCATTCTGGCGTAATAATCAAGGACTTTGCTGCCGTAACATGGCTGCAGCAGGCGTAGTGATATTACACACTGCCCGAAAATAGTCCCCTGCTATTGAAAGTTACCAAGGGGACTATTTTCGGGCAGTGCTTAATATCACAAGTCAGATAATCTACCTGTAGGTCTTCCTGTGTGACTCTGAGATGCTGGTTTTCTTTAGATATTTTATCCATGATGCTTGTGAGACTCAACACCATCTCCTGCTTCTCCTCCAGATCTTCTTTTAGATCCTCAACCACTTCCTGAACACAGAGATTACACTTAACGTTGATGCAAAACTACACAGCAAAAAAATCATCTGTGCATGTCATACAGAAGAGTTTAAAGTTTGGTTTACACCGTAACTAATGTCTGGTCCTAAACAGTGTATTTTATAAAAACTTTGAACATCATACACAAACAATAATTTATAAACTAATCATTTCACCAACTAACTTTTACTGTTTTGAGACTTTAGTTTTTTATTCAAAGCTGAGGTTTTTAATATTTTGAATTACCCAAAAATAAACCACAACTCTCATCTTTGACATGATCTTACTCAGTAAAGATATCAAAGCTATATTTTATTGAATGATCTTTACATTACAACAGTAAATCACAAAATGACTTGTTTGACAAGCATTAAAACTGCTGTAGATTCAAGCATGCTTTTTCCATAATGTTGAACACCTTTAATTCATGATGTCATCTGATGTTGTTTGATATTTTTTAAATGCTTTCTTCTTCGATGCTCTTTCAAACAGGAATAAACTGTGACAGACCTTATTGATAACGTCTGGCTCGCTCTTAAACGGCACTTCCAGCTCACTGGGACGGATCTTCTCCACAGTCCTCTGCCTTTCCTGAATTTGTACCGTACCTGAAACAAACACATGCACATTCACACGTTAATTTGTAGTCTGCAAACCCACAAATAATACTTAACAATAAATTAGAAAGATTACAACTATCACATGCAGTGATCAACATTTTTACCCAAAGGTGCATCATGGATTTTAAAATTCCCTGATATTTTCAGGTTTTCCATTATCATGTGATACATCACTGTACTGCGGTACTGCTTAAAGGATTATTCCACTTTTATAAAAAATCCAGATAATTCACTGACCCCTCATATCATCCAAGATGTTTATGTCTTTTTTGTTCAGGCGAGAAGAAATTATGTTTTTTTGAGGAAAACATTCCAGGATTTTTATCCATATAGTGGACTTTAGTGGACCTCAACAGTTTACAGTTTCAATGCAGTTATCTCGTCAATTAAGAAATAAAAACATTTGCATGAAAAAACTTGTTCCTGATGAGTTTTTATTGTAATGTGTAACACCGCGCTTACCCAATTTATAAAAAAAACAAAGCAAAAAATGTACTAATTTTAAACTCTGTGTATGTTTTGATAATCGTTCTGAATCTGATCTCTAACAAAATTCCTTCACAATAATGCAATTATTTCAGCTTTTTGCTAAAAAATGTGTATTTTTTTAAGAAAAATAACCATATTTAAGAGTTTATAAGCAGTGAAAAAAATATTTAGATAGGATGAAAAGTTTTTTCCCCGTTTGGTTTGTTTGTTTATTGTTTGTTTGAAAGCAGAGGGTCTGTTCTTTCATTTGATATATTTGTATGTTTATATATTTTTTGAAGAAAATTTTACTGGAAGGCATTTTGTAAAACTTTTGAAAATCACAAAAAATGCTGCCGGGCAACTTTTCAAAAAAATGCTGGCCGGGAATGAGTTAAAATTAAAGTTTCAATGTTGCTTCAAAAAGCTCTAAACCGGCCATTCCCAAACTGTGGTCCGTGATGGTACTGCAGGTGGTCCGTGTAAAGGCAAAATAAAATATAAAATAATATATATTTTAAAGAAAAATATCTATTTTTTAAGAATATGTTTTGAGAATCTGTTGTACTAATGTGATGACAGTTATAGTTTTAGTGCTAGTAAGCCTATTTAGAGGTGCAGATCAATTCAGGACTTTGTGTAGACATATTTTATTATGAGTATTATGAGGTGGTCCGCGAAAATTCTTGATTACATTAGTGGTCCACACACACAAAAAGTTTGAAAACCCCTGCTCTAAACGATCCCAACCGAGTCATAAGGGTCTTATCTAGTAAACCGATCATTTCTGCGAAAAAAAAACTTTTCGTCTTGCACTAGCCGTGTGACACGCCAGCGTGACCTTACATATTACGTAATCACGTCGAAAGGTCACGCGTTACATATGTGAAACGCACAAAGCTAGTGCAAGATGAGAAGTATTCTTTTGGTAAAAATAAAGACCCTTATCCCTCGGTTGGGATCGTTTAGAAACCTTTGACAGCTGCATTGAAACTGTAAACTGTTAAGGTCCACTATATGGAGAAAAATCCTGTTTCTTCAAAAAACTTAATTTCTTCTTGACTGACCAAAGAAAGTCATAAACATCTTGGATGACATGGGGGTGAGTAAATTATCAGAATTTTTTCATGAAAGTGGAATATGCCTTTAAGTAGTTTTCTTTAACTGTGCTGATCTATTCCAACTCTTTAAACACTTAAAACAGAAGGACGAGAGATGTGGATGTCTCACCGTAGAAGTGTCCGAAGCCCATGCTGATGGCGATGAGAAGAGCTAACAGGATACATTTGTTTAGAGTCCCGCTGACCTGACTGTGAGCTGCAGAACGAGGGTCTGTATGTGCCTGAATCTCCTGATGTACAGAGAGAGATGTGTATGAGAAACACAAAGTATTACATATTTTTAAGTCATTACACTCATGTTTGTAATAATATGAACCATGGCTACAACACTTGTACCACTACCTAGTTAACCTGGATTAGAATAGATGATGTTTTGATTAAAAAGCATTTATTAATAAATAGCAATATGTTATGTAGATTTCTTAACACTTAAAATCCTTCATGCATTTGTCAAAATTAGAAAGAGATCCTGAAGAATTGCGTTCATTTACAGTCTTATGTTTAATAAAGTATTATAAGCACTGAGATGAGATGAATTATCAGATGAATTGTTGTTTATAGCACCTCCTCGTGTCTCCTGTGAGCCTCCTGCAGGTCTCCAGACTCTGAGCCTGTTGTGCTCCTCCGGACCCTGCGTCTTCTCACCACATGACTGCTCTTCGTCTCCTCCTCTTCATCCTCACTGCTGCTATTATTGATGTCTCGCTGCACGGGCTGATCCACGGGGAAAACTGTGTACGGACAAAAACACAAATCTATTGAATGCACAAATCGACAAACACATGCACGTTTCCGCAATCCAGCAAATCGGTTCATTTTAAAGACCTAATTTTATTCCTTTATGAAGCTGTTTCAGTTGGACTCACCAAATAACCTATGATGGAGGTCATTTCAGGTTTTACCAACTTCACAAAACCACACACACACACACACACACACACACATTGTGTCAGCCTCAAATGCCAATGCAATGTTTATAAACACACAAGTATTTATAGTGCATACACATCAAAAACATGCTTACAAACATGAAAACATCCTGAAGCACAGATAAATAGACCTTTTACATGCTTCTGATCTAAACAACCCCAACACATCAACCACAAGCTTGCATTTAGAAATCAAACATTTCTGTCTTTTTATAATTTCTTTCACAGTCAAAGTCGATATACTGTTCTAGTTATGGTTCTTCTTCAATGTCAGGCAATGGCTTGTTTAACCTTTCACTAGGTTATATTACCAAGTCTGACTTCTAAAAATAGCACACTTCTTTCCACACAAGCCACACCATTTAAAATATGCACACAGCACACACCAGGTTAAACTCACTTTACCCGTTTATAAGAAACTATTATTATTGTTGTTGTTTTAGCAGGCACTACTAATATGTTTACATTCCAGTCGACACTTGACATTACAACACATTTGTATTACAGCACCCTTTACTCTAGGTCAGCCAAACACATCACTGTGGTTTCAAACCACAAAGCGATAGGCTGATGGTTTCATCAGCCGGATTAATGTGGCTCAACCTATTTCTGCCACATCACCTAACACAAGCACACATATACACAACACGCAGTGCTTTCCTCAGAGCTTTATCATCATGTTCACACCCTCATATTAGAGCACCTGAGAGTGAAAGAGAGTCGTGCACATGACTCCCGTATTCCCACAGCGTCCTGGAAAATTTCCAACCACTCCTCCACCAACCTGCTGTCGCTCCAGGAGAGAGAGAAACATTGACTGTCAACATTACAAGAGTAACGGGTTGAAAAACTGTCTGGGTCTTAATTCTAGGTCTCCATAATTAAAATAAATAAAATAAATGTTGTTTTTAAATAAGGGAAACCTGTATTTTATAATCGATTAATCGGACGATTACTTTTCGATTAATCGGATAAAAACCTAAATATATATACTAAATAGACTTTATAAGCGCACAGCTCGCACTGTATGAAGCAGACGCATATCTGTCCAAAACAATGCGGGGCGGGAGCAGGTGATGTCACAGACCAACGGATGAAATTAGCTATTTTCATAATCGATTATTATCGATTAGTTGTTGCTACCTTATTTAGGACCATTAAGATTTTGGCCTTTTGACATTATTAAATGATAAAGTGTGCCTATGTGTCGCAAACGCAAAAAAAAAAAAACATTTTGTGCTTCATAATCTTCATCCAAAATAATTAGTAATTTTTTACTTATTTTGAAGAAATGTGACTTGGACATTTTATCATGAGATTCCCCAAAACACAAGGACACAATGGAAGGTATAAACACCAGGAATTCCAAGAATGTCTCTGCAAATTTCCAAAGCAATTTTCCAACTCCTCGGAATTCCCCTAGCTTACGACCCATGGCAGACAGATGTGTCCGGTTTCCACTCACTTGTTTCAGCCTCCCTGAAGGTATACTGGCTACTCGATGATGTTCCCAGAAAGAGCTCCTCACATCCCGTTTCCTCTGCCTCCTTCACAACAGGCTCCACCCACGTTTCAATCTCCGCCTCCCGTGCATCGGCCAGGGTTATGATATCAGAATTCTCACTGGAGGAGCAAAGCATCACATGATCTGCTCCTACCTGCAAAAAAACCCTTGCATTTATTTCTGCCCGAAAGCTTTGTGTTTTCTCTCTGCCTAACATTAATACAAACAAAGCAGAATTTCAGGTTATTCTCACCTCTCCAGTTGGTTCCACCTCTAAAGTCGCCTCCTCTCTCAATGTGAGGTCCAGAGAAGACTCTCCCTGACTCTCCTTATCAGGTTCAGCTGAAAATTATTAAAATATTTCACTGTTGTGATTTTGTAAACGTGTGGAATTGCATATTCGGGGCATTTTCACCTTAACACTATCTATAGCGTTCTCTTTTAATTGACAAAATAACTTGTCAATGGTGGGGAAAGAGTCAATATAATTAACTAATTTTTATGTGTTTTATAAGTTGGGTAAGAGCGCCACCTGGTGGATAATAGCGGAAATATGGATTGCCGTAAAAATTCGTCATTGGCATGGAAGCTTCCTCTTTTAATTGACGAAATAACTTGTCAAAGGTGAAATAAGATTAAATATAATTAATTAATTTTTGACAAGGTGGTGTTTGCATCTGAGCTCTTCATATATACACACACACACACACACACACACCGCAAAATATATCGTCACCGTCAATAAAAGTTACTCATTTCAAAAAACAGATTTTTGGTCATACCGTCCACTGTGACCTCTTCCTCCTCACATTCCCCAGCATTATCAGGACCCAGTGGCTCAATGTCTGAACCCTACAAAATAAAGTAGCTTAACTATAAAAGTGAATGATATAAAAAACAGTAACAAATGTATTGGCTTTCAATTATTAAACAATCAGTAATATCAACAAACAGGCGGTATTATGATTAAAACATAGTTATATCCCCACATATTGTAATAGAAAATATTACAAACAATACAATTGACATAAAAAATGTGGTTTCACATATGTTTACATCGCTTAGGCTGCTGTGCAATGATACACAGAAATGTTGGGTGCATCGTTCACAGCTGTGTTTTATCGTAAACACACCACAGCTATTGACCAATCAGAATCAAAGACTGGAAGTAACAGTTTTATAATAATATTCAATATTTTATTAAAGTATCAGTCACCTCATTACTGATAACCGTCCATCCGCATGATGATTCTGTGTCACTGGAGCTTTCAGACATCTCTCAACCTGTTAGACCATAAAAACAAACACAACAATCAGTACATGAACACAACAAAACCACACACTATGTTATTATTAAAGGTAAATAAGACACGATTGACTATGCAAACTGTTTTTGCCATTAACAACCTTCACCTGAGCGTTCATTATCGGAGGGGAATGTCAGATTGACCCTGTGCCTGGTAAATGATTATTCTGCATTTGTAAAACTCATACAAACAGTTATACCAAAGTTACAAACAGCATACAAATCTTTGAAAAACAAAATGAAGAAATTAGCATTTCACAGGCAAAATACAAGTTGGTTTCAGGCTTAAAACCCATTATGCAACACTGCAATGACATTACAACATTCTTTATCGTTACAGCTGAAGATTAAAGTTAATTTCACTCACAAAAATAAATAAATGTATTAGATATATGACTCATACCTAACTGTTGTTTTAAAAAACAGATGTGAGTCAAAACTTTCAGGAAGACCCTTCAAAAATAACTTATGGTTATTAACCCACCAATAAAGCAAAAGCACCTAGCAAACCCTTTTACTACCAAAACCACAGACCCTAGAATCCAGTGCAAACTGCAAAGCATTTGCATGATGATGTTTTTATGTGATTGGTTGGTGCATAACACAGAAAACTGTTGTTTAGACAGTCCTGACTGACATGGTTCAGGACATGACAAAATAAAATTGCACAGTTTTAGCATACTTTGCATATTAAATCTTATTTCAAGTTTTTTGACACTTCAAAACCAGGCAGACGGTTGTGACGGAGAGTCACGTAATCTAAATAAAGATGAATGTTTTATAATCATGCATCAAAACACCATCAGTCTTTAAAACTCAAAATGATAATCTCCCACATTGACAACTGTTGCAGATCAGAGACAATTTCATAACATTGACTCAATCTAACGCAACATAAAGAGTCACTTATTTGTCATTGCTGCTACAGATAGATGATAGGTAATCATAGGTTCGATTGCTGTTCTTACCTGTTTAAAAAAATAAACTGCGGCGAGAGAGAGAAAGTAAGTAAGTAATCACTCCCTGTGTTAATCCACCATTAATCGTCACGCCTCTCCAACTGAGCCAAAACATCAACATCGCATCACAAATGAACGACAACACTGGAGACGAAGAGGAAAAGGGATTGTGGGAATTGTAGTTTTACAAATGAGCATGTCAGCTTTGTAGTTGTTGTGTTCGTCAACTCCACACACTACATTTCCCATGAAGTCATCAGACCGCAGGGCTAACGTATTCTGAGTGACTCAGAAATTTTGAATTGTTTTTGTTTGTGAGTTTGTTTATTAAATTATACTGTTTATAGTGACTGACTTTAAAGTGACTGAAAAATATGATATTTCGCGTTTTTGTTTTTGCGCATGCGCAGGTAACACTGGCAGCCATTCATTGCCATAGAGACTTCAAAACTACAAACAAAAGTGTCTGATCGTCCGCTCGCTGTGAAACTGGTAAGAAAAATTATATATCTATATTTTTATATATAAATTATAGTCTATATTTAGACCTAGAAAAGACGTAAAAAATAAATGTAAATGTTAAAATAAATGTTATAATTATATTATAATGTAATCACGTAAATAATAAATAATGCTTAAAATAGTATGCATGATATAAAAAAGTATACATGATATAATGTAAGTACATTTAATGAGTAGTTGAAACTTAACTAATAACAATATTACCATAAAAATTTTTTTGAAAATATTTAGTATAAAAATATTGCTTAACCCTCCTGTTATGTTCAAATTTTAGCAACCCTTTAAATGTTTGGGGTCAAATTAACCCCAAATAGTTTGATATATGCTAAGTAACTTTAAATTTAAAATAAAATTATAGGCAAAAACATAACTTTTACTTTTATATATAATTGTTTATTTAATAGATACATTTCAATGAAAACTTATATTTTGTAGCACATATCTTGTGTATATTTAGTAAAAAAAAGTAGTAATACAAATAATACATAACATTTATGTTATTTGAGAACAGTTTTACCAGTTTTTTTTTTTTTTTACATATTAATAGTAAAATAGACTCATTAGTTCAGTTTTACCGGAACACTGTGTGTACATTTATATACTTTTATATCCAAAGTGACTAAAAGTAACTTCAAGTCAAAAATGATCAGGGAAAAGTCAAAAAGTAGGTTTAAAAATACAATTAGCATATTTTTCAGAGATGTCAACATAGCTTTTGTGGTCAATCTGACACCAAACATAACAGGAGGGTTACGTTCCTGAAAGCATTAACTGGCTCTGGGTATACTTGCTGGGTTTACTTTCAATGTCTTTCCTATTTTATTTATTTACCAGTATTTTATCATGTCTGATCCTGAGCATCCGGTTCCAAAGACTCCATGTGCAAATCCTGGAAACCCGGTTTTCTCCTGCATGCTGAAACTGGGATCTCAAACCTCATCTGAAGATCCAGCACTGGCCAGATCTCAAAAACTGATGTATAAAACTACATACAGCGACTATGGTGCCCGGGCACCCACATTTGAATTCTTGCCCTGTTCCTATCATCCCATATCCCAGACGTTCTCGCAGCATCTCGGAACATGTGGGATGTACCGGGACAATTCCTTTAACACAAGCTTGGACCACAGCCGGGTGTATATTCCGAATTATAAAGCACAATTTAATGGACAGCAATCATAATCATGTTTTTTGTTTTTTCTGGTACTAAAACATAATGTGCCTCATGGCCCTTTCAAGTTGGTTTCTTTTCATCATTAACTCATCAGGCGGGTTAATGTACATCATACTGTATAATAACCAATATTTACTGTAAGTATTATTTATGTTTGATGATAGAGCTGCCACCAACAGTCAGAGCAGAAACACCTGTCAATTTTACATATCAGTACTTTATTTGTCACATTAAAAAAAAAAAATGCTCATGTACAGTCTCATATACTGTATCAATTACAAGTACAAGCATAATTCCAGTTTTAGTGGTGTAGACATCAGGAGTTGGGTGTGGATCCCTGTATGATCTGGCGAATTTTCTCTGCATCCGCCTGTAGCGCTGCGTTGTGTGGATCGATCTTAACGGCAGCCTGATAATCCTGAAGACCTGCCAGACATCAAACTGATTTAACAATGAAATGTTTGTGTAGTTGTGTAGTAAAAATGTCTACTTGGTTACAAAATCATATCAGAGAGTAATAGGTCAAAGTCAAAGTTATTTGTTGGATTAATAAAATTTCTCTGATGTGTGACTGTGTTGTGTTTCTCAGTATTAAAATTCAGTATTTCCTATCCGAACAAAAATTCATGGAGTGTGACGACTACATTTCAACTCATTATACTGAGAAAAACCTGTTTTTAATTTCTAAATGTTGCCTTAAAAAGAAAACATCAACATTTTTGCATAACTGTTGGTCAAGTCGATAAAGTAGCAGAGGTTTGCATTCAGTGTCCACACATTTACATAACTGCCGAGGTTGATGTGTTTTCATGGAGTCAGAATCAAGTTTGTGTGTGAATCATGTCCACCTTCAACATAAAGCTCCAGCTCACAGAAAGCTGTTCCTCGCCTGACGTGTGCCTTCAGTCGAGCTGCAGCGTTTGCGGGAACCGCAGGCGTCAGCAACTCCAGAGCCTGTGAAAATGTACAAATGCAAAATGTGTTTTAATGAGAGGGAGAAAAAAACAAAGAACATCCACAAATAATGCAAAGATGCACCAACAGGCAATTTGTATCCTATTGATGTCTATGGTGACCTGCCAATACTCTTCGCCTTATCTTGGTAAAACTCCTAAAATTAGAAACTACCTTTAAAGAGCAACTTTAAAGGCACAAGACAATAAACAGACCTTAGAGCTGTCTTCAATGGCTTTATGAAGATTTCTTATCTTGAGATGACAGGCCGCTCGATTGGAAAACAACGCTGGAATCTTTCTGTTGAGTTTAATGGCGAGACTGTATGCATTGACCGCAGCCTGGTAGTTTCCTGCCAGGAAGAATTTACTGTAGAGAAAAGATTAAGTTAAAACTACCTGTATGTGGATTTTGCAAAGACCTCATCATGCTGTGAAAATGTACAATGTCACTAAAAGTATTTAAACACTAAAGTCACACTTCAAATATCAGATGCAAGTGTTTTTAAACAAATTATGCTATAGCTGAATTTTTTGTCAAGGTGTTTTTATTGGAGATGTTGCTATTGATATTGACCGAATGCTCTCAGCACGTATTATACATACATCGAATACATTTGCTTCAAATCCGTTTAATCCTGGTCTCAGGCCATTCTGAGGCTATATCCACACGAAGCCGGTGCATTCCCTATCCGATCATTTTTTTCCTTGCTCTAAAAAAATAATCCGTAAACACGAAACCACTGAAACCGACTGAAAGCGGTGTAGTATATATGCCGGACCAGTATGGGGCGCTGTATTTCTGCCACAGATATACACTATACACGGAGAAGAAGACTTTGAGCATGCGCATAGCCAACGTATGGTGTTGTCCATTATCGCTTGTTGGTCACCACAATTGCATAGAAGCAATAGATTTTGCTGTAATAAAGCTAGTAGGCTTTAGTAGCTTCTGTAGCACGAACACAATCACGTAATCCGCCGTTATTATTGTTGCTGTTACGTGTGACGCTTCCGACACGTGATGTGATGACGTTTTCGCTTCACAAAATATACGGATTGGCTGTACAGACGAAACCGCAAGGGTGTCGGTTTCAGATTTATCCAATTTAGGACCCGGTTTCAAAAAATAGCGGATTCAGTCTCCCAAAACGCCAGATCCGTGTGGATGAAACGCCAATACGATAACAAATTTATACGTATACAGTGATACGCGTCTCCGTGTGGACAGCCCCTGAAATACTACTTTGTTGGCACAATCTGCTACTGCCACTGACATTTTACAGCAAAGTCCTCTAACGGTACCAA
This sequence comes from Paramisgurnus dabryanus, assembly GCF_030506205.2. Lineage (NCBI taxonomy): Eukaryota > Metazoa > Chordata > Actinopteri > Cypriniformes > Cobitidae > Paramisgurnus > Paramisgurnus dabryanus. The sequence goes on along the minus strand of NC_133345.1, from coordinate 30,301,883 downwards.
CAGCCAATCACAGTGGCCGCAACACATGCACCGGTCTTCCATAAACGTAATTGGCTGGCTCTGCCTAGGTTATTTGCATAAGGCGATCTGATTGGCTGACGCATGCGTTGCCCATTGAAAAGTTGAGAAATTTTCAACTTCTGCCGCAAGCAACGGCAGTGAGGTGGCGCCGACGGATCCACAATTCAGTTCGGCAACGCATGACGTCACCCATTAAAAGTGAACAGAAGAATTGGATGAATAATGGAGAGCGTATGTCAAGGTGCCAGAGTTTTATTACCCGGTTAAGGGAGGTTTATAGAAAATTAGGATTTTCACATAATTTTTTTGCCTTAGTAATTTTAGTAATGTATTGCTGAAACACGTTACAAAGACTGAACTATGTACAGTAATAATGAATTGTGGTGTTAACAGCGTTAAACAGTTTTTCCACATTTCTGTGTTTAGGATTACTTGGGCGGAGCTAAAACGGTGGCTCGATGATGCACTGGAGCCACTGAGCATGGCCCCGCCCATAACACAATCGCGGGCATTATTCAAGTTGTAGCGGCATTTGAAAGTTGAGAGAGAGAAAAATGCTCATTTACAAGAAAACATGTTAGATGCACTTACAGGGTTTTGCATTTGAGCTCTTCAATTGTTACTGAAGTTCACATAGGTGTCTAATAATAAGAGTAACTTCAAGTATAGTTCATCATACTAACTATGAACATGAGTACCCTTCAATGATTTAAGAATGCACAAAGGCACTTCCAGAGGTGTAAAGTACTTGAGTAAATGTACTTCGTTACTGTACTTAAGTATTTTTTGGGCTACTTTGTACTTGTACTGAGTATCAAAAATATAGGCAACTTTTACTCTCTACTCAATTACATTTTTGATTGGGTATTTGTACTCTTTACTCCACTACATTTGAAATGACACTTAACATTACTCGCTACATTGTTTATTCGTCAAATAAAAACAAGACGAAAGTGTCAGAGGGTGATGATGGATAGAATCTGTGGTCGCGAGGTTAGACGCGCACACACAACTGAGGGACTTCATTTGGCGCTGCGCAGAGCAATCGTATGAAATCAAAGTACTGCGAGAGCGAATCAAATGCATATGGAGAAGTCTGGTCTCGCGGTAGTTTGATGTCAAACGCTGAATGGCTTGCGTTGAGCCACCGTAGCGGGACATCTGCGTGCTGCGTATGTCATAAACTGTAGAGAAAAGTTCGCGTCTGGTCTGAGAGAAGAGATAAAGAGCAAACATATGGATGCATATCACATTTGCTTCAGTCAAGGGACCCTTTGTTAAACATGTGATGCTACAATCAAAACAAAAGTGAAGCGCGATCGCAGGATCGGGTCATCCCGCAACTCAAAATCAAGCACAAATGTTTGTATACTCTGATGCTACTTTATCAGCTAACCTGAGCTGGTACATAACTTGATATAACTTACTATATAAGCCAAAATAAACCAGCGAGGTCCTGTACTGATTGCCCGAGTAACTTAAGTACATTATAAGATTGATAATAAGTGTACAATTTCACTGTCCTCACATTTAATCAAGTATGCTGTAATGTATTTACTGTAAAGAGGGATGCATGACTGAAGAAATGTAGTGCACTTAATGTGAGATAGTGGTGTTACGTACTAACGTTACATGTGTTTACAATTAATCATTCAAATGAACAACTTCACGTTTTTAATATGCATTATCATATTTCTGTTAGTGTAATTTTAGTTTACTGGAATTTTTTAAATATTAAAATTATATCTTTTTTAGGATAGGCCTATATAAGAATATTTGGTAACACTTTACAATAAGGTTCATTAGTTAACAGTAGTTACCTTGAACAAACCATGAGCAATACATTTGTTACATTATTTATTCATCTTTGTTAATGTTAGTTAATACAAATTTAAGCTTTAATTGTTTGTTCATGTTAGTTCAGAGTGCATTAACTAATGTTAAAGGAATAGTCTACTCATTTTCAATATTAAAATATGTTATTACCTTAACTAAGAACTGTTGAATCATCCCTCTATCATCTGTGTGTGTGCACGTAAGCTCTGGAGCGCGTTGCGACGCTACGATAGCATTTAGCTTAGCCCCATTCATTCAATGGTACCATTTAGAGATAAAGTTAGAAGTGACCAAACACATCAACGTTTTTCCTATTTAAGACGAGTAGTTATACGAGCAAGTTTGGTGGTACAAAATAAAACATAGCGCTTTTCTAAGCGGATTTAAAAGAGTAACTATATTTTATGGCGTAATAGCACTTTTGGGAGTACTTCGACTTGGCGCAGTAACACCCTCCCTCTCCCATTATGAGAGTGAGAAGGGGAGCGGACTTTTCAGGCGAGTCGAAGTACTCCCAAAAGTGCTATTACGCCATAAAATATAGTTCCTCTTTTAAATCCGCTTAGAAAAGCGCTACGTTTTATTTTGTACCACCAAACTTGCTCGTATAACTACTCGTCTTAAATAGGAAAAACGTTGATGTGTTTGGTCACTTCTAACTTTATCTCTAAATGGCAGCATTGAATGAATGGGGCTAAGCTAAATGCTATCGTAGCGTCGCAGCGCGCTCCAGCGCTTACGTGCACACACACAGATGATAGAGGGATGATTCAACAGTTCTTAGTTAAGGTAATAACATATTTTAATATTGAAAATGAGTAGACTATTCCTTTAACAAGATTTTAATAAAGTATTAGTAATTGTTGAAATTAACATTAACAAAGATGAATAAATGCTGTATAAGTGCAGCTCATTATCAGTTCATGTTAACTAATGTAGCTAACTAATGTTAACTAATGAATCTTATTGTAAAGTGTTACCATATATTTATATCACAAAGTTAGGCTATATATTTTTCAGCATGGCACATTCAAGTACACAATGACACTAGACTAAAATTAAATGGGTTTAAATTAAATTTAATGTAGATTTCTAGACTAAAATCTCATGGCATTTAGTTGAATAAAATTAGACTAAAACTAAATCAATTCAGATGACAAAAATATGACTAAAACTAAATTAAATTTTAGTCAAAAGACTATGACTATGTTTAATCTGTGTTTGTTCTGCCAGGTCAAAATTTTGAGGTGTTTGATTTCTTTTCTATATTAGGAAATAAAACCTCATAAATAAACTTTCTTAGTTTTCACTGCCCAGACCTACAATGTCTCTTTGTGTTGAGGACTAGTGCATCTTTGAGCCAACATTCAGTACGAGTAAAAATACTTGAGTACTTTTAAATTGGGTTACTTTAATACTTTTACTCAAGTCATATTTAAATTGGTGACTTGTAACTTGTAGTGGAGTAATTTTTACAGTAAGGAATTTGTACTTTTACTCAAGTATGGCTTTCAGCTACTCTTTACACCTCTGGGCACTTCTAGAAAAACATCTTTGAGCATCACTTAAAGAGCACTTATTTCATTGCTAAAAATCAACATTATTTTGTGTATTTGGTATAATACAATGTGCTCACGTGGTTTATGAATTCAAAAAATACATTATTTTCCAAATACCATCAATTTTTGTAGCTCCAGATATCCCTGTCTTCCTCAAACACTTTGATTTTGTACAAAAATCATTAATTTGAAAAGCGCTGTGTTCCTGATTGGCCAGCTAATCTGTACGTTGTGATTGGCCTAAATACCTCTGACGTCAGCTGGAAACGTGACGCTCCTTACCATGTTTTAAAGAGTCACACACAATGTAATGTTAACAGGAGTTAACTTACAGGCTGTGATTCAAAGCGGGGGGAATTATGATAATGTCGGTCTTGTCTACATCACCAATCTCAGGAAGTAAACTGTTGCCTACAATCCGTGTGTTTGTTGTAGTCCAAGAAAAGAGATTTACGTTGGAGAGGATAACACGCGTCATTGTTTACTTTGGGGGTTTGTACCTTTTGCATATCGTTAATATGTTCTAATACACACTTACACACCAAAGGAAATGTAAAACCGTGAATGGGACGAAAGTGTCAAAATAGTTTTGTACACTGTACATATAAGACACCACTAATGTCAAATTCAAATCAGGTCAACAAGCTTCAGCTAGTTCAAAACGCTTCTGCAAGGGTACTTACTCGATCTAAGAAGTATGACCACATAAGCCCAATTCTGGCATCTTTACACTGGCTACCAGTTAAATATCGCATCCAATTTAAAATATCATTAATCACCTACAAAGCTTTAAATGGCTTAGCACCCTCATATCTTAGAGAATTACTATCAGAATACAATCCATCACGCACACTACGGTCGCAAAATTCTGGCCTATTGATTATCCCTAGACTATCAAAAGTGTCTAAAAGTGGAAGATCCTTTTCCTACTTAGCCCCTAAGCTCTGGAATGATTTACCAACCGATGTCTGAGAATCAGACACAGTCGATCATTTTAAATCTAGACTTAAAACTTTTCTCTTCAACAAAGCATTCGCATAATTTGTCTAGTAAAGGTTCTTAACTCGCAATAGTTATTTTCACGGAACAAAGCACTCACGGTCATAACACAGACCAACCAAATAAATAAATAAAAACCTTTTCTACATGAACACTTAAAATGAATTGCATTAAATAGTTTGCCACCGTTTGCCACTGAACCTGCATTAACGACGACAGTGGGGCTTTCGGCCTTAGTCAAACGGTTTGGCACGTATGGTCGGGTTGCGATTTTGGTGCTTTCGTGTGTCTTGTGAATAGTATGCCATACAGACCCGTTTGCCACTGAACCTGCATTAACGACGACAGTGGGGCCTCCAGCCTTAGTCAAACGGGTTGGTATGTATGGTCGGGTTGCGTTTTCGCGCTTTCGTGTGTCTTGTGAATAGTATGCCATACAGACCCGTTTGCCACTGAACCTGCATTAACGACGACAGTGGGGCCTCCAGCCTTAGTCAAACGGGTTGGTATGTATGGTCGGGTTGCGTTTTCGCGCTTTCGTGTGTCTTGTGAATAGTATGCCATACAGACCCGTTTGCCACTGAACCTGCATTAACGACGACAGTGGGGCCTCCAGCCTTAGTCAAACGGGTTGGCACGTATGGTCGGGCTGCGATTTTGGCGCTATCGTAAGTCTTATGAATAGTATGCCATACAGACCCGTTTGCCACTGAACCTGCATTAACGACGACAGTGGGGCTTCCGGCCTTAGTCAAACGGGTTAACACGTATGGTCGGGTTGCGATGTTTTTGGCGTCTTCTCCTGGTCCTGTAAATGGTATACAATATAGACCCGTTTGCCACTGAACCTGCATTAACGACGACAGTGGGGCTTTAGGCCTTAGTCAAACGGGTCGTCAGGTTTCATTTTCTCTTAAAGATCGGAAGGTGACCCTTATTTACCATATATACCCTCGCATTGGGCCCCCAATTTGCTAAATCCTCAACTGTGGATAATATTATTATGCCGCAATATTTAGTCTGTCTGGAACTAAGCTGAGTTAAACCACATCACTGTGTGACACTTCAATACATATGAACGGCTGCTACGCTAATACGATTTTGTTTTTCTCTCCCTGTCTCGTCCTCGACCCGAGGACGAGACAAACAGACCCAGTCCCGGTAGATGTGAAAGTCGGCACACCTCTGATCTACTGGCCGTCCTTCAACGTTATGCCCAGCTGATACCTGACCAACGATCACCGGCAGAACCGCTTAATCTCCGCTAAATCTCCATTTCCGTTCTCCCAAGGGTTTTTCCCTCCTAGGACTTATTTTTCCTCGGATAAAAGCACAGGGTTTTTTTTCTCCTAGGGGGTTTTTCACCCGGGGAGGCAGCCTTTTTGGGCTTTACCTAGCTTCCTCTTCTATACGTTGCTTTAGTAATACGTGCAATTATAATATTGAGTCATAGCCGCAGCAAATTTAACTGCTCATGCTATCATGTATTCTGTTGTGCTATCTGTCGTTTTCTGTGCTTTTCACTGCTTCTATTTATGTAAAGCTGCTTTGAAACAATTGACTTTTGTGAAAAGCGCTATATAAATAAAATTGAATTGAATTGAATTGAATTGAAATGTCTTCTGCTCTTAACAAATTAGGCAATTACACGGATATGAAATAATGATAAGTGCCACTTCTATCAACAAAAAGATCAGTACAAAACCCATTGCCTATATAAACTCATGTGAGCAGTGTTACTCACTCGCCCTTTTCTTTAAGCCAATCTGGATTTCTTTCTTCATCTGTCAGGTCCTGTAGTTCATTCAGCTGTGAGTCTGCTGTTCTTCTGGCCTCTGCCTGCTTCATCAACCACTGCTCAAACACACACAAACACACAAAATATTACAATTATCTGAATCTGTAATTCAACACAAACTTCCAGGAGTGGTTTCCCAGACAGGGATTAACTTAAACCAGGACTAAGCCTTAGTTTAATTAGGAAATATAACTAGTTTTAACAAACATGCCTAACTAAAAACATACTTGTGTGCATTTTGAGGCAAATTATATATTTTAAGATATGTCAGTGCAAGTTGTTTTCAGTTTGGACAGCTCTTACATTTATTTTAGTCTAGGACTAGTCTAATCTCTGTCCAGGAACCCCCCCCCCCCAAGTGTCCTACAGTCTAATACAGATGATCATTTCCTGAAGGAACCAATGGTTTAAAGTGCTTTGACCTTGAACCACATCAACCCAGATCTCACAGTGTTTCCACCATCACAGACGGATGTGATGATTATCTGTGCTGGAAAAAAACTCACCTCTTCTTCCTCTGCTACACGAGACTCCCGCAGGGCTGTGGGAAACACTCGGGGTGTGAAATTGATCTTAATACAGCCAGCAGATCTAGGAGCAGGTAGAGGCTTTGCTTTCTGCTTACTGCTTTTCTGATCTAGGATAAACATGTGTTTGATTTAAAACATATATTCACAGCATTATAAAGACTGAACAGGAGTTAAATCATAATGAACCGTGTTTCTAATAAATGTACAAAACCTCTCGTTTGTCATGAAAAGACCACTTTTATCATTCAGTTAATTTTAAGAGTCCTGTCTACTTCTCTCGGGAAAAGTCATAACAGAAGTTAAAAACATTGTGAAGGCCATGTTTATTCATAAAGATTATTAAAACACATAAAGAGAACTTAAAATCATAACTGGGTTATCTAGAAATGCTGTAATAACATTAGGGGGTGGTTTCCCGGACAGGGCTTATCCTAGTCCAAGACTAAAATGCATGTTTGAGCTACTTTAATTGTAAAACACATTGTATTGACATATTTAACATATATCAGTGCCATTGTTTTGTCTCAAGATGCACACATGTATTTTTTATGTAAGGTTTGTTTGTAAAAACTTCTTAAATGTCCTTAAATAACTAAGGCCTAGTCCTGGATTAATCTAAACCCTGTCCGGGAAACCGCCCCTAGATCTTCTATGGGCTGGTTAATTTAAAGCGACTAGTTATGTAAGTCTGTTTACCAGTTGTAGTTTTGGCAGTATTGTGTAATGGTTTAGCCACAGGTGTAATATTCGCATGCTCTGCTTTCTGGTGAACAGGTTTGTTATCGTGTGTGCTGCATGATGTCTCTTCTTCAGCTTTTCTCTGTGTTTCTTTCCAGATCTCGAGCTCTGCTGTGGCTCTCAAGCGCTCTTCATCCTTCATCTTCTGAATCCTGTCCCGCTCCTCTTTCTCAAGCTACAGACAGAACATCCAAGAGGAAGTTAAGATGTGAAAAACTAAACGTTTTAAAGGGGACATATCATGAAAATCTGACTTTTTTCATGTTTAAGTGCTTTAACTGGGTGCCTGTGCTTCTATAAACCTAGAAAATGTGAAAAAGATCAACCCAGTAACTTAGTTTTGGTAAACCATTCTCTGCAAGCATGTGAAAAAATAGGTAATTGAAATTTGGCTCCCCTTGTGATGTCAGAAGGGGATAATACCGCCCCTTAATCTGCACTAAGATCAGCTCATTTGCATTTTAAACATCACAAATGGCACATTTTTTCCTCACACCTACAAAGTGACAATTTTTACGTGTTATAATAAATTATTTATGGTGTATTTTGAGCTAGAACTTCACATACGTACTCTGGGGACAACAAAGATTTATTTGACAAATTAAAAAAGTCTTGTGAAATGTCCCCTTTAAGTCAATATGCATTCAGACTGTTAGTGTTTTGTGTAAGTTATAGTTAAGTTATGAACAAATAAAGCCGTAAAACAGACCTTCATCGTTGTTTCCAGTGCAAATTTCTTCTCTTGCTGAATCCGTGTGGCTTTGGCTTTTGACTTTTCTGCAGCTTTGTCCTGGACTTTGACAATCGCTTGCTCTCTGATCTGCTTCTGTGTGTCTTTATCTTAGGAATAGAAAAGACAAAGTGGCTTTAAAATGCATCTTTAATACAACACCATCATGACATTCTGTCATACAGTGACTCCTACCAATACATGCAAAGAGCTTCTCCCACAGCCCATGCGTCTTCTTATGCAGTGTAAAAACCGCAGCACCATTTCCGATTTTGGCATCACTTTTTTCCTCATCTATCGGACCAAACAGAAACGCTTCAAATAAAAACGGGGGGAAACTGACCTGCAAAACAGTGAAACAAACTTTACTTCACAGCATCTCTTCAGTTCTGTACCCGATGCGTCACAGTTTAACAGCGCGTGCGGTGTGAGAACTCGACGTAATGACGTAAGAGAGAGCTTACCTTTAGATACTCATCCGTACAAATGATATGGACGTTTGTGGTCTTTATTCCCTTTAAAGGCACACTTATGTAAACTGTGCTCTCGCTTTGTGTCCACGAGAAGTCGTTCACTGTCAGCGGCATCTCTGCTCTACTGAACGAACGCTAAAGACTGTTGCTACGACGCACCAGCGGTGGTTGCCAAGGGGCGGACCGATAAGAGTACCGTATAACATAGAAGTGAACAAATATACAAAATAAATAAAAAGTTACAGCTGTAATATACAGTACCAGACAATGTTTCATAAAATAAACACACAGAAACAAAAATGTAATGACATCGACACAAAAAGTTCTTCCGCCCGGCAATGTAGTTCTGCAAAAAAATGTACCTAGACGCAATGGCGCAGTAATACTGATATGAGAGGTCACGTGTACGCGCCTAAAAAAATAAACTTTTTAAAGAGGTCATATTATGACATATTTTTAAAATGTAAAATAAGTCTTTGGTGTCCACAGAGTGCTTATGTGAAGTTTTAGCTGAAAATACCCCACAGATAATTTATTATAGCATGTTAAAATTCCCATTTGTTTAGATGTGCCGTTTTGGGTGTGTCCTTTAAAATGCAAATGAGCGGATGAAATGCAAACACTGATCGCAATGATGGTGGTTTGTTGCAATTTAAACTCAATTATGCTGTCAATTCTTTTTTCTCTCTGCACTAAATTGCAGTGCCGTGGTTGGATAGTGCCGATTAAGGGGTGGTATTTTTGTAATTGGCCTTGCTACCTACCTCACAAATTTTTCACATGCTTGCAAAGAATGGCTTATCAAAACCTACTTACTTAACTTACTTTTTTTACCAAAAAAGTTACTAGGTTGTTCTTTTTCATGTTTTCTAGGTTGATAGAAGCAATGGGGACACAATTATATCACTTAAACGTGGAAAAAGTCGGATTTTCACATCCTGACCCCTTTAAGTCACACTTGACAGTATTGGGGGGAACATTGGATAGGTTATATGGTCTATATTTTGTCTATTTAGAGTAGTCCATGTATTCTGGAAAAAGTTTTTGTATCCCCCTGTTATGATAAATGTTTTCTTTGTATTATGTTTATTGAATGTTAAATAAAAAAAACACTTGACACTGTATAGGAGAAAATGTCTTTTAACATATTTTTTTTATTAACCACCGTAGTGTTAAGTGACAGAAACAAGGCACATAAACAAAAGCTTTGAAGGTTTCTCTAAAATGATGCAGAGTTAACACAACCAAACAACTAGAATTTACATTCAGAAACTGTCTGCATGAACTATACCAACTTGGTTTCAAGGATGCCAAGTACTTTTGTTAAATGCTTCATACTGCTCAATATGCAGCTATAGAATCCATACATTCATTGATCTATTATAAAATTAGTTGCACACACCACAAATACCCTCACCCCATATTGATAATTGGGTTTATAATCTTATTATAGGCTATCATTTCTCAGCATCATCCAATAAAAAAACATTTAAGGCACCCGAGAACAGTCAAATGAAATAATTTTGAAAGACACATCATGACCTGCAGATACATTAATAGAACACAACTACAGTGCAATCATTCAAAATGCTTCTTTTTTGTTTGTGATTGGCACTGTAGTATAAAATCTGGATCAGTATGTAGATACTCAAAAATACTCATGTATAATGGCACATCATCTTTAGGTTAATGTGTGAAAACATTTGAATAATGAAATGTCTGTGCAAGATATCAAATATACATTCATGAGCTCCCTGGTCAACCTAAAAAAATATGACACTGTAACATTATAATAGCAAACCCAAACTGTACCCACATCCTGGTAAGCCATTTTAAACCAAAAAAAGTCTAAATAAATGAAGTAAAATATGCTAGAGATGATATACAATATAGAGAGATCTCATTAAAACATGCCCAGTATATTTTAAAACCCTTAGGTATATTGCGAGACATTATTTTCATGACAACTTAACATCCCACAATTCTAAATACTGTAATGCATCTTGTAATGTTTTATTTAGTAAATCCAAGTTTTGGGGTGAAATATCTCGCTTTATAAAACTGACCAATGAAAACTGTGTCAACGAATTTAAATTTTAAAGACAACTAGTTGAGATATTTTTGAATCTATAAATATTCTGTTGTGCTATTTTATGCATTGCACCCCAAGGCCTTCAAGTAACAAACCTCCCTATTTCTGCCCCAAAATCAAGCAAATCCCAATCAACACGCACAAAGAGAGCAGCAGTTAAAAAACTAAACATAAAAGTATCAAGTGCATTTGTTGTTTCAAACTCTTCAAGCTTGTTCTCTAGCTCGAATTCAAGATTTTCACTTCATTTGATCATCGCTGTATGACAACAAAGCGAAAGAAGATAGCAAAGTAAAGAGCAATGTAGCACAAGCAGGAAGATTTCTCAATGTGACTACTGCATGCTTTTACAGAATGCAGTCAACATATTTTATACTCTTAAAAGTGTATCTGAAAATATGCTACAGAATATAGCTACATTCATTGGGAAAGACCCAATTAATTACATATTAAATGATTGTCATATATTAAAAACTCTCAATTAGTTTAAAAATAAAACAAATGGAAAGTTTTTAAGGACCATTTCTTAATTTCGCAGACTGTTGCTGATCTCACATAAAGCTTTGAATCACAACATCTGTCTGGTTGAAGAAAACAAAAAGTTTCTTCTTTTGTTGCTTGTTCAGGACCTGGATACCAACTGTAATGTTTACATTTAGTTGAAACTGGAAAGACTATGCAAGGGAAATCAACCCATCAATGTTTTAATTATCAGGATGTTTGCAGTATTAGAGATGAAATGACATTGTGACGTCATTGATCGATCATAGTGAGCCAAAGGAAGACATCTGACCTCCATCACTTACTTCTGAAAATACAAATGACATAAAAAAAATCAATGTCTTAAATGCTTAAGACATATTTAATCAAGGTCTTAAATATGCTCTTAAAATACTTTTTGTCAGCATTCAATGTCGCCCATCACGTCATTGCAAAAATGCATGGGGCAGAATTTTTTCGCTATTGTTTTAAAAAACGCCAGCAAGCAGAAGAACAAACCCTTTTAAACATGTCCAGCTCATAGAGAAGAGGATGACTTATACAACTTTGAATAAAACATTGATTTGAACTTTAACGTCAATAACTCACACAAAAGTCATTCTCATGATTGTCCGTCGTTGGTCACCGAGGGCGTCCCCGGGCCATCTCGAGTTTTGAGCAGTTGAGCTTCTTTGTCCTCCATGCAAGCGTCGCAACCCCAAACCGCAGACATCTCCGCTGTTAGCAGGTTGTACGCCGTCTCAGTCATCCCTGTGCAAACTCTATGAAACCATTTCTGACAAGAAGCCTCGCACAGAATGGCCTCCTGGTCATCGTTGACCTCGTTCAGACATATACCACAGGGATAGACGGGCTCGGACGAGGTGCTTCGTCTGTTAGAGCGGCTCTGAACTTTATTATTGGGCAGAGGAGCAGAGCCGTTACCGTTTCCTCTACGAACTTTATCGGGAGCGGCGTTGTTTGGGTGAAGGACACCGTTGAGCTTTTCAACAGCTGCAGGTGTGTTTCCTCGACCCTTAGTGCTGTCGTGGGACGCGCCACCTTCACAGTTGTGATTTTGTTTGCGTGGCGATGGGTTCTGTGTGGCATTTCTGCTGAAGGTCTCGTTCGGGTCCTGTTTGGGCGTAGACGTGCGGGACTTACTCTGTTGCCGGGAGAATTTAGGACTCATGTCTAAGCCTGTTTTAGAAGACGCTGAATTTTCCTCTGGACCACAATCAGGGCTACTTCGAAAGTTTCGATTCTGAAGTGGCATTTGATTGACATTCTCACCTAGACCTGGTCTAAAGGGTTGGACTGGAGACAGCTGCATGCCGCCGCCAAACTGATGCCCGTAATTAGGGTTCTCCGGGTGCCTGTAGTTAAATCCCGGTGCCCGGTTGAGACCCATGACCATGGGATTTTGGGAAAAAGGATGAGTCTGGTTTCTCATCTGGTAAGGGGACCCATAAGAAAAGGGCATCCTGTTGCCCATTTGTGGGGCCATCCTGGGTGGCCCATAGCCACTAAACCCATGGTGATGGGAGTGGCCAAAGTAAGGGTTAACGGAGGACAATGGCTTTAAAGATGGCAAGCTGTAGTTGTCATCGAAAGGATTGGCGGCTATTAAGTGATCTGAGCTTGGGTTTAGTGGAGGAGCATATTCAGACAAGGGAGAGAAGGAGGGTGCCTGTAAGACAAAGAGACAGTCATTTATTTTCACACCTAAATCCGTGATGCACCTAAGACAGCAGGTTAACATGAAGTTAAAGTCCCATTCATTCTACTACACTGTTTTAAATTAAAGATCAGGTTAGTGTGCTTTCATTATCAGTTTAAAACACCCAAAAAACTTTTTTTTTATTCCTAGGAAGGCCTTAACTGATTATCCATAATCATGTAGATAGCTCTAGCAATTGGGACGTTGATGTTAATGGATCACCAGAGCTCACCAGCTTTCAGCTTTGCCATTAAGTACTGTGAATCCAGTTATCAAGTCGATCTGTCAAGGTGATAAGTTATACATATCTATACTCAATGACTTAAAGGTGCCGTAGAATGTAAACCTGTATTTACCTAGGCATAGATGAATAGATGAATCTCAACATAACACCAACTGTGACGTTACAGTTAAGATGTACGCCCCCCACATTATGTCACACATTAGATAAAAAAATGTTGTAACAATGCTAAAAACAAAGTTGTGACTGCTTAGTTAGCGCTATATGCTAGTTAATGCGACCTGTTAGTGTTTAGGCTGAAGTTATACTATTGACGTTAGTGTTACGTTTTGCAGGTCCATACTTAAAAGACCCAAGAAACGTTGATTAACGATCTCCAAACAATTGATTATTCCTCAAAATCTGTATCTTCATCTGAAACAGACTTAATCATAAGGTCTGTTTACACACACATAGAGCTACTGAAGGAGCTGTTCTGTGAAACAGCCAATCAGAGCAGAGCTCAACATTATTATTCATGACCCTTTCAAATATGGTAATAATAGACCATTTCATTCTTAAGGCAAATCCTAGGGTTGTAAATGGACATGTAAAAATGTTTCTGGATCATTTTTACACTTAATAAAGCCACATACCTTCTATGTAGATATCAGAGAACAATTTAACAGATTATTATTTTAAATGCCTTCTGCGGCACCTTTAAAGGTTGCATTCCAGTTTTAATTTCATATTTTTTGTTTTAGTTGAATTTTTAGTAACTTGGCTATGAGCTTTTTGTTACCCCTGAGCTGGTTGGTTTGGTTTAAATCTTGAAAAACTTACTATTGAAAAGTTTTTTGACACATGCCTATGAAAAGCATAAATGGAAATTGTTGCTGAAAGAGTGTGTGCGCACTTTATATTCATAAGGTTTATACTGTACCTGTGTGCTAGACTTGCGTCTCTTTTTATCAGGGCTCCCCAGTCGAAGGCCAGGACTCCCTAAAATATCCAGCCCACCGTCCCCACCTGTAAAATCACATGCTGAGGTTAACACTCCTAAAATAAAATAGTTATAGACCACATTAACATGTGTTCAAGTATAAATAAAGTGTTCGGTGGCATGGAATATTAGCCCGAACCCAAAGTACTCCTCCCTCCTTAAAGTCACCATGAAGCGAAAGTACTGATTGTCTTATTTTCCCTGTGGTGACGTATATCTAAGTGAAACTGCTTCTGAAATGAGAAAAGGTACCAATGAGAACTGATTGGATCTTTTGAAGTTAGGTCATGTTGCTATTTGCTGATCGCTGCAAACTTTTTCCCGGACCCCGGCCACTTGCCATATCATATGACCGGAGAAAAAAGAGATTAGGTGTGTTCGACTTTATGCGGCGCAGAAAACGGACAAGTGAAAGATGTTAAGTACTGCGAGAGCGAATCGAAATTAAGAATACTCTTGTTAGATTTCTCGAATTGGCCTCGCGATACTTTGACATCATCCTTCTGTCGGTTCTTGCGGCACCACATTAATTCAAATAAGCCTGATGTTTTTCGAGAAGGGGAGGAGATTTGCGTTTTTGATTAAAGATTATGAATAAAAAAATAATAATTACGCTCACAGAAGTCATTTATAAAAAAAATAGCACAATATTCCAAAATAAATAATATGTTTTCATTTCATTGCGACTTTAACTGGGATAGATATACCAGCATAGACTGAGGTGATAGGGTGGACGAGGGATGCTGCAAAAAACTGTCACGGGACGCCCATATATAGAGACCTCTTTGCCCTGATTGGTTGGATTACATGAACTTCATTTAATCCAAAAAGTTGATAGCTTGCATACTTTATAAAACCAGACATTTGGTAAATAACAGATTTGGTTTGTCAGAATGGGTTTGATTAATTTAGTTCTTATAAGTTATACAACGCATTAAACAGGAAGCGTTATAGTAGTTTGAGTTACAGGCCTATTAAACTAACCAGCATTTACATGAAATTACAGTTGTGATTGATGATTTGCTGTTTGTTATTGTCAGTCAGTGATGAGTGGTGTTTATAATTTTTTTTAAGGAGGGGAGGTACATCTTAAACCCATGTAGTTACAACATGTTTCATATGAAAATAATGACTAAATGTCAGTCATTTCCCGAATAAATCAATAAAATAAGCCATAAAAAGATTATGATGACAGCCCTTGATGGTTAGACTTTTTCCTCATTGCATCATCATAACATTTCCATATCCACATGTTTGTATTTTCCTTCATTGCTTAATTTCCTTTTTCTTCTAACTTTTACAGTTCATGTAGCGATTTCTGTTTTCATTAATAATATAAAGTGCTTGTGTGTTTTTGATCAATAAAACTTTGATTAGTTTCTCGCCTGCTGTTAAACTCCAAAGTCCAAACTTCCCCAAAATTCCTTTAACCAAACTCTTTCATCTGACACTTTTTGTTATGATGTCGCATACACATTTCCTTCATACGCACGTGTAAAAACATCGTTATCAACTTTTGTGTTCGTCACTGAAGGCCTAAAGCCCGCCGTCTCTCCGGTAATCACGCGCACTGAAATCAAACGCGGAATGTTCACGTTACCTCGGTTTCGTTTCAGAGAGAATGAATCTTTATCCTGCTCTGTGGACATTACAGGAGCCTCACATGACTCAAACTCGTGGAAGGAACGGCGAAATGGAGTAACTTTGGTGTTGGGAAGACTGATTGTAGTCAACTTATGTCGTTCCTTCTCCGTTTCGATGTAATCACGGCGGCTCTGTGTGCACAACCGGGAAGCGACTTCACCTCGAGTACTATGGGCAAGGGGGGTATGTTTAATAGTAAAATAACAACGCTTCCTCGTTGGTGGAATACCAAGCATCGTCATTGGAGCCTAATTAATATTTATGAAAACGCCTTCACTATTGGATGTTTAGAGGGAAAGCGTCAGCATAATTAATGCAGAATTATTATGAACCAATCCTTTGCCGTAGTAGTAATTGCGAGACCCAGGAAAACACCGCTGTGTAAGTTTGAAGAAGTTTGAAGAAGCGGACACCGTTGATTTTGACGGGACCGTTTACGGAAATTAATGACAGCTTCGCTTGCTCAAGGTTTCCCATTGATTATTTATTTATGTTTGAGTAAATGTTCATATTTATCTGTTTATTTGTGTGGGCGGGCAGGCAATTGTCTCCATTTACAACGTGCGCGTGTACGAATGTCTGCGTGTGATGTTCACGAATCCCTGACACGCACGTTTGATGATAACGGCCGTTTCTCAGTCCGAAGGATGCAGCCTACGGAGGTCGCATTTGCAGACTGCATATGTCATCAAGCCTGGTTTATTTGACTTTACAACAATGTACGATTAACAAAGAATAATAGTCGACTTTATAATTGTTAATGTTATGAAATAAAACAGTCTTGATGACGTATGCAGCTTACAAATGCGACCTCCAGAGGCTGCAGCCTTCGGATTAAGAAACGGCCAATTAATCGTATTTATGCTGCGTTCCAACTCGGATTTACGATATTTCCCTCCTCAACCCGGAAATAATGTTCGGAACGGCGCTCTTTTAATGTTACAAATCACTCCCTAAATGTTTTAGGGTTAATAAATTATTAGTAACATAACATTCATGTTTTAATGTTAGGAAATATTTTTAATGTTACTTCATCCAGACTTTATTTCCGGTTTTGATGTAGGGAAATATCCTAAATCCGAGTTGTCTGGAACGCAGCATAATATTCATTGTCATTCATGATGTTGCAATAAATGTAATGAAAAATATTTTTGTTTAAGAAGTAAAGTTTTAATTCACTTAAATTGCCTTTTAAATGTAGTTAGTCTTTTTTATTAGGCTGTATAATTGCAATATGTGACCCAGTCTATAAAACCCCAGCTAAAGTTATCCAATTTAGTTATGCTAAAATTATCATAAAGTAAAGATGTCAAAGATTGAAACTAAAGTGAAATCAATGATTAAAAATCAAACGTTGATAATCTTATCATTAGTTTATATGAGACTTTTAATTTGTAAATTTAAAAATGTTTAACTATAAAGTTGGGTGTATGTTTAAATATATACTACTAAGGCATTTTCAAGATAGTTTTATTTAAACTGGAAATCATTCTTTATAAACAAACATATTTTGTTGTGAGATGTAACTTAATGCATAACGTAAATGTTACACCGTATTGTTCAACAGGAAAAAATTCTAATAAACACATGGTACAAGTCTTTGAAATGGAAGACAAAGAATGTAAAGAAGAATCGTGATTATTGAGAAATACATTCAGTTTTTAAGGCTTATAGATGTGGTTACTGCATCTGAAACACATTAACTGCATTAAACTTTCTGATTCTTCTTGGAGGAGTTTACAAAGCTCTTTCATTTCTCATTTCAATTAGGAACAGATAAAAAATTCAACAGAAAAGCAACAAAATAAAACTAGACTTTCAGTTTGGGTGTGCTGCTTGAGAATGAAAACCCCTTTATAATTTACAAACATCTGAAAATTGTGTTTAGCTGAATTTCTGAACCGATGTGTAAAATAACAAACAATTCACAATGCATACGACAATTTAACAGATTAATACTGTTCTAAAACAAGGGAAAGTCATATAAAAACAACATTTCAGGATCAAACATGCTTAACAGGACATCTTAAACAGGTTTGCTGGTCTTAGCTGGTCTCCCAGAAGATCTGGTTTGCTGGTTTTAAAGGCCACATGTCAGCTGATCAGTCTGAAAGACCAGAAAACCGGTTCAGGTGCTTTAAAGCTGTTTTTGACTGTATATTCAGCAGGGAAGCAAACCCAAATTTTTATTCTGTATTTTTACAATATTTAGGGCATATAAATTAATCCCAAAACACACACACAAAAAATACAATCTTTTCTCCTCCAGTGAGAAGTTTTAAAAGGAAACAAAAACAATCATCTTTGGTTTGCTTGAATGTCATAAACAATTGAAAGCAAGACTGCGTAACACTGTTTCTGGTTACTTGATGCTCTTTTAGCAAGTAAATTAATCTATACAGCTTTGTTGAACATTGACAAACACATGCAAAAGGAAGGAATCTACAATTATCATCTGTGCAACGGTGACAACAATCTTTGGTTTCGGGCTGTTTGCTATGAAATGAAAACATTCAGACTTGATTGTGTCTCTTTGATTGAAATATATCGGCCATCCGAGACCAATCAACTTCCTCTGATTAAGAAGAATTTCAGGTGTATGGAACGATGAATGATTTATAATATAATCTCTCTTTCTCTACATATAATCTCCATGTACAATACAAACACATCCACGCTGCACTTGAAATTCTAATGAGGGAAGCTGATATCTGGTTTAGGGGGTACATTTCTCAAAAACATTTACATATTTCACCCCAATATCAAAATCTAAATACATTTAGTTTTTAAAAATCCCTTAAAAAATACTCGTTATAATTTTCTGTTGATTTGGGGTGTAGTGTGTTTCGTGAGATACCATAAACCATCAATTATCTTGATGTCATTTCCATCTCACTGGGTCATAAAATGGCAAAGTTAGCCTGAACTCCAGTCATGGACTCTTATTGAAACATCTGCTGGTCCCCGGATGAAACATCTTTGATAACCTCATTGTCATTTTATCATCTCAAAAGAAAGAAGCAAACAGCTGTAAGTATGATTGGCGCATCACCGTTGCACGATAATTTGTTCGACCTACCAAAACACAAAGCAAACTAATCTGAAGGACAAGTGCTAGACTCATGTTTCTAAATCTACAAGAGCTTTAACTATTTCAAAGCATTAGGAAATTAACTAAAACTCGTACTTATGTCGAGAAAAATAGATCTTTGCAGGCATAAAGGTTTTATGATCATTTGAATACTTTTTCAATGATTCAATTATTATCTTTGGTTTTACGAACATTGAATAAATCTCTTCCTCATATATCTGAGCATATCTTCATTCATTAAGGCCGGTTATTAAAGCTATATCTGCTGAACTCTTCCGTTTGCAGAATTTTTTGGTAACTTCAAAAGTAGAAAACAGGAAGACATAAACTACATAAAGAAATTCATTCAACACATTCAACACGGGTCAAGCGCCCTCAGATAAGGATACCCTGTCAATCAAACCATGTCAATGTATAAAACGCACGGCTCTTCAAATGTACTAAACTTGATCCCTGAGACAATAAAATCCACTACAACTACAAAAATAAAACCTTTAAATGAGGTAGTATAAAACTATAAGAGCAAAAACACACAAACAATTAACCTGAGAAATCTTATTAGATTTGGAGTGGAGCCGCCGAAAGACACAAAACGCTTAATTGTATATTATAGACATCTTAGAAATAAACATTTAACAGAAAGTTTGTGAACCTGAGGTAGATAAAGCTATGATCCTGAGTAAGTAATGCATCCTTTAGGACTAAACAAACATACATGAACAAACACACAAACCCCAAAAATATGGAATTACAGAATACAGAATTATTAAATTTGCAAATGTAGAGCTCAGTGCACAGCGAGTGTTTAAAGTAGATATAAAATATTTCATAGAAAGCTCCCATCATGTGTAAAGTGAGGTAGATGAGAAGTCGATGGGAGCTTTTCCGACTTAAACTCACTGTGATCTCTCACTGAGCAGAACATGTCACATATATCAAAACATTCATGTAACACACAATCATTCATAAAAATTGAAAAGGAACAAATAATACATTCACCAAGAAATGTGTACGAACGCCTGGGGTTAAAGCCGGTTGTCCAGTACACAGCAGCCTGTGGGTTTCCCACGCAGTAGTCTGTTGAAGCAGCAGAGGGCGTCAGAGAGCCCTGGGTTTATGTTAAAATGTCAGATGCTCTCCATCATGACCCGCTGCTGAGCCGAGGTTTCTGTGGCCTCGACACATACGTGCGACTCTTTCTCCATCACATAATGCTCGGACTCTCCGCTCTCCTCGCCCTGCAGGGAGGCTGGGCCGCTGCTTGCACTCAGCGACAGGTTCATCCCCTCCGTATCGTCTTGAGAGTAGCGGCCAGAGTCGCCCGTCTCGTGACTGCCCTCACTGGATTGGGAGCCCTCACCGTTGCCCTCTGGTGGACCGAACAGATCTTGCGGGGATCTGGGTGATGTGTCTGTATAACACAGCAGAGTGGTGCCTGGGTGATACGAGTATGAGGGACTTGGGATCTTCTTCGCTTCCTGTAACAAACAGACTAGTAAATGAGACATTCAACACCTAAACTATATGAGTAAATATGAAAAGAAATCTCTCCGACTTAAAATTCACACAAGAAATAAGGCAAGAAATTCATTTCTAGAACTGCATACCGATTAATCGCGACTAATCGTTTGCAGAATAAATGTTTTTGTTTACATCATATGTTTACATCATATGTGTGTTTAAGAAATATTTACTTGTGTATGTACTAGGGCTGTTGAAAGATTAATCGCGATTAATCGCATACAAAATAAAAGTTTTTGCATAAAATATGTATGGGCACTGTTTGTAATTATTTTTTATATATAAATACACACAGATCTTGATTTAGATTTTTATATATTTATTTTTATATATACATTTAAAAGTATATACATAAATAACACGTTTCTTAAATTTCTTAAAAATATGTGTGTGTTTATATATACATAATAGTACCAATACACACGCAAATATATTATGCAAACACAAACTTTATTTTGTATGTGATTATTCGCGATTAATCTTTTACAGTCCTACTATGTACATTTTTATATTTATAATATTATATAATTTATACATTACACAAATATAAATATTTCTTTTTTTTCTTTTTAAAATATACATGTATGTGTGTGTATTTATTTATATATACATCATTATTATACACAGTACTCACACATATATTAGGTAAACAAAAAAAAATTGTATATTGCCAACGATTAGTTGCGATTAATCGTTATGCATTCTAAAGTACTTACGATTTTTTATATATGGTATATTCATTGCTGTACTGCTTTTAGGCTTAATTAAAAAAATTATTACAGAAATTGTCCTCTAATAAATAAATAAACAACATAAAAAAAATATTATGAATATGATGTATTATGGTAAAGAAGAGATTTTAGGGAAAGGTGGACTTCATCATTGTCAAAATCATCATTAAAAATATAATACCTTCTCATCCCTCTTGAAGAAGCTCCATCTGTTACTTTTCTTTTTCTCATTGGTTGGCTTTACTGGCCCGTAACTGTTTATGATGAGATTTGTTCCTCCCTAAAATGTTAAAATTCACCGATCAGAGCGTTTCCAAAAAAGCCAATATGACTTAAAATATGTTTTTGAACATACTTTTGCATCAACGAAATGGTCTCTCATCATGGGCATTGTCACCTCCGCACTTTCAGCCTGACTTCCATTGGGCACATGGACAGCAGTGGGCGGAGTCTGTCCTCCTGTTTGTCTCACGGGTTTGGCAGTACAGGATTTCCTATATCATAATGAAAAGACTGAAATTAATCACGGTATTATCAGAAAACAGTCAATCTGATTGTATTTGTAAATGCACTACAGTATAGAAAAATGTCAGGTGAGCTGGTTACCTGGTTTTGCTTCTGCAGGCCAGTATGAGTATGCAGATGATAATGCAGGTTAAAGCTATACACACCCCCACTGCTATACCGGTCACTGAACGCTGATCCAGATGATAAAAGCCATCAGAAAACACTGCAGGTGGAACACAAAACTACTGTAAATGACTGAAATTCATCACTTTTAATGTTACAATTGTCTCAGTCCTGGACGTTGATTGGTTAACACTGTTCCAATGGTGCTGCTAAATAAATGTGACGTAAAACGCATACTTATATACAATTTAAAGGTCCACTGTGTTGATTTTTAGTGCCATCTAGAGGTGAGATTGTAAATTGTAACCAACGGCTCAGTTTACAGCTCGAAACGCATAGAGAAGCTACGGTAGCCACTACAGGACAAACACGTCATCTGAGACAACGTAGTGACAAAATCTTCTTCCAAACTAAAGTGGCCTTTAAGGGTCGTGTCATTCACCTGTAGCATGAGCAGAGTTCACAGTCAGTTCTACTGCAGGTGAGAACGGACCATCTCCCATCTGATTGGACGCTGAGACCTTCACCAGGTACACCTGACCAGACTGAAGTTTCTCCAGTAGAGCCATTGTGATGCCACCTGACAAAGAGACAAATTAGTTATTATCATAGACTGTAAAAAATTATGGACGTAGTGTCCGTGACATCACCCATAGGTTTGGGAATATCTTTTTTGAAACCTGCCGGCGCCATCTTGTCCAAAAATGGGTAAAGAGGAGGGATGTGGGTGAAGCTGAGGTGGCTGGTTGTTGAAACCACGCCCACTTAGCTCGACTCTAGTGACAGCAGTGGCAGTTCACCCGTCACTCAAGTGGCCACACCCTTAACTATGCATAACTTTAAGGGTTAATATCATTTAAATGAATGAGTTACAAAAAAAATTCACTCCCTCACAGTTGTCATGAAGGGCAAAATTAGCTATACAGACCCAAAAAAATTTGTACCAGGCTGTAAACATTATTTTCTGCTCTTAAGTTGGGCATTTTAACATGGAGGTCTATGGGAATTGACTCCCTTTTGGAGCCAGCCTCTAGCGGCCAGTCGATGAATTGCAGTTTAAAGGATTAGTCCTTTTTTTATCCAGATAATTTACTCACCACCATGTCATCCAAAATGTTCATGTCTTTCTTTGTTCAGTCCAGAAGAAATTATGTTTTTTGAGGAAAACATTCCAGGATTTTTCTCATTTTAATGGACTTTAATGGACCCCAACACTTAACAGTTTTAATGCAGTTTAAAATTGCAGTTTCAAAGGACACTAAACGATCTCAAACGAGGAATAAGGGTTTTATCTAGCGAAACGATTGTCATTCTTGGCAAGAAAAATAAAAAATATGCACTTTTAAACCACAACTTCTCTTCTTCCTCCGGCTGTGTGACTCGCCAGCGTGACCTCACGTAATTGCGTAATGACGTCACGTGTTACATATATAAAACGCACATTTGCAGACCATTTTAAACAATAAACTGACACAAAGACATTAATTAGTATCATTCGACACACAACAATGTCGGAACGGTCCTCTTTCTCCACACTTGTAAACACTGGGACGTAGTTTCGCATACGTCATCCGTGACCTCTTGACGTGATGACGTATTGCGTGAGGTCGCGCTGGTGCCTCACACGGCCAGGGGAAGAAGTTGTGGTTTAAAAGTGCATTTTTTTTCTTGCCAAAAATGACAATCGTTTCGCTAGATTAGACCCTTATGCCTCGTTTGGTATCGTTTAGAGTTCCTTTGAAACTGCAATTTGAAACTGCATTAAAACTGACCCTAAGTCCAATAAAATGAGAATTGCATGGGATCACATTACGCATCACGACCTGATCTAGACGAGAAGTTGTGGTTTAAAAGTGGATCTTTTTTATTTTTCTTATCAAAAATGACAATCTTTTCGCTAGATAAGACCCTTATGTCTCGTTTGGGATCGTTTATAGTCCTTTGAAACTCTGTTGAAAAAAACTGTTAAGTGTTGAGTTAAGTATTAAATGTTGGGCTCTATTAAAGTCCATTAAAATTAGAAAAATCGTGCAGTGTTTTCCTCAAAAAACATAATTTCTTTTCGACTGATCAAAGAAAGACATCAACATTTTGGATGACATGGTGGTGAGTAAATTATCTGAACTTTTTATAAGAAAATGGACTAATCCTTTAAGTCACTTCTGTATTGGCTTCATCAGAGAAATCAAAAGGTTGCCCCTCGGTTAATACGGCTAAATATAAATCATTTAACGTGTGGACTCCACAACACTGTGTACTTGCAAACATGGACATGAAAGGAAAAAGCAATGATATATTGGTATTTAATGCATGCACGCACACACACACACACACACACACACACACATGAATGCACACACACCTTCTCTCTGAAGGATCTGCCATTCTCCAGCAGCCCAGGCTCTGCGTGATGCATACAGGATGGTGTAATGTGTCACAGTGATGTTGGGTTCGTCAGGTGGTTTCCATGACACCAGTGCCGAATCTCCCTCGATCAGACTGACTTTTACTCCCACAGGGGCGCGAGAGGGAGCTGAACAGAGCAACACAGAAGCTATTACTACAGCGTAATACATGTAGATGTATGTAGAAAACATCTAACAAGCTGTCAAGACAGATGAAGATCCTGTGTCTGTTTACCTTCAGGCAGCGTGCTCTGATAAACTACAGGACTCCACGGGCTGGACAGCTGATCCAGATGAAGACGAACCGCAAACTCGTAATTCGTGTTCGGGTCCAAATCCCTGACCAGTAAACTCTGAGCATCACTGCAGAAACAAAAACGACAATTACAAACCTTGTGGGCAGCATTAAAAAATAATCTCCCTCTCTTTCTTGACTCACGTCGGCAGGTAAAGCACAAGTGAGGCGTTCTGCAGTCCGACTGGATTGCAGCGTACGGTGTAGTTGACGCTTTGTCCCGCCGTGAAAGCGGGCCGGCCCCAGTGAAGGAACACAGAGGAGGAGCTGTTACTATGGGCATGTAGGTGATGAGGTGGCGGAGGGGGCGGGATCAAACGATCACGGACGGCTGCGAAATAAACAAATATTGGTCATAACGTTACTGTATCTGAATCATTTGGGATTCATAAGGGAAATGATTTAAACTTACAAACACATCCAGGGGTGCTGATGGTCTGATCGGCCTGATATCCTTCACCCTGAACACTGTATGCCAACAGTTTAACGTGGTACTTCTTCCTGGGATCTGTAACAGACATTAAAAGAAAAATAAATGCTTGTTCCAGATATTTTATTATTATATATTTGATATTTTTGTTAAATATTACATTATATCAGAGCTGCAATAAAAATGAGTGAAATTAAAGGATTAGTCCATTTTACTATGGATAAAATCCAGATAATTTTTACTCACTATCATGTCATCCAAAATGTTGATGTCTTTCTTTGTTCAGTCGAGAAGAAATTATGTTTTTTGAGGAAAGCATTCCAGGGTTTTTCTCATTTTAATGGACTTTAATGGACCCCAACATTTAACAGTTTTAATGCAGTTTAAAATGGCAGTTTCAAAGGACTCTAAACGATCCTAAACGAGGCATAAGGGTCTAATCTAGCGAAACGATTGTCATTTTTGGCAAAAAAATAAAAATATGCACTTTTAAACCACAACTTCTCTTCTTCTTGTGACGCGCCAGCGTGACCTCACATAATTGCGTAATGACGACAAAAGGTCACGTGTTACATATATGAGATGCACATTTGCGGACTATTTTAAACAATAAACCGACACAAAGACATTAATTAGTATCATTCGACATACAACAACATCGGAACGCTCCTCTTTCTCCACACTTGTAAACACTAAGGCAAACGACCAGAGGAAGACGAGAAGTTGTGGTGTAAAAGTGCATATTTTTTATTTTTCTTGCCTAAAATGACAATCGTTTCGCTAAATAAGACCCTTATGCCTCGTTTGAGATTGTTTAGAGTCCTTAGAAACTGCACTTTTAAACTGCAATAAAACTGTTAAGTGTTGGGGTCCATTAAAGTCCATTAAAATGAGAAAAATCCTGGAATGTTTTCCTCAAAAAACATAATTTCTTCTCGACAGAACAAAGAAAGACATCAACATTTTGGATGAGATGGTGGTGAGTAAATTATTTGATTTTTTTTTTAAGAAAATGGACTAATCCTTCAAGGCCTCTGGTTTCATTCTGTCATGTGCTTTTAATTCTGGCCACATGATGGCGCTACACAACACCGAGCTGTAAATCTGAACATGTTTCTGTTTCCTTATGGATTCACAATTAACTAAATGACAAGTTATATGAATGTAATTATATTATATTAATGTAATTTATATGTTTTGCAGTTCATATTAAGTACAAACAATCCATGTAGTCTGTCAATGAGGTAACAAATCAGATTAAGGGTTAAAGACTAAGATATGAATCTTAAGCACCCCCAAAAGAATATTAATGGCATGAAAGATTCTTAAGCTAGCCCTATTTTTGCCAAGTAAGAGATGTCCTCACGGCAACACCATATTGTGTAAATAAAACCTAAACCCACCCAGAACCCCAACCCTAACCATAACTGAACCCCAAAATCAGAGGATCAAATGATGCTGGGGCCCCCCTGCTACCATCTCGTGAGCTCACAAGTGTCTGATAATGTATGTGCAGATCCACTAAGACTGATCAATGCATACAGGTGACATCCCTTTACAGATTACTAAATAAGAAATGTATTGTGCCTGTGGCCTTATGGAGGTGGGGCCAAAACCATCAGCTTTGTTGTGATTGGCTGAATCTCAGAGACCCACAGCACTGAGGAGTCTTCATGGAGCCAGTCAGGGGTCAGAGTTCACACACAGATAAAACTCCTAAAGAATCTGGAGTCAAAGGTCAGGCACACAAGTCAGGCCTCTTTCTCTGGGCCATCAACATTCAGAGACAGATAGAGAGATAAAGAAAGTATTTGGAGAGGGGGAGTGAAACACTAAGAGACGGTCTGAATGAAGTGTCCAAAAATAAACAACTTTTATCCTAATTCATACATGCGAGATAGATTGAAAACTTATTTCAACTATGAAGATGTGGCTTTAAAAGATGACTGTATCTACAATCGGGAATTTACTCTTCAGTTGAGAGACAGCCGAAAGTGCATTTAGTCATAAGGAAATCGAGAGGCCTCGAAGCCCAAAAGCGCACTTGGCATCAACATCCCTCCGGTACAATAGCCTGGGGATATTAACCGCACACTGAGACAGGGGGCTGGGGTTGACATCTGTGGTGTGACCTCTGATCTGGAATCTGGGCAAGTCCAAACCTGCAGAGAGGATCAGGAGGAGCACACGTACAGGACGGGACATAACAACACACGTGTCTAAGATGCACAGATTTACTAAAGCTGTGATATTTTACATGTACAGTATGACCTTACACATTTCAATAATCAATTTGTGTACACCTCCACACAAAAACACATGAGATACACACAATGTGCATGCATCTGCTCTGAAATGATCACACAATAGTCCTTGTCACACAGAGATTACGGAAAATACATGGAAAATGTGGGCGGAATTTGTCCGAGATAGTTAGATTTTTGGTTCATTCCCACTGTCAATGATTTTCCGGAGACTGCACGTGCATTCTCATGCTGCGTTCACACCAGCCATGGTAGAGGCGTCAAGAGCGAGTGATTTCAATGTTAAGTCAATGTAAAGACGTGTTGACGCGCGTCTGGAGGTCTAGCGGTGCAAATGAGGTGTTAAGCGCGGCAGACACAATTCCGCCTCATTCGCGCGTCTAGTTCGAGCGAATGGCTGAATTGAGCGTTGCAGCGGGAAACGCGCGAGTTGAAAAATTTGAATTTTGGGCGAAAAACGCACCGATTAACCAATCAGGAGCTTGCTCTAGTAGTGACATGATTACAGGAAGTCGCAGAAGCCCCTCCCATGACGCAAATTTCCACGTGAATGTCTCTATGATTAGAATTCATACGTGGCTTTCACGCGCAAATGAAGCGAGTAAACTCAAACTGTTCAAGCGGCAAACTAGGCGCGGTAGATGTGATTTTGACGCCTCAAACGTGGCTGATGTGAACCCACACATACTGTGATGCTGTGTTTACACCAACCGCTTTTCAGGCGTCAAAATCGCGTCTATCGCGCCTAGTTTGCCGCTTGAATAGTTTGAATGCATTCGCGCGTGTAGAGCGAAGTAGACGCGCGGAAAAAGCAAGCATTTGACGCGCGTCAGAGGCAAAATCTGCTCCTTGTGGGAGGGGCCAAAGCTGTGCGGTTGTCTGTTTGCAAGATGACTGATGTTGATTTTTATCGAGAGTTTGAATTTGGTAACCTTAATATAGGGGGAAAATAAACAGCGCGGGTCGATAAATGCGTGTGACTCAAAAGTGAAAGGTGTATTTACTAGGGATGGCTGACGCGAAACAGTCGTTCCGAAGCTTTGCGAGATCCCGAAGCGCAGATGTGTCGAAACACTGATCCGAAGCGTGATTCAAAACACCCATGTCACGTGACTATGACCAAACGAAGCCTCGAAGTGTTTCATTAAATGTTTCATCAGGTGTGGTCTGCCGAATCAGCGTTTGATTGGCACGGTCGGGAACAGACAACACAATTGCATATCTGTATAAAAGTGAAATAAACGCATATTGACCTTGTGGGTTTTTGTGAGAGGAGTTTTTCAAAGGCTGGAGAAATTATCTGTAAAAAAGAAGTAGGCTAAGTCCTTCCACACACAGCAGATATTTATATGTGACATGGTGGCTTGATATATTTTATTAATTTCTTATTGTTTATGTGGTATTTATCTTTATTCAATTTATTTATTAAATAGACCAGCTTATAGTTATTGACAATGATGAGCCTAAAAGCTCATGTAGTTGTCAAACAGATGTTAAAACAACAACAAAAAATATGTAACTTAATTGTGACGACGGTAATAACAATGCGTTTCCCGGGGTTCGATCCAAAGGGCTTTTGCATGAGAGTCTAGGACACTATCCACTCTCCCACCTGATCACTTATATCTATTACACAACATGTGGGATACAATTTGTCAGTGCTCGTCTAAAACCTTGTCAAGGCTGCTCTATGGCAATACGTGCAAATGACCACTAGGTGTCACTGTGGAGGCGGTTTCGATCCATGTTTCGAAGCCTCGACACAATTGATTCAACTGTTTCAGTGTTTCACGAAGCCTCGCTCTGCCCATCACTAGTATTTACAACTTACCAGGTTGCCCAATGTCCTCACTGACACTCTTCCAAGCGAGGTACTTTTTATTCCTGTCTCCTCTATAGAGTCGTATAGCTCCGGGTGACAATATCAAGCCTTCATGCTGAATGAGTGACTCCGGGCGGGGCTGCCACCACAGCAGCAAGCAGGCTCCTGATTGGTTAACACGGTGCGAAATTCCGCCAAAGTTCAAATTTTTCAACTCGGCCGTCAGCCGCAAATTCGCGTGAACCTCAAAATGCACAAAAAGCACCATTCGCGTGTACCGCGCACAACGCTCAATTCACGCCTTTCGCGTGAACTAAACGCGCGAATGAGGCGGAAACGCGTCTTCCGCGCGGCTCCAAATGCCTCATCTGCGCCGCGGGACCTCCAGACGTGCATCAACGCGTCTTCACATTGACTTAACATTGAAATCACTCGCGCTTCACGCCTGTACGGCGGTTGGTGTAAACGCAGCATAAAGATCCAGTAAAGACATGTGACGTATTTACAGTCCTGCACTTGGTAAGTTTTTTCCACATTGTCTGAAATTTGCTAATTATCCGGAATTTTTCCCCCGAGAAACCGTGTGAGAGAAAAACAGGGAGATTTTTGGATGGAGGGTGTTAAAGCTTTGATGTAGCATCTCATTCCACATTTTGTCCCACTACAGTCGTAAAACACAACAGCTCCTCTTTCTCTCCCAACACTTCTGCTTCTCTTTTCACCTCCTCTGGAGCTATAATCCCAAGGAGCAATTCGCCGAAACTCCTCAAATCTCAACTATTATTTTCTGTGTATTTTATATATTTGTGGACATTTGATACATTAATCTAAGATAACTTTTCATCAGCAGAAACATCTGAGAGCATGACAAAAAATTGGGCATATTACAGAGATGTTTATGGACACCCATTGAAACAACCTCAACAATCAAACCAATTTCCAATCAGCAGATGTGACTCATTTTCAGCCACAATTATGCAAATATCATAAGTGTGAATATTTAAATATCAGCTGCTGACCAGCTGGCTGACCTTTCTACGGCCACAGATGGCCACCGGTCAAGCAATGCATTGTGGGATAGCATTTAAAGTCGGCACTGACTGCAGGCCCAGATGAGAGTGACCTTTAGGGGCAAGAGAGGATGACCACACCACATACGTGAGGATCATGGGAAGTCCAGCATTTAGGCTGTGGGGTGGCAGGGTCAGAGGTCAAGGGGGAGGGGTGTGGTCATTGGGAGCAGCCACAAATCTACAAAGACATCTGAAAGACACCTCAGTGCTTTGGACTTGGAAAGCAACTGGCTTATTTGTTTCATTCATTGTTAGATGATGGCGTCAGTCAATAGCTTGAAGACTTTAAAACTTTACAAATTAAATCCTGCATGTTTTTTGGGTGCTTTACTTTAATGATCCCAGGGAACACAAAATAAAACTAGGGTTGTAAAAAAATTAATCGTGATTAATCGCATAAAAAATAAATGTTTGTGTTTGCATGATATATGTGTGTGCACTACTTGTAACTTTTTCGTATATATAAACACACACACATGCATGTATGTATTTAAGATACATATATGTGTGTATTTATGTATACATATATATAGAAATATATCATGATTAATCGCGATTAATCTTTTGACAGCTTTAATTTAACCATACAAAATCGAAATGACTGAAACCTGATTTTTAACCATTTATGTAAGAAGACATCTAAAGTAATGCTTGTCATTAATATCAGCGTTTATATCCAAGACTGCAGTGTTACTGAGTAGGTTTTGTGTACTCACCCAAGCCTCCAATGGTGTGTTGACGCTGATGTGGTGGGATCTGGGTTGAGGGTCCCTCTGGTTGGCTCTCTTCATGATATGAAAGTTTGTAGCCCTGCAGGTCAGTGGCGCCGCCCGCTGGAAGATGCCAACGTACCCCGACGGTGGTGCAGTTCAGAGTTTCCAACTGGAGCTCTGGTGCCATGGGCACTGTGGGAAGATAATACACAGCCAATAAGAAAAATCATCCAATCATAAATCTTGCTCATGGAATCAACTGGAATATATGTCTAGGACAAACAATTGTGATATCTGTAATATTGTGATGGGTGTGTCAGCCGTTTGCAGAAAGCGGATGAAAGGAATGTTCCCAGTGGGTCTCAAATTCCCACTAAGCAAGAACA
Organism: Paramisgurnus dabryanus; assembly: GCF_030506205.2. NCBI lineage: Eukaryota > Metazoa > Chordata > Actinopteri > Cypriniformes > Cobitidae > Paramisgurnus > Paramisgurnus dabryanus. The sequence goes on along the minus strand of NC_133345.1, from coordinate 30,270,679 downwards.
AAACGACACACAAGAGCCCAGCAAATCTTTGAGATTTATCACTCACAAATGCAGCTGTGAATCTCTTAAGTCCAGATGAGAGATGGGACCTCACAGCAACATCAGCAGGGTTAAATCAATCCTGGTTTAATAAAACACATCCTATGGTGTGTAGCCAAATATTTTAAGCATAAATTCGTGTAGATCACAGTCGACTGTCAGAATTTGATATGCGTGTCGAGGCTCACGGTGTGAATTCAGAAGAAGTGAAGATGATAGGCTGCTACTCAGAAAGCCAAACAGCCTAGCGGGCTTTATAACCCATGACTAAAACTTTTCCAATGTGAATGAGGAGGAGGGTCAAAGGTCATGCAGTAACAAATGCAATGCCTTAACAAGATTATCAGACCGAAAGAAAGACAGTGAGTCTAGAGTCATCTTTAAGGCATGTACATTACAGGATTTCCTTTTTTACACTAAAAAGTCTGCTGAAAATATCAAACTACAACTAAATTTGGACTATATGCGGACCCTTACTTGTGTATAAAAACGGAATTATACTTCTAGCTTAAACGTAAAAAATTTTTTTTTATAAAAAATGTGAAACTTTTATGAATTTGGTTGTTTGTTTACACGACAACAGCATTTTGGTACTGATCCCTAAGGTGACATTGGAGTAAAAAAAATCTAAAGTTTAGTTTCATGTGTTCACGTGAAACTTTCATGTGCTCACGCGAAAAATTCATGTGCAGAATTTTTTTTAAAGTTTAGTTTTGCGTGCTCACGTGAAACTTTCGCGCACGCATGTGATAGTTTCACGTGCGCAAGCAAAACTAAATGCGGTAGGTCACGTGCGCACGCGAAAGTTTCACGTGAGCACGCAATAGATTCACATGAGACGTGATAGTTTCACGTGCGCACGCGAAACTAAACTTTATTTAATTGTTGCTCCATGTCCCCTTGGGGGCTCCGTATTTTGGGGTCCTGAAAACACAAACTCTTTTCAACAAAGTTTATAAACTTTTGACGCTTTTTAGTCCAGGGTCACCTGTAGTAATAAACCTACCTCATAATCCGATATGTCTAAACAAAACTTCTATTTATTGCTCTCTAGAAGAATGCGTATGTGCGCAGATGTGTAGTGTTTCTTTACAAAAAAGCATCGCCATCTACTGGCCTTGCACACGTAATACAGCTTATTAAGTTGTATTTGTGGATCCCTGTAGGCTTGGATCTTTTTGATAGCTTTGTCGTGTGTACGTGAAATTTATTCAGCATTTTTAAGAAAAATTGCCAGCACCAGCAATTTTTATGATTTTCACAAAAGTTTAATGCCTTCCATTTTCTTTTTTAAATATTCAAACATACAATATATCAAATTAAAGAACAAACCCTCTGATTTCAGACAAAACATGTTTCATCTTCATTTGTTCTCTTTTTATCACCTCTCAAATATTGCTAGGTTTCTTCAAAATACCAAAAACCAAGATAATTGCATTTTTGTAAATGACTTTTGTTAGAGATCAGATACAGAACGAAAAATACACAGAGTTTTTACTGTTTAGCCTTGGGTAAAAGCGCCACCTGGTGGATAATAGTGTAAATATGGATAGCCATAAAAACTCATCATTTGCAGGGAAGCGTTTTCTCTTAATTGACAAGTTAAATGGCGGTCACAATCATTGTGATGTAAACATAACCTAAAGCCCGCAGTATAGGTTTTTTTACATGTACGTGATCGTACGCGCAGGGTCAAACATATAGCCTTGCAAAGCATGGTTTATTTGACTCGTACGTGTAACCCAGACATTCTACACTTTTAAAAATCTGGCGGTGCGCTTACAATCTTCTGATAACGAAAACTGCATCGCATGCACTGTACGTGGCCCCTCGCGTACAACAAAAAAATGGGCTATACTTCAGCCACAAGTTCACAAGGACAAGTTCGGTATTTTATACTAAAAGCCCTGTTTTCAGATTGTTTATGATGAAATAGAACGGTTTTTACTGAAATTTCGCCCCGAGAATTTTCGGGTGTTTGTGTTTCAGCTCAGACCTCTACAATGGGTTTAATGGTGCACTGGAACAATCCTTCCTAAAATGCATTAAACTTTCGTTTACAAAGACGTGAAACTCACCGAGTGGTTAGGGGTGTTCACTGATATGCTCACACAAAAATCGCTGCAAAATACGCATTCCAACAGGTTTTATCATAGTTTTGTCCAACTCCATTGACTTGTATTAGATGTCCTGTGAGGTACGGTATTACTCCGCGCCGGGAACCCCTTTGTATTCTTGCAATTGGCAAAGGCAGATTATCGCCACCAACTGGGCTGGAGTGTTTATTATTCAAGCTCTCAACGGAAAAATATATGGGTGTGAGGCGTTTGGAAAAATAGGTCCACAAGTTAACAACGAATGATAACACACCTGTTGGAAAGCATCTTTTGCAGCGATTTTTGTATGAGCATATCAGTGAACACCCCTGACCACTCGGTGAGTTTCAAGTCTTTGTAAACGAAAGTTTAATACATTTTAGGAAGGATTGTTCCAGTGCACCATTAAACCCATTGTAGGAGTGGGAGGTGAAACACAAACACCCAAAAATTCTTGGGGCAGCCGCATATGTCGAAATTTCAGTCAAAACCGTTCTATTTCATCATAAACAATCTGAAAACAGGGCTTTAAGTGTAAAATACCCAAGTTGTCCTTTTTTTTTTTCTGTTTTCCGTTTTGTTCTATTCATTGTTATTTACCACATGTAAATAGAGTCACTTTCTGTGTTTGCACTATATAAATAATAATAAAAAAAATAAATAAATAAAAAAGCACCATTCGCGGGTACCACGATAGACACTTAATGCGCGCCATTCATGCGAACTACCGCGCCGCGCTTAACATTGAAATCACTCGCGCTCGACACCTAACGCAGCCAACGCAGCCTTACAATGAAAGTTAAAAATAAATAAAAGTGTAGATAACATCATTATTGTTTTGCAGCTTGGACATTAAAATCAATCACATACTGTTGTTTATACTTTATTTTCATTGTTTATGTACTATATGCATTTAAAATTAAATAAATTTTATAGCATAAAAAAAAAAAGTTGTCCTTTAAGGTTAAAACAACCTGCAGTCCATTACCAGTTTTTCTTACAGTTAGGTAACGTCTTAACAATAAGGATAAAGAGTGTATGTGTATACAGATGTGTGATCCACCTTTGGTGCTGGAGTCTTTAGGTGTTTTGTGTGTTGTCCAAGCGGACGGTTCGCCCCAGCCCACGCTGGTAGCCGCAGCGATGCGGAGCAGATAGGTTGTGTTGGGCTGAAGTCCTTTCAGAAGATGATGGGTTCTGTGTCCTGACACCTCCTGTTGTATGATCGCTCCATCTGTACTGGTTCTGTATGAAAGACGGTACATTGAGACTCGACCCCGACTCAGTTTATGGGAGAGATGCTGCCAGGACACCTGAATGTCAGTCGGGCTCCGGCTGGTGAGACTCAACTCAGGAGCTCGTAAAGGAACTGAGAGAGAGAGAATTATTAAGTATTGATGAAGATTTGCTAAAAGTTGTTTTTGTTAACTTTTTGAAAAATAGTAAAAGCTTACAAAGTATTTTGTATTGTATTTATTTACTTTATTTTTCTAAATAGGGCCAATTTTTGATTCACTATTATGTGATTTCATTACAGGACTTTTAACTTCCAGTAAACAAAGCCGAGGATGAAACATCAATGATAGTCTACAGTCAGTCGGTGTCCTGTACTCACCATCCTCCAGTGTGTGTTGTACGACATGATCAGACATACGGCTGGCACCCACGGGCATGTACGCTACAATGTAAAAGGTGTAGTTTCGCCCGGCCTCCAGGTCATCAATGATGTAACGGGTGGTATCATTACCGATAACAATCTGGTACTCTTCGTTATTTAGTCCTACAGGAACAACAACCCAGAATCTTTTAAAAATATTGAAAAACAGTCAAATTCCTATATTTAGACCTGTCGTTTCATCATGACATCAGCACACAAGAAAAACATCTTAAAGGGATTGTTCACCCAAAAGTGAAAATTCTGTCCTCATTTACTCACCCTCATGTTGTTACAAACCAGTATAAACTTTTTTATTCTGAGTAATATTTTGTTTTGAGGAATGTTTGTAACCAAACCGATCAGAAGCCCATTGACATCCATAGTATTCTTTTTTCTACTATGGATGTCAATGGGGCTTCTGATTGGGTTGGTAACAAATAAAAATGTATACTGGTTGGTAACATCAATCATGAGGGTGAGTAAATGATAACAGATTTTCATTTTTGGGTAAACTATCCCTTTAACAAAAAAAAAGGAAATGTACTACAATAAAAACTACACCCAAATGAAGGTATTAAGCTTGGTAGAAAATGTACTTTTACTGAAATATTATAGACGTGCACACACATACAGAGATGAACATCTTAATTTTAAAATTAAGATTAAGATAATTTTAAAATTGTAAAACTTTTACAATTAAAGATTTTGTGTTGCTCTTAAATGCAGTGAGATATCCAATAGCTTGGTCATTTTTAGTTTTTATATGATATCTGAGTTCATATTAAAATCTGCACAGTTTAGAACGCTATGATGACAAAAGTAAACAGAAAGATCGGCTCTTGAGATCGGCAAATTTTGCGAGTGCCGATCGCGTCATTTAATGCCGTTATCGGCCGATTACGAACGGCGGCCGATCGATCGGAGCATCACTAGTTTTGGTCCTGCTTGATTTTCATTGATTTTGAGTAAAATAATGTAAAGTTTTTCATAAGATCCCCTGTGGTCAATGTGTTAGCATGACAGCAGCTTGATGCTGTCGGAAGAACAAGCAACAGCCGTCATTTTTCCTTCGCCCGAGTGCCTCTCACGTAAATTATTCGATTTTGATGGCTTACGTTTCTTCCCTACCACAGAAAACCACCACAGCTTTATCAATGCCATCAAAAGCATTATAAAAATCAATGCCATCAAAAGCAAATATAATTTTGTCCCATACAATGTATTATTGGCTATTTCTCCAAAAATACAGTGTGACTTATGACTGGTTTTGTGGTCCAGGGTCACATTTATAAAAGTAAATCCATGAAGTCTTTAACGTGTAGCTATTCCGCACTTTTAGCCAGTATATAAAGAAACTTGTCAACTCAATCAACATGGCTACGCCCTCTTTTAATGAACCAAAAAAGCCAAATTCCACCTGCTGGTTTTCCCACCGCACGTTTAGACACTTTATACAGCCAAGACACTCATATAAAAAACTCACAAGCATTGAGATGCCATGTGAATTTCTGACCCAATAAACAAGCGAGTGAAGAGAAAGAGTCTTGTGTCTGAATGGCCACACAGCAGACTTTGACTCTTCAGGGCAACTCCGGATAATTACCCCCTCTTTAACCCTTTTCAATGACTTCCGATGTTTTTTTGCCCTGCAGAGCAGATGCCGTATGCGTTCTCTCTCTCTATTCTTCTTTCACTAAATGGTCTGGGATTCTGAAGTGCAGAAAATACAAGTCGACGTACAAGCGCCAACATTTAAGTCTATTCAGAACGGTTCCTGTCTGAATTATCCTCATCTCATCGGGCAGGCAGGTGTGTTATTCTCAAATGCACAAGGACTGCCATGCATTTCAATTGCAAGAGTTTTGTTAAAAGGAAAAACTAACTAGAAGTGACTTTTGCTGCTCTTTCATAAAAAAAAAAACTATTCGTAGGTAACTAGCTGGCATGAATAGAGACAGAGAGAATTGTTCCCACATAGCTTATCCTTTAACAAACTGAAAAATCTAATCTTTTTATTCATGTATATTTTAGCCCCTTTATTGAGACCAGATAGTGGAGAGTTGACAGGGAAGTGTTTTGGAGGGATATAGGAGAGTGGGATCGGCAAAGGACTTTGGAGAACTTGGGTAGCCGTGAGCACACTGGTGTCGGCGCACTAACCACAGGGCTATCGACTAAAGCCAGCAATTCATGCATGTGCAAAATAAAAGTCTAGTTATGAAAATGTAAATGCACAATTGTGTACAAACAGAAATGTGGCACTCACCCTCCGTCTTCATGTAGTGCACCGAATAGGCAATGACTTTGTTGGAGTTGTACAGGGGTCTCTCCCAAGCCAGTAGGATGGCTGAACTGGACATGGTGTCGGCACGAACGTTTCTGGGCGCGCTGGGGCGATTATCTGACATCACAACGATGAGCCGAGCCATGGCCAGAACTGAACCCTGCTGATTCTCTGCCTGACACTGGTATATACCATCATCTTCAGGAATTATCTGGTTTATTACCAGTTTACTGTAAAAATAAACAACAAACAAGAGTTTACGCTTTAGAAAAATAGTGCTGTGTGCTTAATGACCTTTTAAGTCATATATTGGTCAGATAAAAAAATCTAAAGATGTAAGAAACACATTTAAGCAGTCAAGTATTTATAAATCATAGTAGCATCAGAGGTTGCGACTTTTTTTATTGTCCCCACAGGGTTGTACAAATTTTGTTATGATCAATTATTATCGGTCATTTTATTTCTATCATAAACTTACATGATGAGCATATGGGTGATTCTCTCGAAATTAGACTTAGGAGGTGTCATGAAACATTTTGATAAAAAAGTAAATGCTATCAAAATACAAAGTTACAAACATCTCTTCATTTACTATTTTGCACATGATTTCAAATGACATCATACAAACCAATTTTGTTGTTTTTTCCACATTTAAGGGGAACATTTGCATTACCGCAACGTGTCCATGACTGGATTTGGGTTCTTTGACATGGAAATATTTTTAATTACAAAATCTAAAAAATAAAAAGCTTCAGTAAATTTTATACTGTAAACATTTACAGTAAAGAAACATGTGGTATTTGGTGATCACTGGTAAATGTAGAGACAATAATAAGGAATATAAATGTGCCCAAGACCAAATTTCTCATCCTCCGCAACAATTTTCAATCATTGTTTAAGCCCTCAAGGAACTAACTTCCAAAAAAAAAAGTTGGAAGGGACATAATTGACTGTGACACTCAAGATGGCTACCAGGTAAGCAGTTCTTATTTTTTCTCTCCAGATAAAAGTAGAAATTTTGTTAGACAACCTTTTAGCTCTCATTACCGAAACATGAGTTTGTAAATGCATATATTTAATGTAACATCATGTTGCGGTAATGATAATTTTTGATAATGATAATCTATAAAATTTAAGCAATTCTATAGGAAATATTTTTTAAATCCTATAAAAATATTCTGTTCATGACCTTAATCTTATATGTGCAACAAAAAAAATTGTCTTCAAGGGCTTTTTAAAAATTCTGATTCTTCTAGATCTGGATTTTGTGAGAATCACCCATATACGTTAAAATAGCATTTCTTTATAGTGGCAAACCATTCTTTTTTTTTTCAAGTAGCTTCTTAAACTGTGGGTAATGTAATGTAAAAATAATGGTATTTCATGAATTCCGACTTATTAACACAGTTTAAGAGTTGTAATCTACATGCTAAACAAATGCAAAGTGTCAGTTGAATGTGTGACGGAGTATTTCTGGGCTAAACTCATGCTTCCTCTTTTCGCAAAGTTTTTTTCAAACATGGGTACCAGTAACATGTCGATGACCCCCATATTCATTTTATGGGCACCATCTACCGGAAAAGCACCCCATGTGTCAAGGAGAGCGAGAACGCACATTAGCGTTAGCTTTGAGTAGAAGTCACAGCGCATTCACACGGGGCGTAAGCGTTGACGCTTCTCATTCACTTTTAATGGCGAAGCGTTGGCGAACTGAATTGTGGATCCGTCGGAGCCGCGTCAGTGCCGTTGTTCGCGGCAGAAGTTGAACATTCCTCAACTTTTCAACATTTCTCAACTTTTCAAGTGGCAACGCGTGCGTCAGCCAATCATATCACCTTATGCAAATAACCTAGGCAGAGCCAGCCAATTACGTTTATGGAAGACCGGAGCTTGTGTTGCGGCCACAGTGATTGGCTGTTGGCCACGCTTCAGACAAGCCTTCCGTTAAGCGTTAACGCTTACGCCCCGTGTGAATGTACCGTCACAGGCATCACTCGCCATGACAGCTTTGTTTTACATCAAGACTCAACGAAAGAAGAAGTGTGTTTTTTAGGATGTTAAGAGAAGAAATCCTTGTTCAGCTTTCTAAGTAAGCCAGCCTTATGCAAACAATGGATATAGTTTGTTTTTCGGGGAAGCAGCGGAGTTTTGCATGTGTTTATTTAACCCTTGACTTCGTTGAAATGTGGTGGTCCCAACCGTGTCATGAGTCACAGGCGGTAAGTAAAACTGCATCAAATGTCTGTGTTTTGTTGGCAATCGACGCGTAATTGCAGACAATGTTTACGACACGAACATGTAGTGAATCAAAAGTTTATTATTTTAGGTTATTTTAAACAATACTAAAGCAGTTCACATCTATATTGGGCTCTTGTTTTTTAATATTCAGTCAAAGTCATACATTTCAAAAATATATTTTTTAAATAAAATTGTAGTTTTCTAATAAAAGAAAATTAATATTTTTGGCGGAGGCACATATTTGTCTACAAAAGTAATTAAAGTGCATTTAAACAAATTTTAAAAGATTTAAATAATTTTAAGATCATGAGAAAAATCCCAAAAAAATTTGACTGGTTCTGTATATAGTTTTTTTTTAAATGTCGAGGTAAAAGGTGACCTGAAAACTAATAGATTTTTGTCAATTGATCAGAGCAGATGTAGTTATCGTGCATGTTAAACACTTGCTATTGACATGCACCCCCCACGCTTCCTCTTTTCCTTTCAGGATCTCATAACAAACCCAGACAGGAAAACTCATTAGAAAAAAATCAAAGAGAAAATCAAGCAAAACACACTTAGTACAGCACTGAATTATTAAGTGTCTCTTGTTCCTCTGCAGTATCTGGCTCATGAATAATTCAATGAGACAGAGTTTCCAGCGAACAAATGAGGCCCTGAACAGGGTCAGCATCCTGAAGTTTATTTTCGGCCTTTAACATGTAAAGTTCAAATGAGTTCCAATTTTTACTTTATCGCTGTGATTTAAGGTGGCGTATATCAACAAGGGTGCCTGTACAGTATATGTCATACCTGTTGTACATTTTGATACGTCCGTTTGAGTGAAGCACCTGTCCGTTCTTCAGCCAGGTGATCTGTGGGGTAGGAAACCCCTCTGCCACACAAACAAATCGAGCGGTGCCAGCCCTGGGTCGGGTCACACTTTCTGGCCACTCCACGAAAGATGGGGGTGCTATACATAAAAACACAACACGTATATTTATTTGTAAACATCAAGCTTGGTACATCACATACACTCACCTAAAGGATTATTATGAACACCATACTAATACTCTGTTTTACGCCCTTTCGCCTTCAGAACTGCCTTAATTCTACATGGCATTGATTCAACAAGGTGCTGAAAGCATTCTTTAGAAATGTTGGCCCAGATTGATAGGATAGCATCTTGCAGTTGATGGAGATTTGTGGGATGCACATCCAGGGCACGAAGCTCCCGTTCCACCACATCCCAAAGATGCCCTATTGGGTTGAGATGTGGTGACTGTGGGGTCATTTTAGTACAGTGAACTCATTGTCATGTTCAAGAAACCAATTTGAAATGATTCGAGCTTTGTGACATGGTGCATTATCCTGCTGGAAGTAGCCATCAGAGGATGAGTACATGGTGGTCATAAAGGGATGGACATGGTCAGAAACAATGCTCAGGTAGGCTGTGGCATTTAAACGATCCCCAATTGGCACTAAGGGGCCTAAAGTGTGCCAAGAAAACATCCCCCACACCATTACCACACCATTGGATTAATGAGAAATTGAACAGGTGTTCCTAATAATCCTTTAGGTGAGTGTATTTATGCTGTTAACCAAGTAAACAGGACTTCACCTAGCACGGTTATGTTAGCAGCTGCGACCGTGTAGTTTCTTGTTCCGGGTGTGGTTGCGCGGCAAGAGTAAATTCCCGCGTGCTGTGGTTTAATATCCGATATGAGCAGATTTCCATTTCCCAGGACTTTTGTATTGTAAACGTCGATGGACTTCTGATCGGCGCGGCTCCAAGAGATGAGAGGACGGGGATGTCCCGTAGCCATGCACTCCAACAAAGCGCTACTGCGGGTCGCAACCGTAAGATTCTGAGGGGCGGCGATGATACGAGGCCTTTGAGGAGCTCTGGAGGACGGAGCTATGGAGCAGTATAAGAATTAGTGAAAAGAAATGTGAATATATATGTCTGTACTTCACGATAGGCTCTGCGGGTCTCACCTGCGGTCACGGTCAGTACGGCCTCTGAGCTTTTGCGGCGACTGGCGATGTTGGTTGCAACGCAGCGGTAGTTTCCAGCATCCTTCTTTTCAATGCCTTGAATTTGCAGAATGCCACCAGGCAGAACAGCGATTCTGTATGGGACACATAAACCGTTCATTTGTATTTAACTCTGTATACTTGCATCTTATCTGCTTTAAATATATAAACAATTAAGGAACTGATAACTGTGTTATGGGCGGAGTCATACCTCTCAGTGGCCAATGGTAAAGTGACTCTGTTAAACTCCCATGTGATGATTGGTGGGGGCGTGGCACTGATTTTACAGGTGAATCTTGCAATAGATCCTTCTGTGACTGTAACAGATGATGGCTGCTGGATAAAGGCTGATAAACCTGCAGAAACACCACGTAATACATTTAATAGGATCATTATCTGTGCTTAAACATCTTCTTCATCTTCATGTTGAGGGTCATGGGTTCAAAACCCACTATTTCTATTAAACTCTCAGGTTTAGAAAAGTTTTAAATGACAGTTTTGGGTGAGCCATCTCTTTAAAAAGACTTTAAGTGCACCTATAAGTGAAAATGAGAGGTAATGTAAACACAATATACCAGTAAAGCAAACAGCACTGACTATAAAGCGGTTGTTTTATGATTGTAGGGATTTTAACAGGTATTAATGTTTGTTTAACTTTTCTCTTCAGTGAGGTCTTTAAACAACACTGCAGGACATCGGATTTGTGGCTGGACTGTTTTTCCCGCTGACCTTCTCGGCCTCAGAGCCATAAAATCCACAATAGCCATTAAAGTCCCCTCCCAAACCCTCGGCCCTAAAAGAGCCTCAGGTCAATAGTTAGTTAACTGAAATCAATGAAACTTCTGATACATACAGACCTCCGTACATAAATCTCATGTTACATGGAAATAATACCAATAAAATCAGACTGAGGACTGGTACAAAACTAAGGATGCATTTTCATAAATACAAATTTACAGAAGATATAAAGGCAGCCAAACCAAATCTATACACTGCAAAAAATGACTTCATATTTTCAGTACAAATATCTATATTTATATATAAATTCATAAATTAAGATGCTTTTTATTGATGAGTAAAATGACCTAAGAAAATATTAAGTCTAGTTTTGAAACAAAAAATATATAATTAAATATATATTAAAACAAGCAAAAAAATTCTGCCAATGGGGTAAGAAAATATTTCTTAAATTAAGTGATTAAGAAAAAGTAAAGTTATTTATTGGCAGTTTATTTAGCTTGTTTTATGCACAAATGAAGAGTTTCGTTGCAAAACGAGATAACTCCGTTTAAAATTTTTTTGTCAAAACATGTTTATTATTATGTTATTATTTTGTTTTATGGTGCTACTTAGCTGTATTTTTTAAGTTCTGAAGGTTTAAATCAAAACAAACCAACTGCAGTTGAATTGATATTAATTGGAATGCACAACCAAAAAAACAGATTTCTGAAAAAAAAAAAGAAAAAAAAGAGTTATCTGGTTTTGCAACGAAACTCTTCAAATTCTCTAAAAGGGATAGTTCACCTAAAAATTTAAATTCTGTCAAAATTTTCTATAACTGTATGAATTTATTTTTTCTGATGAACACAAAATTAAATATTTTGATGCTGATAATAAGCACACACACTGCAAAAAATTATTTTCAAGAAAAACAATTCTTAGTATTTTTGTCTTGTTTTCAGTAAAAATATCTAAAAATTATTTTTCTTGATGAGCAAAACGACCCAAGAAAATAAGTCTATAGTTTTTTAGACCAAAAATATCAAATTTAAGTGATTTTGTGCATAAAACAAGCAAAAAAAATCTGCCAATGGGGTAAGCAAATTTTTCTTACATTTTTCTTGAATTTAGTGTTTAAGAAAAATGTTCAAGATTTTTTTGCTTACCCCATAGGCAGATTTTTTTGGCCTGTTTTATGCACAAAATCACTTAAATTTGATATTTTTGGTCTAAAAACTAGACTTATTTTCTTGGGTCGTTTTGCTCATCAAGAAAAAGCATCTTAATTTAAGATTTTTTAAATATTTTTACTGAAAACAAGACAAAAATACTAAGATTTTTTTTTCTTGAAAATCATTTTTTGAAGTGAAGCATCAACTATCCCTGTTTCACTTTTTTGTCTTCTTTTCTTAAGTCATTTTGCTCATCAAGAAATTCAATAATTTTTAGATATTTGTACTTAAAACAAGACAAAAATACTAAGAAAGTCATTTTTTGCAGTGCATGAAGTTTAAAACTGAAATTGTCAATGGATGAATTCATCTACCTAAAGTATTTAAAATAATAGTCACCCTGCCTTGAGGATTATAAAAGGATGTCAATCTGTCCCTCTCTAGCTCGACCTCTCACCTCTGACCTCAACAAATCCAGACCAGCCCAACTCAAGCACCAGTAACAAACCAGAGTAACATTAACCCAATATGAAGAAACTCAGTTTCATTCCATGCTTGTTCTGTTCTTGTAGCTCAACAGGTAGAGCAGTTATTTGTAATGGCAACATCATGGGTTCGAATTAGGGATGCACCGATACTGGTATCGGCCTCGATACCACATTTTCTAAAGTATTCGTACTCGTTAAAAGTCCCCCGATACCAGGGATCGATACCACGGTTTGAGAAATGTCTATGTTTGAGCGGCGTGTAAGGGGTTAATGCCTCTTGTGTTGTCCAAAGAGGCAGAGTTTACAACAAACTGGAAAACTAGTCCCTTGTTTTTTGTTAAATGATATGACTAAAGCTGTTACCTGTAAATTTAAATCATGTTTTTTATTAAGTAATCGGTATCGGCAAGAACTGAAATGCAAGTACTCGTATTCCAAAAAAGTGGTATCGGTGCGTCCCTAGTTCGAATCGCAGATAATTCACATACAGAAGAAACTTTGCATCTCTTTTTGGTTCTGGGTTTGTCTCTCTTTCTCTCTGATAATGGCTTTCTTATGTTGTGAGGTGTGCTTTCAGGAAATTCGGGTCTGTGGATCAGTACACACAAGGTCAGCAAGCAGGTCAGAGAGGGACAATGGTTACCATGACAACACACGGGCCAGGAGTCTTCAAATTCACTGCTGCATACACACCAAACGCAAGGCATCACGTTCCTCGCTCTAGATTACTCTTGCAAATTTTATCGAATATTTTCAAGTTGCGCGAAGACACGCTTAGACGAATAGAGCGTTTTCACGGCAACCGCGCCACCCAATTTGCGTCATTCGCATCGCGGATTTGCGTCTATTTGCGTGTTTGCAATGACTTTGTATGTAATATACTCATGACAATAAGGCCACTATCATCATTCCACATCATCTTAACGCAAGTCATGTTAAAGAGAAACAATGCATAATTATGAAACAAATCCTTCATGTCACTCTTTTTTAATAACTTTACAAACGTAACTGCAAAAAATGTTTTCGCAAATCTTTTATAAAAACAAACATGCAGTCAAAAGCGCAACTTTTACCTGCACGCCCTTGTTCAGGGCTCCAGACTAACTTTTTTCACTAGGAGCACAGTGGCCCCCAACTGAAAATTTTAGGGGCGCAACCAGAAAATGTAGGGGCACACACCGTAAATCAACATGCTAACCAAATATTCACATTTCTACTAACTTCCACTGTATTAATAATAAATACTTTAATGATAGATGCAGAAAGTACAATGTGCTGTTTCAAATTCAGTGTCACATTTTATTGTGCACTTTTGGAAAAAAAGGTCAAATTTACTTGTTGCACATGTGCGACTGGATGTAAAATTCACTCTCAAATTTTAGGGGCAAAATGCCACCATTTGGGGGCAGTCTGGAGCCCTGCTTGTTATTCTCGCTGTTTAATTTAACATGCGTTTTGACTGTCATGGTAAAACAATACGAGCATAAGTGCCCTTAATGGTCTTTTAGTGCAGGTAAGAGACGGTACTGACATTTCAGCCTTCAGCAAGTACACAAACACACAAACACAATGCACACACACTAAAGTGACACAGTTTCTGTCTAAGTACAACCATCACTCAACATTATCATCCTTCATAAAAAACCTCCTCATAAAAGTTATTTACAACCCTGTCAGATTTTATGTTTTTAAGGCACAGATGAAGATTCAACACATTTAAATGCATAATGAATCAAGCCTCATTTGACAAGGCTGTAATGGAGGAGGTCAGCTAATCCATTAATTTATCTTTAATGTAAAAGTCATTTGAGAAGTTTTAAGCTTTTATAAGCGAATGCATTATTCAGCGAGTGCTGTGAATAAACTGTTGTGCCCTGACCTCACCTCACACTCGCTAAAGAAATGACTGCAGAGGTAAAGAATGTCTCATCTGTGAACACAAGACACCGACACAAAACCCAAAAGCTCTGCAGATCAATCAGGGTCCATCTAACCAACAGGCAAGTTTAAAACCCATGACCACTGGACCCTTCGCTAGCCAATCAGAAACTCACATTAGGAGGCCGTACTCAAGACCTCTCCCCGTGCCCTTTAGCCTTTTAGCCTTATGGGCAGCTGAAGAGGGGGCAGGGACTCAGGACAATTTGCCCAAACTTTTATTTGCCCCCTGAGCTCTGAAACCCCCTGCCCCTCTCCAGCACAACACAGCTATTGTGTCTTATCTGTTCTGATGAAGGTCAAATGATCAACCAGAGAGCAATATATGTGAACAAATACATGTGTAGACTAACCCTCTGTTTTAAAAACAAACCAATCCCAGAATGCACTGTGATGCTCTCAGTGAAGTAATAGATTGGTGAATATATAATTGCAAAAAAGTATTTCTGTCAACACTGTTACTTTTCTTTGGTAACAGAGTTTGACAGTAACAGAGTTGACACTAATTAAATAAAAAATATAATTGAAAAATTAAAATATTTTTTTTTAAAAAGGAGAAAAAGTCTTTGGACACCAAATGTACATGCAATTATATAATCACCCACATGCAAATAGATGATATAGCAAAATTATAAATACAGGCATAATTGATTTAATGTTTAAAGGGACACTCCACTTTTTTTGAAAATAGGCTCATTCTCCAGCTCCCCTAGGGTTAAACATTTGAGTTTTACAGTTTTGGAATCCATTCAGCTGATCTCCAGGTCTGGCGGTACCACTTTTAGCATAGCTTAGCATAATCCATTGAATCTGATTAGACCATTAGCATCACGCTAAAAAATGGCCAAAGAGTTTCAATATTTTTCAAGGATTTTGCTGCCGTACCATGGCTGCAGCAGGCGCAATGATATTACGAAGTGCCCAAAAATAGTCCTCTGCTATTGAAAGTAACCAAGGGGACTATTTACAGCCGCTGCGTTATATCATTGTGCCTCCTGCAGCCATGTTACCGCAGCAAAGTGCTTGATTATTACGCCAGAATGAGAGTATAGTTCCTAGCCATATCTGCCTAGAAAATCACAACTTTTATTTTTCCATCAGTCTTAGTACACGATGTAACTACAGAAGAGTCAAGTTTTAAATAGAAAAAATATCGAAACTCTTTGGTCATTTTTGAGCATGATGCTAATGGTCTAATCAGATTCAATGGATTGTGCTAAGCTATGCTAAAAGTGGTACCGTCAGATCCAGAGATCGGCTTAATGGATTCCAAAACGGTAAAAATCAAATGTTTAAGTCTAGGGGAGGTGGAAAATGAGCCTATTTTCAAAAAAAGTGGAGTATCCCTATTAGTGATGCACCGATGTATCGGTCGATTTTTGATGAATTTGTAACCATCGGCAAAAGCACGAGAAAGGCCGATACCTATTGTTTATTAAGTAACCGCATAAAGTCAATGAGTTGCATGTCTGTTGTTCAATTAAAATTATTTAATGTTCTGGTGTTCACTATACTTAAGCACCGACAGAAAACCTTTGTTGAGCTGGCCAAAATGTCTTGGACAATAAAAGAAACAGACTGCACTTTAGTGGGGGAAAAGAAGTCCAACTTTTTTTGAAGTATCAATATTTATACTAGGGATGCACCGAATATTCGGCCACCGAAAATTTTCGGCGAAATTGCCCCAAAATAGCATTTTCGGCTTTCGGCCGAAAGACTTTTATTACCGAAACAATACGGCCGAAATGTTGTGATGACGCAAACAGAAACCGCGACCTGCACGTGCTTGTCTGAAGCAACATGTATGCGGCGTGGATGTATTTAACCGCAAAAAGGCACTAAAGTACGTTCTCTGTGTGCACGCACGTTTAAGTGCCCTCAATAGTGCACACACGAGTGAGACGCAAACAAGCGAACGTAAAATCTTTCTGTTATTGACAGGGCACATATAAACAAAATGATCTCCAAAGTATTCTTTTTCTAATAAAAACATTTGTTTATGTCTTAAGTGTATGTATAGATTACAGTCATAAGTCTCTGCTTATTTAAAGAGACACCTCAATTAACCTACTTAAGTCTAACAAAGAGACAAATAGCTCTAAAAATAATTATATATGTCATTTATACAATAAAGACAGTGTTATGACTCATTTAATTCGATTTCTGTACTTAATGTTAGCCCTTATTAATGTGCAGCTTTGTTCTTTTTTATAAATGTTTGTAATTTCTTTATTTGTTATTAGATTTTCCCCACCCCCTTTTTGCTGATCTGAAAAATAATCCGATCCGTGCCTCAAAAACTGTAATGTGATCTGAACCGTGAGTTTTGTGATCTGTCACACACCCCTAGTAAAGGTAGTACACAGTGATAGCCATAAATGCATTTGTACTAATAATTGGCATAATAATTTATTTCGGTGTTTCGGTTTTTCGGCCTTGGTTTCCTCATTTTCGGTTTTCGGTTTCGGCCAAGAATTTTCATTTCGGTGCATCCCTAATTTATACTGTTTAAAGAAATAGCACTGGCATTATTTATGTTTATTAAAGAAATCCATTATATGTAAAAAAAAAATGAGTTAATGTTGTTTATAAAAGAAATGCTGAATAGCAAAAACCACCTTTGAAGTTTGTCATGTTGTCTTATTATATTTGTTTTAGCTTAATTTGTGCCTCTCTTATTATGTTGGTCAGTTGAATGTTAATTAGATCCAATCCATGTTAAGAAAAAAAATCATTTGATTCAGAAATAAACTAGCTTATAGACCAGCTGTATAGTATTGTATACAAGTGTTTAATATCGGTATAGGCATCGGCCAGAAGTTGTCTGTTTAAATCGGTATCGGTCCAAAAAAATCCTAACGGTGCATCCCTAATCCCTATATGACATTTTTAATTTGGCAAACTATATTAAAAACAAACTATTGAACTTTATCGGGCATATGAGCTGGTCCATGTTGGTAGGAATATTTCATTCCTTTGTTATTTTCCTGGACAACACAACCCACTGGGCAATTTAAAACAACCTTTGACCTTTCTGACCACCATTCAGGAAACCATGGTAACTTTTCACACCGCACGGGGGGTCGTGTAAAGAGATCTGTCCCTTTAGATTCCTCAAACATTTTAAACCCAAACCCTCCAAGCCGGTTTTTCCCTTAACCTGGATATTACTGAGAGCACAGACATGCAGATTTAGTAGAGGACAAAGCAAAATATAACAAGAAATATAACTTCTGCTCAAACTTTTTTACAAACACCTATAAATCTACATATCTAGATCATTTTTGAGATTTTGGCCACAAAACAAAACCCTGACAACAACATCAACATCCTGACATTATGGTGCCAACTTTTCTTACAGTCAGTCAAGAATTCACACCACACGTTTTCTTGAGGAAAAATTAGAATTCTGTCCTTGGCAATTCTAGGAATTACAAGAAAAACATTAGAAGTCCTCAGGGACACAGTAAAAGAGGCCATTCCCAACACGGGCACTCAAAACCACCTTACAAGAGCCAGAAACTCAGGCATGTCTTTCATTTTTAACTGGTAAGGAAGAGCACCTTTGACATCGACACTAACACCGGATCTGTCTACACAAACTCAAAAACAACCACTTCTTCATTCATTGCAAGAGCTTGCTTTACTTTCACAACATTTATTACATAATCTTTACAATTTTCTTGTTTTGGTTTCAACACTCTCAATACATTTGGGATTATCAAGCTACTTTCTGGATAGATCCCCAGATGTGAGCGAAATATCAGTTTGGTGACATCCTAAAAGTGAAAAGTTTTCTATAGCAGTGGTCTCCAACATGATGCCCGCACAGTCTGTGAGTTGCCCGCCAAAGCATATTTTATTAATAGCCTCAATTTTAATATTTATGACATATTTTTATATTTGCTTGGCTTTTTTATATATGTTAACATTTTAAACAATAATAAAATATACAAACAAGTAAATAAAATAAAACAATAAAAGTTTTGAGTGGACTATATCAAAAAAGATTGTTTTATCCATTGTGGAAGCCCTTGCTCACAAAAAGACCCCTGATCTACAGTATCTATAATATTATGTGGGGTGAATTTGGTATACTTTGTGAAAGTCATCTTCATGTCAAAAGATGTATCTGAATTAAAACAATAGCAGACTATGGTGTGTACTCATTTACCCACGTAAACGTGTGTGTGTTGCGGATATCTCTTTTGAGAAGACTAAAGGTCCGACATGAAGAAGCATCAATCTTACATTGACAAACACACAAAACAGCCCAGGGCAAACACAGACTGAATATAACGGAGATAAAACACCAGTCGGGTCAAATCACACTTCAGATCAAACTTCGTTCAGGACTACTAAACTAAACTGAATTAAACCTCACATACTTCACTTCTCTCATTTGAATAATTGTCTAGATATGGACCCTGTGCAGATGTCCGGTCCAGACCTTTCCAGCCAAACAAATGTCCCTTAAAGAAATCCCCTTCTTTGGCCGGGGCAGTTGGGGGCAAATGGAACAAAAGAAGACGAAGAGAAAAGCTTTTCTGGAATTCTGCAGACTAGCGGAGCAGAAAGCAATCGTGTTGGAGACCACCAACTCGCCTAACTGCAATAAAACCAGTATGTCTATGTGCTTGAAGTTTATGACCGTGTGTTTGTGCATTCAGGACTAGACCAAAACAAGCATGAAGGAGTCTTAAATCTGAGTGTGATGACAAATTTAATATTCACCATTTGTTCCCTTTCCTCATTTCTCAGGTATTACAAGAATTGTAAAAGAATCTGTACGCAGTGTCTTTGCCGTCAACACATGCCTATAAAACACTCTGTTTAGCATTCGTTCACCCTTCTTATCACAAAACTACTCGAAGTCCTCACTATAATGGAGGTGTGTTAAGGGCAGGTTATTCATGTAGATTGTCACATTTACTGAGTTGTTAAGCACACAACATGAGTCGCAGTAGCTCTTAACAACAACCTGTCCAACATTTAAAGCTAAAGAAATATCACTTTCTCTAGACTATTCTCCCTTCCCAGCAAGGCTTTGAACCGGTTCACGAAACGAAAATGAAAACCAGAAACTTTTGATGTTTTGCAAGGAACAGAAACAAAACCAGAAACTTTAAAAAATATATATTCCGGAACAGAATCGTTTATTTAAAATAATGGTAACCGGTTAATATCATAATTGTTTTCGTTCTTTGACAAGATTTCTGTGCAATGTGACTCGGTGAAGTTCACTTCCGGTCGTCGTTGACTCATCGGAAAAATTAGAAACTTGCCACCAGCAAGTAGCCTACTCAAGCCCAAGTCTCTAAAGCCCGATTTATAGTCGTCCGTAAGCTCTACACCGTAGCTACGCCGTAGTTTATCCGTAGCCTGTGTGTAGCTCTGCATATCCTGACGTGTAAAATTTTTTACAGTGCGCCAGTTCTACGCGGACCGCAAGCGCTGTGATTGGTGCACCAGAACCCCTCCCATCAGGTAAAAAATCGCGACGGTGAAAACAAGGTTAAGGAGTGATTTAACTCGAACTGCAACAAAAGTCGCTGTTTATTTACTTCCATCATTGCTGGTCTTCTCAAATCATACACAACAAGTTGATGTTTCTTCTTCGTTTGTGGGTTAACTTGCCAAGCTACTTCTTCATTGACGGTTGCGCTGCTACTGTGGTAATACGCGTGAATACTGCCTACCACCGGTCTGCGCATGTGTTTGAACGTGGACGTGGACGAAGACGCAAATGTATAAATGAAAACCGACGCGATCTACGCCGTTGCGGCTACGCCGTAGGACCTACGCACAACTATAACGAGCCCTTAATGCTCAATCATAAGAGGTAAATATTGTAGGCTACCAAGTATCTTAAGATGTTTGTGTTTTTAACACTAATTAGTGGTGTAATGGGTCGCGGTTGATCTGTGATCTGTACAGATCACGAGTCACGACCCACGGTTTGGCTCGCATGCGATTCGCGGATTAATACGAAAATTTTATAAGGATGAAAGTTGATCATTTGTACGTATTTCAAAGGCTTGCAAATGTTAACACTTAAGTGATTTTAAAAATGTAACCGCAAAAGGCGCTAAAATGAGCAATTTTCTGTACGCACAGACGCACATGCGGTTGAATGTGTCCGGTCCAACTCCGATTAAACGTGATTTTCCCTATGCCCTTCAAAGATCAGAACTCTTGATGTATAAACTTGAGAGAGAGTTGCCCTACTGTGTTTAATAGTCCATTAAAATACATTTGGCGAATAAATCACTGAAAAACAACGTAATTTTCACTTTATGTGGAGCGACTTCTTCCCGAAGCGCCGTTTGGAATTTATCCTCCGTCTGTGTGTGCGCGTGTTTAAGTGCACTCAAAAGTGCATACATGGAGCGACGCGTTTCAAAAAGCAACCGGACAATCTTTCTGTTCTTGATAGTACACATACAAACAAAATGATCTCGAAATACCACAGTATTCTTTTTCTAATAAAAACATTTGTTTAAGTTGTTTGCCAATGAACGACATGTCAGAAATGGTCCTTAACTTAACTGATGTATAATGCTGAAACAAATGTAGGCATGTCAGAATTACAGTTATGCCGCTTACTTAATGTAGCCTTTTTAATGTTTGATGAAAAGATATAGACTTAAGGAAAATTATGAAGACTAATAATTTAAGTTTAATGTCCTAATGATCAGCCTATTTATTTGTATGTCCCACAGCTGACATGGAACGTTATTAACCGCCGGTTCAGGAACTTTTTTTTTGTTCTAAATTGTTTAGGAACGTCAATTTTAGGGTTTAACCGAAAACGTTAACAAAATGAACAAATTGGGAAAAAAATCTGGTTCAAATCCCTACTTTCCAGCATGCACTGCCTGACTACAAATACTTCAACAAAGTACAGAAAACGCAGACTAAACTTTCTTTATTAAACATATAAACATCATAAATTCATTTTACATGCACATGCATGTGAGATCGCCGATACACAATAGTATTGATGCGCAAGGCAACAGTTTAATTTTTTTTATGTGTTAATTTTTTACTTATTTATGACAAAGCCACAATTTCTATCCTATGGCTAGATACACAATCACAAAAAATGTGTTTTTCTCTGTTCGTTTTTCCTGGTGAAGACTCTAAGGCAGGGGTGTCAAACTCATTTTAGGCTCAGGGCCGGATGGTAAATAACGCCATGAAGTGCGGGCCGGATAATTTTTTTAAACCTTAGTGTGCTGAAAATTGTGTTAAAATTAACTAAACAAACCAATTAATTAGTTTGTTTAGCAAGAAAACCAGAGAAACACACAGCTCTGTGAAAACTACATTTCATAAGGTCACACTCATACTGTATATTATACACACAAATTTACATCTGAACAAAACCCACTGGCCTTATAGGTTGAAAAGCTTTAATTTAACTTCTTTTGCCTTAATGCCAAAATTATTTATAAACCATTCACTTTTCTTTGGAATATATTTGTAATAAAAACAGTCATTTAGAAACTGCTAGATGGGGCAGTGGCCCAAACCAAAAATGGCACTATGGGTGGTGGTACTATCATTATGGTTTTAATAAAGTATTATAAATATGATGTGTTATATTACTAGCATCAACTTAGACAAGTGATTATAATGGGAAATATAATAAGAATTAAAGTGTGACAATCTGCTAAATATTCAATATGATTTACCTGCTGGCTTGATGGAGCTTTGAATCCATGTTTGCAATGTTGAACTGCTGCTAAAAGCCTCTCTTTCCGTTCCCTGTCGTTATTTTGTGAAGGCATTGGTGTTTTTTGTATTTTTTGTCTACAAAGTGTGCCAACAACAGCAAATTTAGTGTTTATATTAACTTAGATCTGATCGGGAACATTAAATCGATTAGACAAGCATTGTAACGTTAATAAGAATGTGGATATTTTGTTTTTGTTAGCTTGATAAGTTGTTAGCACTTTTAGAACACTGACAGCAAATCATTACCAGAAGAAATACATAAACATACTTACAAATTACTAATTCTGCGGTTTAACAACTGATATAATGTAATGAATCTACCTGTTAATGCAACGAACTTCGGAAACTGTCGTCTTCGCTCTCCAGGCAGAGAGTGGACAAAGAGATGCTGAGGAGCGGGCGGGAAAACACGAAGTGGATTACCAGAATCGGTGGATCTTTAGCGGAGCGGTAACAATAAAACGGCAAGATTTTTAAGCACCATGTTTATTCTATGTTCCGCGTTTTGCTGCTTTCCGCAAGTCTCTCATATTAAAAACGAACTAGACACCCGCCTAAAAGGGTTTTTAAAATATGTATTTAATATTTAATAATACTGCGTAAATCATCACGCGGGCCGGATTGGACACCTTTGCGGGCCGTATGCGGCCCGCGGGCCGCATGTTTGACACCCCTGCTCTAAGGTAACATTGACTTCCCGTGCTCAGGTTTCGCTCTGAGAGTCCAGCGAGAGCAGAAAATGCGGCACATGCTTTTGTCCTGAAGGAGCGCAGCATGACGCCCGAGAGGTCTTTAAAAGCCCCTACTGCCATCAGATCTGCCCTTTCATACCCCTGACCGTCTGCACACAGGAACAATCTCTCTCTGATATAAAGACTCAGTTGTGTGAACAGGGGTCATGTGCACTAGTGACCCCCACAAACTGAGGTTTTCAAACCTGCCGGGCATCATTTGCACACCAATGAACACATTCTCACACACCCGTGACCCCACACACACATAACCTACAGACCCTTAGACCCTTCACCCCTCACTAGGGTAGAAATGACCAATGATGGGTTTTTTCAATGTTATAAGATTAACTGAAGTGAACAGGCATGAACACACACGTCACTGCCTACCTGTATGACAGCAAATCATCTCTATGTTTTTAGTTATTGGACCTTCATCTGTTAATTTTCTTTTATTGGTGCATAAAAGGTTAATAAAGTTTGGGAAACCCTGCTCTTTATTTGAATGTTATCTGAATGTTTGACGTCCGAGGATCAAATCATTGACACTGCATTGCAATGTGAGCTACAGGAACTAAAACAGGAACTTTACATAGTAGCTCAACACAACCAAAAATTGATCTTGATAGGACGTTTGTTTGCTGAAGGTGCCACACTGATTGAAAAACCTTTATTTGTAACCTCTCACTGCTTTAACAACACTGATGTACTTTTAGACACATCTTTAATCATTAAATGAACTTATAGCTTTAGGAAATGATAAAGGTTTGTGTTGCATATCTGTCTTTGTAGATTGAGTAAATCTGAAGTTGATTTAATCAAATATTGGGTCATTCAGAAGGACACATCCTTTAGTAAAACTTACTTGCGATAGTCAAGCGTGCTCTCTGACTCAAAATAGATCCGTATTTGTTCTGGGCAAGGCACTGGTAGATCCCTTCATTTGATTTGTCTTTACGACTCTCCGAGTCTGAGATGAACAGGGAGCCGTTGGTGAGCTGGTAAACGTGCTCCGTCTCTGTAAGCTTTGCTCCGTTTTTTAGCCAGCGAATGGCGATCGGAGCCTCGCCGTGGGCCTGACAGTCCATAAGCACAGCATCTTTCCGCAATATTGTCACATCGTGTGGTTCCTTCATAAAAAACAGCTCGCTAAAACCTGACACACCTGCAGGAGAGACAGAAAGAGAAAGAACTGAATCAGATCGTAATATAAGGATGCCGGGACTTTTTTTACCGGGAAGTCTTTCAAATAATGAAGTCTTTAAAGTTTCTGTAATTATATTTGACTGGATGAATTACTCCCTATGTGATCCCTTTATTCATGGCTCATGAAGTCAAAGACTCTGTCGCTCTCTAAAGAATCACTTTAGCTGATTCCCAGCATGGAAATCATTCAGCAGCCCATCATGAGGAAAGCTTTAAAGGCCACAGAGGACTGAAGATATCACAATTATAGATAAGTGAATTTTTATTTTATTTTAATGTTATTCTTAGAAAAGAAACCCTTACATTTTGATTAATTATCTATACTAGGCATGTAATTAAAAAAAAAGTATCTTAAAACAAATGTTTAAAAAAATGGTTAAAACATCTCTTATACTTGAAAAAATCTTGGGTAGATTATAAAAATTGAAATGTATGATTATAATTTTTTTCCTTTTCTCCTTGTGTCATATATGTATATTCATTTAGTAAGGTCTGTTATCTGTCCCCCCTGTTATGTTATGTTATAATGTATCTTTTTCTGTGTAATGTTAAATAATGCAATCATAATAAATAAATAAATAACACATACAGATCAAATGCTTTGGATAAAACTGTCTAACAAATGTATAAATGCAAATTATTGTTTAGTGGACTCTATTTGTTAAAGTATTATTTTAAAAAATACTTCACGTTCAAAAATCATAAAGTCAGTAAAAATATAATATATAAGTCAATATAAAAACTACACTACTAAAGAAATAAAGACATGTTTAAAAAAATAGAAAAACTTTTACAATTGGAAGAAGTACATAAAACTTTGTGTGCAACTTTCATCATTTCAAATATGATACGACTTAGTAATTATGATGAAAATAAACATTTTCACTATGTTGCAGTTTACTTCACAGCTGGTATGGCGTTATATCTGTATTTATTTATATAGACAAGCATTTGTAACATTGTGCATGATTACTGCTTTAAAGATTGTTACACTGTCGCGCTCTGACTCACTGCACGTGCGAGATTTCACATCGTTCACAGTCATTAATGACTAGAGATGCTTTACATCTACATTGAGCACTAAGGTAAATACAGACACTTATTTCTAAAACTTTGGAGTTTTAGTGCATTAAGTCAACGCATAAAACATCCAGGGCGACTGAATGAAACTCGTGTTTAACTTTCTAATTTTTTGCAATAAAGTGCAACTGTTTAAAAAAATACTCTTTACCTGAGATTTGCAGAAATGCGACAAAAAACAGCAAACGCTGGTGTAATTCCTTTTGAAAAGACGCCATTTATTTTGATAGTCCGAGCATGCCTGAGCCCGTGGGCTGGGGACTGAAGATGCACGCTAATCTGACTTCAAGCGAGCGCTGATGCGCTGACCGCTGCGCGCGCACTACTTTACGCGGATGGATAGAATCAGCACTGCGCGCGGGGTTGTGCGGCTCAACAGCGCGGCATACGAGGTCCCTCCGCCTGAGCTGCTCGAGCTCCTCGTGCAGTGTGACGTCACGGAAAATAGATTTTGTATTTATGAACGCATGAAAATGTGTTTTTCACTGTACTCGTTCTTTATCTACTGTTTACAATTGTTTTGTTGTTGAATTTGTATTTGCTGCTATGCTTCTTCAATAAAAAAAAGAACGCATGAAAATGACTTTATAACTATAGGTGACAAACATTCGACACAGCAAACACAAGAGGTCTTGTTATAAAAATACTTTATCTCCTGCACTGCTTGTTATACCCTTTTACCAAGATTTTATAGTACACAAATGACATACAAAACTGAGAACAGAAGCATTTGTGTAAACTTTGAGATACAGTTTTTCCTCAATTATAAGTTTATAATCTGCTAGTCTTTGTTCATTTGTGGATTTTGCTGCTTTAGACGGAATCATGTCATGGTTAATCTCATTGAACTGGTTTTAACAGCTTGTTCTATCAGTTTATGACGGGTGATAAAGTAGATCCCATCTCTGGTCAGTATCGATGAGTTCAGTGCGACAGCTGGAGACTTAAGGAAAAATATTGATCTGCTCTTTCTCTCTCTCACTGTTTCTGTGGAGGAGGAGTATGACCTCTTTCCCTCCTCTGACCTCTTTCCTTTTCTTTCCTGACCGATTCTAGCATCCCTCTGGCCACTCGGACAATAGCTCAGATCGGACTATAGGTCACGCAGAACAATGAATCTGTGCAGTGAAGATCAGGAGAAGTTCAGGTTCCCACAGTCTGAAATCACACACAGTACAAATGCAAACTCATCCTTACTCACAGACTTTCCAAAAATGGCATCTGTTATAAATGTTATCATTACAAATGTATTCTGAATTCTAATATATTTTTATTTAATTAGTTGACACAAAACTTTTTTCAGTTTTGCTAATTAATGAAATGTTTAATATATTCTATGTAATATGTCAATGTAAATGTGTCATGTAACATAGTAACATATACAAATTAAAATCTTGTTTCATATATTTATAGGTGTTAGCAAATGTGTGCTTAACTTTCTATATTGCATGTCAAATAATTGTGTAAAATCACAACACACAAAAAAAATGCAATATATATAAATGAAATAAAAATCTTACAGATGGACAGATGTAACTGCCAATATGCTAATGCTTGAGGTAATCTGATCAATAAGAAATACAATAGATGAAGTTCTTGCTTTTCTGATTCTTACTACCATCCTGCTTTCATTGGACAGTGCTGCTGTCAATTTCCAAATAACCCCTCCCTTCTAGCAGTAAGTCACGCCTCTCTGACCCCTGCAGTGTCCAGGAGGTAAATGAAATGGTTTGTGACCTATCCGCTGACCTCTAAGGGTGC
Organism: Paramisgurnus dabryanus; assembly: GCF_030506205.2. Classification (NCBI taxonomy): domain Eukaryota; kingdom Metazoa; phylum Chordata; class Actinopteri; order Cypriniformes; family Cobitidae; genus Paramisgurnus; species Paramisgurnus dabryanus. The sequence continues at coordinate 30,243,513 of NC_133345.1, read as the reverse complement.
TTTGGGTGGGAAGATGGAATGTGAGCGAATAGGGATTGTGAGAATCACTATTAGATTGAACACTCAGTTCTGAGGCTTACTCCTTAATGCATTTCATATAGTTTCATATGGTATATTGTAAAATATACTCATTAATTTACTTTATGTAAAAAATCTTACTTAATGTAAATTAATAGCAAATGTAATGTTTTTAAGTATTGTTTAAATTAGATAAATTGCACCTATGTGTCGATTTAAAGCAAAACTTCACTTATACTGCCGCCTGGCGGACGTTGAGAGGACTACAATCCTGTTGTATACAGTGGTGTACCTCCTCCAAAAATATTTTTTTCTGTGTTCATTCTGTTGTTTATTTAATATTCAGTGACTGCAGTCAAGATGTTATATTATTAATACAGCACATATTCACACTGTCAATCATGTTTAATCATTAAATGTTCTTTAAGCGATTTGTTATTTATAATGACTCATTGTTACCTGACAGATATAACTGAAATTGGAGTGTTGATAATATTAAACTCATATTAAACTACAGACCCAAAATATAATTTTGTTAGCTAAGGAGAACCCCCCTCAGGCAGTGGCGCCCCCAGGATTGTTTTCATGGGGGGGCACAAAGGGGCCAGCACAAATCTTAGGGTGGCACAATTAAAAAATGTATTATGCCTGAAAATGGTCAACAGTTTTCCCTTTGCTTTTAATGCTACTTGGACTATAGTTATTCTTATTTATTACTAGTATATGATTTACTAGAGACAAATAAAAATGCAAATAATTTAAAGATCAGATGGTGGAATAGTATTAATCTATCAAAGATGAGTATCAACCGATCACCGTTTGAATTGTGTATTTAAAATACATTATTTTATTAAACTATACAATGAGTTATATCCAGTGTTATCCAGTTAACATACTCTATCTTAAGTTTTCTCGACGTGGGCACCAATCTTACCTCTCTCTCTCTCTCTCTCTCTCTCTCTCTCTCTCTCTCTCTCTCTCTCTCTCTCTCTCTTTCTCTCTCTCTCTCTCTCTCTCTCTCTCTCTCTCTCTCTCTCTCTCTCTCTCTCTCTCTCTCTCTCTCTCACACACACACACACACACACACACACACACAAGACGCGTTTGAAGGGAAAAGCGCGTGTTTTCAGCAATTGCGCAGCCCAATTCGCGTCATTCGCATCCCCCCTTGCAAGGACGCGTCTGTCTGATTGCGTCTTTGCATTGACTTTGTATGTAAGCTACTCGCGCAAATCGTTGAACTTGCGTTTGGTGAGTATGCCCAATAATGAATGGAAACACATTATTCCCTTCGCGGCACCGCAGGCAGCGAGTGCACACGCACAAGCGCAGCAGGTACACTGGCAAGAGTAGAGCGAGACCTTCAGCCTATGTGCCGGGCAGGGGCGTCATGCACCATTTTTTTTTAAGGGGGCACAGTGCGCACAGCTCACAGAAATTTGTGCATACACAGACATCAAACGAAATATTATAGATTCTTCAGTCTTTTCCATGGCACTTACATTTCTAACAATCTGAGCGCCCCATGCTTTCATGCAAAAACCTCCAAAATAAATGTGTTGACTAACTTTTATATGAAATACTATTCAATCGGAATAATGACATATTGGCATCATATTTACATCTGAAACGGCATGTTTTATTTATTTACGTTTTGTTTAATGACTTTAATTGTGTCATTAATGCATTTTGCAAAACAACTGCATTATCCTATGAAATTAATGTAATTTTAAATCCATAAAGTATATAAACAACGAAAATGACATAAGCTTTAGCCACGTGATTGGTTTTAATGTTCAATAACGATTTAAAAAAATATGTTTAGATAAAATTATTAGAGGAACGGACTTTTGCATTAAATGTTACCTCGTATGTGAGCATGTGTGATTCCGCGCCCCCGTGCCCGTGAACTCTGGCGAACTTTGCCGTTGCACCAAGAAGATGAATCTAGAAATCTCTACTAATATAACGTCGAGACGGTCACATTTTAAACTATACATTTTCTACACAGAGGAGGTTAACTGCACATTACCGTCCTGGGGTTTGGAAATGTTGTGAGTGTTTCTTAGACGTTTTAATTCCTCAGAAAGCCAAAGGCAACAGCAAAGCTCATGAGCGCTCTCAGACGCTGATGACGCCAGAACAAAGAAATTTAACATGATCAAAACGGCGAAAATCTCCGAAAAGTGACAAGGATGCAGCACAGAATTTATTATATTGCGCATATTAAACAGATTAAAAGACTAGTAACAGATTATGGATGCTTCTGTGAATTTGAGGTTGCATGCAAAATCCAGTTGGCTCAAAAACGGAGGGTCAGTTTGAATGGGCATGACGTCTCTGGTGCCACAGCCCAATTTAAACCCTGACAGTGATTAAGCTTGGAACAATATGCTTTATATAACCTATAATTAACTGAGTTTTACTTACTAGTTTGTGAGTTTCTTCTGTAATGCATCCAATGGCTGAACAGGAGCGAACAGGACGTCACGTGTACGTCACATGGATGGCAGTGCGGCTGCGCGTACTCACGGCTTTGCGGGTAAAGGTGAGGGGAGGGGTTAAGATCATATTCTATTTAACACATTATACAAATGCATATTATTTTTTTACATAGTGCTTTTAGTGTACATTTTAATGAATACATATTACTACTATTATTTAAATATAAAAATCTCAAAAAAAAAATTTTTTTTTTTTAAATCTCATTCTGTTTGGGGGGGCCACTGGGGGGGCCAGTGACTTTTATGGGGGGGCCGCGGCCCCCCCTGGCCCCCCCTTGGGGGCGCCACTGCCCTCAGGTGCTTTCTGACTGTCAATCATTTTACGCATTCACAGCAATTTCCATATATGGGAGGCGGGAAGCTGAGCTTCCGCTTGTCCCGCGAGCAGCGACTTTTATCGTTTTGTTTTGTCCTTTTGTTTTCAGAGTGTCTGTCAATTGAGTTCATCCGTCGGGATGATTTATTCTTCTTACTTGCGACATTTAGATACTGCGGTCCTGCTCCATCTCTCATTACCATATTTCCAAAACTTCTGTCCCTCTGGGTGCGCGTGTGGGCGGGGTTTTTAATGAGGTGCGGGCTACGAGAGAAGACGTCACTTACTGTACACCACCTGCAAGACTAGAATAATTAAATAAAATGTTTTATTAAATTATATTAGCTTATATAAATATTATCCAGATATTTCATCTTTAAATTGTATGGGTATTTAAATGTGTACAAATTTAAAGCAAGCATAGGGCAGATTTGGCTTGTTTCAATAAAACACTACCGTGAATATAAAAAATATGATGCAAAATAAAGGGGACATTTCACCTTTTAAAGATGTAAAATAAATCTGGTGTCTCCAGAGTACGTATGTAAAGTTTTAGCTCAAAATAACATATAATTTATTATAACATGTTAAAATTGCAACTTTGTAGGTGTGAGCAAAAATGTGCCGTTTTTGGGTGTGTCCTTTAAAATGCAAATGAGCTGATGAAATGCAAACACTAATCACCATAATAGTGGTTTGTTCGATTTAAAACTCAATTGTGCTCTCAATAATTCTCTCTCTCTGCAGTAAATGACAGTGCCGTGGTTGGATAGTGCAGATTAAGGGGTGGTATAATAATATCCCTTTATTACATCACAAGGGGGGCCAAATTTCAATGACCTGTTTTTTCCACATACTTGTAGAGAATGGTTTACCAAAACTAAGTTACTGGGTTGTTCTTATTTATAATTTCTAGGTTGATACAAGCACTGAGGACCCAATTGTAGCACTTAAACATGAAAAAAGTGAGATTTTCATGATATGTCCTCTTTAAACTGATTTGACCTTGTAAAACGCAATGAAAACAGACGGGAAGATATTTTTGTTTATTTATTAATTTTCAAAAAATATGAAGCCATTAAGATTGGCATACGACAATTAAATTCAGCACAATTTATCTTGACATGAAAGACACTTTTACTCCTAAAGCTTTGATAGAAAAGAGTTTGAGAAAGTTCTCTCTCATCCGTGCCAAAAATTCTTTGCCCATCTGTAGAAATACAATTCACGTTCATATAGTAGCATTTCATTATACAATAGTATAGACATTAAAAGTGTTTCTCCATTAAGGAATAGCGTTGTTCTTCAGGACACTGATTTGAATTTTATATATGTTAAAAATAAAGGCAAAGATATTTAACAGTCCAATATGACAAAACGTGCTTACTTTAAGCAATATTTATGCTGTAAACATTTAATAAATGATATACAGTAAAGCAAGGATTGTCACAAAATCACAAAAGAACGCAACTGAGGCATTATATCGATATACAATAAGACTTGAAACTTGAACTTTTAGAAAAGTGCTTCAATCTTCAAAACCAGTAAAAAAAATTGATAATCAGCATTCACCTTTTAACAATTGGGTATCTGTAATGATGTAAACATGAAGAAAGATGTAAACGCAAGGTCACAGAAGGTACAAATTAAGATATAATATCGAGAAAAGACATTGATATTTGTTTGATATCTTCGCATTCTGCTTCAAAACACCAATTACATGGCATTATTTGTACAGGTTATAAAAGATAATGGTCTAATATTCCGCATTACGGGAAATTTTTGGCAAATAGTGCACAACTCTCCTGTAACTTTATAATGTGCATTTAAAAGCTTGTATCATAAATATACTATTCCTTAATTATGCAGAACTGCATAGATATAATCAAATCTATAGATATTTAGAAATAGCGTAGGGAGAAACTGTATGCAAAGATACAATACAAAACGTTATTTTGTAAACATCATAAACATACATGTACTGATTAAAGAGATCGGTTAATTCCCAAAGAGTTGACATTCTTCTTTAAACAACTGAGAAATCAGATGACCCTAGATCAGCTTTTGTAACATCACATTCACTTTGTCTCCTGCTTAAACTGCTCTCAGATCAGCTCGCTGGCCATCCTTCATGTCCTGTAGTGTAGAGCCACACACACACACATGTGCCGGCCCCTTAGAAAACTGACAGCTGTGATGCTGTCGCCATGGTTACACTGTTGTCATGGAGGTCTGATTTTAGTCCACACCATCGAAACCCTGAGCGTTTTCAATGGCCATGTGCAGTTTCTCACGCAATTCCTCAAATGACTCGTACGGAGGAAGATCCAAACGATTGAAACTGAAGAGACACAGAAATGAACTTATGAATGATTTGAACCTGTTGACAGACGGTCAGCTGTCAGAAGAGACTGACAGATGCTGACAGACACACAGATTAAGATACGGCTCTCACCATGTGTGCGCGCGGGGTAGTTTGTCACGTGTACCCCACTGCTCGATGGTGAACAACTGCGGCCCATTGGATCCTAAAAATATTTAAGGAAGTAACATCACAAAGATGCTATAAAGATTGAGAAAAATCTAAATTTAAAGGGACACTTTTTTGAAATTATGCTCATTTTCCAGCTCCCCTAGAGGTAAACATTTGATTCTTAAATTTTTTGGAATCAATTCAGCAGATCTCCGAGTCTGGCGGTACCACTTTTAGCATAGCTTAGCATAATTCATTGAATCTGATTAGACCATTAGCATTGCGCTAAAAAATGTAGTTTCAATATTTTTAAGGCGTAGTGATATTACGCAGTGCCCGAAAATAGTCCCCTGCTATTAAAAGTAACCAAGGGGACTATTTTCAGGCAGTGCGTAATATCTCTACGCCTGCTGCAGCCATGTTACAGCAGCAAGTCCTTGATTATTACGCCAGAATGAGAGTATAGTTCCTAGCCAAATCGGCCTAGAAGATCACAACTTTTAATTTTCCGTCGGTCTTAGTACACGATGTAACTACAGAAGAGTCAAGTTTTAAATAGGAAAAATATCAAAACTCTTTGGTTATTTTTTAGCGAGATGCTAATTGTCTAATCAGATTTAATGTATTATGCTAAGCTATGCTAAAAGTGCTAGCGCCAGACCCGGAGATCAGCTGAATGGATTCCAAAACGGTAAAAATCAAATATTTAACTCTAGGGGAGCTGCAAAATGAGCCTATTTTCAAAAAAAGTGGAGTGTCCCTTTAATAGTCATTTTAAGATGGGGCAAGACTGACCGTAGAGCTCAGAGAAGCCATTCATTGGTAAACGAGACGTGCCGGTCACAAACTGCAGCAAGCGGATTCTCATCTCTGCATCCATCAACAGTACAGTCTAAAAACAACTTCCGTTATCTTATCTGAATTACCGGTATGCTGTAATTTTGGTATTTGGTACCAATATTGCACAACAACTCCACAAACCATGGTAAACACATGGACTGGACTTAACATAAAAGTTACTTTTATGTTACGTAAGTACTGATGGAAAGGAGGATTAAAATCTGACCTTCCAGAACCAGACGATAGCAGGATGGTTCGGGTTGTAGCCATTTTTATATTTTGTGTTTTCTCTCCAGTCGTTGACATCCACATCACCTAAACCGCACATCAGCAGCTAAAGATAAGAGAGAAAGATGAAGCGAATATCTCACACACCATCACACACCATCACACACACACACTGTCTGTCTGAAGCACAATGTCTCACCTCCAGCTCATTTTCATCAAAGATCTTGATCAGGTCTAGTGGGATGAGCTCATAAAATCCCTACAAATAAAAATCAAACGCACGTCAAACTCTCAGATAGGTCCCGATGGGAGGCAATGACATGCACAGATGAAAAACTGTTGTTACCTCTTTAAACGCTGTCATTTGTCTCTGGATTCTGTCTACAAACCTCCACTGCATCACCAGACTGCAAAATACAAAACACGACCAGCTTTACTTTTGTTTAATGAATAAATTCTCACATTTTATAAAGAAAATGATCTAAAATAGGTTGCTACGGTAGTTGCTAAATGGTTGATAGGGCGTTCTCGATATTTGTGATGTCACAACTATCTGATGGTTGTTTGCCAGCCTAATTCAAGAGAGCTTCACACCTCTCTGTGTTTCTATTATATACTTCAGATACGACCCCATTTCATCATCTGCCAGATGCTTTTATCCAAAGTGACTTATAAATGCATTAAAAAAGTAAAATTATATGCCAAATATTATCTAGGGTTTGAGATTAGACTCTGTAAATGAGCAGTAGTGAATCACATTAATGACAAATGACTTTGGGAAGGAAATAAAGTTTACTAGAAAGTGAATTTAGAGGTGTCAGATGTGTTGTCCTCCACCAGGAGGCGCTAAACTCACTGAATATACTCCTTCTTATTGATGTTGTTGATGACAATCTCAGCTCCTCCCGGCTTCAATTCATGCTGGTGCGTCTGTGAAGACCAGATTATGATATTGAATATAAGAGACATGTTAAGAGATTTTTTTTATTGTTAAGATTTAAAACTGGAGTATTATTATGAAGTAAAACCTGTCCAAAGAGCTCTTCGTCTATAGTGAACCTCAGGTCCAGGTCTGCGGGGTCGTTCTCCAGGATCCATTTCAGAGAATTGAAGTACTCGCTGTCCTAAAGTCATATGAACAAAAAAACAGCATGCCCAGTGTTAGACACATGTGAATATAGCATGAAGTGTAAAATGTGTGATGTTAAACGTTAAAAGCCAGCACATCGGATCGAGACATCCCTACTGCATTGCTATTATCCGTCAAACCAATACTGTTAAAAAGATGGACGACACATATCCATACACTTCCATTGTAAAAAGAAAAATGAAGCCACAATCTCCAAAAACGGCCGCTGGCATCTTGTGCCGATGATGTCATTTGGGGTCTTTGCAGTAGCAATTGTGAACTGAAGCTTTTTTCCCATTTGACTCCATCGCAAAAACACAAATCGTAGCCACATCCATTTTTAATAGCATATTACTACTAACTAACTTAAACCAATAACTAAAATAACAGACACCATCTTTGGGAAAAATTTATTTGGTGTGTAATTAAATTTTTTAGGTTTGGTTCACATGCCATTCATTTACATGGGAAGGGCAGGGTTTATGACCTATACGGAAGCCACCAGGGGGCGATTGAAATGCTTTGGTTACACTTTCAGGACGTGTGTGGTACCCTGGTCACGCCTTATTAGTTTTGTTGACTTAAAAACTATGTTTTAAATTTTTTTACTTTTATTCTGCGTTCACACCAGCCGCGCGAGTGATTTCAATGTTAGGAGACGTTAGCGTGTCAGGAGGTATAGCGGCACAAATGGGGTGTTTAGAGCGGCGCGGTAGACAGGAATCCGCCTCATTTGCGCGTCTAGTTTGTGCGAATGACGCGAATTTAGCGTTGCCGCGAGTTGAAAAATCTGAACTTTGGCAGAAAATCGTGCCGCGTTAACCAATCAGGAGCTTGCTCTAGTAGTGATGTGATTTCCCGCGCGAATGAAGCGAGTAAACTCAAGCGTCCAACTACGTGCGAATAGCACATTTTTTTGCCTCTACCGCATTTTTTGGTGTGAATCCAGCATTAGAAAGTCCTACCAGAAAAACGCTGAGATTTTTTGTGATTGTTGCGGGCAAAAATACACGATCTTGCGGCATGTTTTATTAAAAAATGCGATGGAATATGCGGGATATGTGTGCAATTTTATGCTATGAAATTGCGTGAACTTGCCAAAATTGCGGGAACTTGCAAAAACTTGCAGCTTTTCATTAATGTTCACGTCGCGTAATTCCGTCACTTCCTAACATTCCTATGACAACAGGAGACATGGCTGCGCCTGTATGAAGTAAATGCGCCGAAAGTGCATAAATATGCGGACTTTGGCTGATTATGCATTGAATCATGCGATCGCATAATCCCGTTTTTATGGAGTGACTGATTTGAGGTTAAATCAAACAAGAACTAAAAGAAAGATGTTTCAATAAATCATGTTAAGTGACCCGTAGGACTGATGCTGATTGGTTCAGATGCACCTGTCACTCACCACAGATTCCATATCCTGCAATGTGATTGGCTTCTGCAGCATCATCTTGTAGAAGGGTCGGATAAAAAACGCTATGCAGACAAAACAAAAATAGGTGTCACAAAATCTTTCATTAGAAAAGCCTCTCTTGTAAAAACATTGCTAAAGATTATCTGAGACAAGTTTCCTATATGAACAAACAGCATCTTTAACATCTCATTTAGCCTAAATATAAGGTAACATTTTTTTATTTAATTTTTATTTTATTTTATTGTGCATATGCCTTTATGCTGAAACAAAATTGCCTTCGGGAAATATTGTATTTATAATCCAGACAGATCATTTCTATTTTCTCATTTACCGTCCAACAGTTTCCCGTGATAAACGGCCATTCCAGCGACCCGTCCGATGAATTTGAAGTAAGACAGGTGGTCTTCGTTACATAGACCAGAGTTGGGGTTTATCTGTAGTGTGTAGTTATCTCTGTTAACACAAACACAGACAACAACTGCTTTTCAAAACTGAATTTAACAGTTTGTTTTACACACCTATTTAAAGGTCAATTTCAACACTCACGTGGCAGAATACTCAAACAGCCCATAATACGGGTTAAACATTTCCTTGGAGATCAAGAAAAACCATTCCCGAGCCACGCCTCCATAGTCCAGCCCCTTCTCTCCCTCAAACTCCACCCAGAGGCGGGCCTTTAGCAGATCTGGACGTTTGACAGACAGAATCCACCGATACGAGTCTTCCAAAACAGCGTTGCGTCTCACATTCAGCTCGAAGCGGTTCGGGATGTCAGACTGTAGGCATAACAAACAATCCATAAAGATTATAAAACAATCTCCTATTTATAAAACAATGATTTTAAACTAAACAGAATAACATACAGGGGGAAATAATGTAGGGTAGGATTTTATTCACTGGATGTGAAGTGTCTCTACATCTAAATATTGTGCTTACAACAGTATTGAACTAAATGTAAAGAGCACATACTGGTTTCTTCAGTTTCTTGCGGAAGTATTCATACTTCTGTTTATAATCTCTGGAGTATGGCACAGCCTGAAATAAACAAAAACAGATCAAGACAAAAGATCATTCACTCCAGATCATCTCTACCAGGGCAAATGTAACCCGTGCTGGCAAATTAAGTCAGAATGAGCACATTTTCAAAAATTTGTTATTTATATTTTGACATTCTCTAAAAAAAACCCTTAAAAATGATGTATGATTTGTTGGAATCTGACAAAAAAATGACAGAGTTATACCTGTTTAAAGTTGATAGAGGAAGCAAAGTCAATTTTGAGAAAAATCGAGTTAAAGATTTTTTTAAGGTTCAAAAACAAAATCACCGCATTCATACCTTAAAGGAAAACACCAACGTTTTTCAATATTTTACTATGTACTCAACTCAATCTTTTTTCAATGCATGCACTTAATCTTTGTACAGCACATCATGAATGTGTTAGCATTTAGCCTATCCCCATTCATTCCTTAGGATCCAAACAGGGATGAATTTATAAGCCACCACACACTTTCATGTTTTATATCAAGACTTTTACATGAGTAGTTACACAAGTAAGTATGGTGGCACAAAATAAAACGTGGCGATTTTTGTATGTGGATAAAAAATGAGAACTATATTATATGGCAGAAGAGCACTTAGTTTGTAGCACTTCGACCTCGGACGCAGTTATATTGATGGCAGTTTGAGCGAGAGGGGGAGGAGTCTGGAGTGATGATGTTATTGGGGGCTGAGGACGAAGTGTGAATCCGCTTAAAAAATTGGCATGTTTTATTTTTTGCCACCATACTTACTCGTGTAACTACTCATGTAACAGTCTTTAAATAGGAAAAACATGGAAGTGTTTGGTGGCTTCTAAATTCATCCCTGTTTGGATCCTAAGGAATGAATGGGGCTAGGCTAAATGCTAACACATTCACGACGCGCTGTACAAAGATTAAGTGCACGCATTGAAAAAAGATAGGTATGTATTAATTCATCTAAGTTGAGGTAATAACATAGTAAAATATTGAAAAAGGGTGGTGTTTTCCTTTAAAATCACTGATAAAACGTTAAAAAGTTAAAAAAATATCTATAGGAAAAATATATGTTCAACTTTTTTTCTTTTATTGTTTGATTGACATTGAGACAGACAGCTTTAAGATCTACTGTAATGCAAGGATCTAATATAACGTTACACATCAGATATTTTTCCCAACAATTAACTTTTCCCAATCATGTCAAAACAGATATTTTAAAACTATAATTCAGTGTATGTGTATTGGGGTAGCGCGCTCACGCATATGTGCATGCTTCAGATCTGTCAGTCAGTTTTCGAGTCTTGTCCCTCTTTATAACTCTTTTAACATCAATCAGGTCCTGAACTTTATCTCTCTTAATAATTATTGTAACATCAAGCAAGTCCTGCACTTTATTTCCTAATTCCTTTATGTTTTAAAACTGAAACCAAAATGTCAGACGCGCATGTGGATGCACGCATCTTTGTATTAGATTAAGCATTTAAGACAGTACAAATAAAGATCATTTCTAGATGTTTAATGACTATTTAAAGTATTGAGATCACTAGACAAGGGCTTAATGTACTTATTTTTTATGAAAACCAAAATTTTGACCAAAACAACATTTATATTTTCTTTTGCCTATAGCTCAAAATTAGACGGTGTGCATTCCGACTCATTTTTCCCAGCACGGGTCCCATATATTACCTCTCTATCACAAACACACACCACAGGGTTTCTTGCTCTGAATATTTTTAAAAAGGGGATCAGCAAGGCTTTGATCATTAACAGGCTAAACAAAAAACAGACTTACCGGACCAGTGATGGCCGAGTTCTGCAGTCTTGGGTCTTCCCACTGTGTTACCTTTGTGTCTAAGAAAAAAACATAGATTAAAATAAATGTTTACTTATTTACAGAGCCCCTAAGGTGACATAGGAGTAAAACAAATCTAAAGTTTAGTTTCCCGTGCTCACTTGAAACTTTCGCGTGCGCACGTTAAAGCGAAAGTTTCACGTGAGCATGCGAAACTAAACTTTATTTAATTTTTGCTTCATGTCCCCTTAGGGGCTCCGTACTTATTCTGTTTACTCGGGTATAAAGATTTAGGTTCAAAATTAGGCACAGAACACTGTAAGTTAATTTTTGGATAACCTGTTATTTATTTGCACACATAATTTATTTGATTATAAATTTGTCACTTACTGTGATCAATGTAAAAGATTCTGCCATCGCTGTGGACCCTCTCCTCCCATCCGGGCTACAAGAGACAAGACACACACTATTAACCCCTGTGCAAAAGTCCATCTCCATTAAACCATACTAAAGATTTTGGACACCATCTGTCTTACGGGTAACGGGCCGAGGTCAGTGGGATCAAGAGAGACTTTTCTCATCTGCACGGGAACTTTTAACCGAGGGTCATCCTGTGACAAAACAAGATGGAAACACATAAAGCACAATTCAGTACAGCAGTACAGCGATGCCAAAGTCAAACTATGCACATTAAAAAATACTGTCACTGAATCATGGTACAGGAATATATTCAGGTCATACTAACAGAATACATACCATGGTATTACTATAGTACATGTGATAAAACCTTAAAGGTAAAACCCTTAAGTGTACACTTTGAGTGCTGATGCTTACCCATGTTGTGGTCTTGGTGTTGTGGTCTATAAAAAACGCTCGCCCATTTGGAGCGCTGCGTACTTCCCAGCCGGTCGGCATCAGTCCCACATGCTCCGGTGTGTGGGGGAGTGCGTGTGTGTGCTGCGGGGACACATCTGGAGAGAGAAGAGGCGGAGCGTAGCCCGCAGGATTCATGGCATTGCTCGCACCCACGGCGGGAGCGGCCGTCTCTGAGGCCGGCTGTATGAGCTGAGATATAGAGGTCAATGTTTACTAACTTCATTCAAAACACCCTGAGGTTTTCAAACTTTTTTCAAAACTGAATTATTTTTCCCAGATTCACAAACTTTCAAGGATTTCAAGGACCCGTGGGAACCCTGAAATGCTTATGAACACCACAATTTCTGTTTATGCACCCAAGATGACAGCAGATGGTGTACCTGAATGAGTGGTCGTGTCCAGGTGGTAGTTCTGCTGTTGTGATTGACAAAATAAATTCTCCCTTTACTGTCCTGCTTTTCTTCCCATCCTGGAGGCAAACCAGCAGAGGTGGGCATTATCTACAGAGAAAGAGATAAAGAGATAGAGAAAGAGAGAGAGAGATAGACCAATTGATGCTGGGTCTTCAACTATCAATATATAGGTATGCGTCAAATTTGTATGGCTAGTCGATACTTAGCATACACAACTTGACCGAACGCGGTAAGTAAAAACAGACAATGTGTTAAAGATCATAAATAGCATCTATAAGCAGTTTGTGACACACACAGTCCTTATCAGGTAAAGTGATGCATAAGGGAAGATGACACCAAGCATGTTTATGAGGCCAAAACCCAAGGCATTCAGCACAGATAAACAGCGCGCATAACGCTCACTTTCCATAGAAAGTCATTTAAAAAAAAGGTGCTTGCAACTGTGATCGGCCCCTTACGATGTTCAGGGCATGCTGGGATATATGGAACAGATTATACACCATAAGAGGAGAGAAAAACAGAGTAAAACACTTTACATTTAGCTGTTTCAGGCAGATATGCATATGAATGTCATCAGTCTTACCACAGGATGAATGGGATGCTCTTCAGCAGTGAGATTCTGTCCACTTCCTCTACGACTGCCGTGACCCTGTGGCTGAGATCAACACAACACTTAACTATACTGTAATATTAAACACTCTTAATCTGCTTGAAAAACAATGCAACAACGTGACATAAACAAACATAAACCATTTTACGTTTCTTTCCAATGTTTTTACAAATGTAACACTAAGCCAAACATTGTAGTAATGAAGCATAAACGCATTTATTTTTGTTAACGCATCCTATAAAGTGTATATATAAACAAATGAAATTATTTATTTACTTTATTTTCTGTTTGGTGAAAACAGCATCATAAGCCATTTTTCCATCCAGTTTTTGCACTGTTTTTTGTCGACAGTGTTGGTATAACTAGTTACTAAGTAATAATTAGTTAGTGTAATCTAAAAGTGCATATTTTTTTTTTCTTGTCAAAAATGACAATCATTTTGCTAGATAAGACCCTTATGCCTTGTTTGGGATCGTTTAAAGTCCTTTGAAACTGCAATTTTAAACTGCATTAAAACTGTTACGTGTTGTGGTCCATTAAAGTTCATTAAAATGAGAAAAATACTGGAATGTTTTCCTCAAAAAACATAATTTCTTCTCAACTAAACAAAGAAAGACATCAATATTTTGGATGACATGGTGGTGAGTAAATTATCTGGATTTTTTGTAAGAAAATGGACTAATCCTTTAATAAATTATAATAACCCTGCTAAAGAAAAGAAATAAATGAATATGAACAAAGCAGCAATTCAACACAAATTTTTAAAGATGCTGTTGTGCCCTTTGAAGGTTGCATGTGCTGATTATCTATCATGCGACACTAAATGTATTTGCGTTAAAACTATTTTTCAAAAAGTGTTTTGCAACATTTGAGGTATCTACACTGCGTTTGTGCTAAACCTAAATAGAAAATTATCTTGTCGACATTTGCAAAATTTAATAAGCTCATGATTTACAGAAAGCATTTGACACTATAAACCATAATAATCTATTGCATAAATTATATGATTTTAATTTTTCAACACATTCTGTAAATTTGATCAAATCTTATCTTTATTCTCATTCTCAATTAATAAAAATTGATAATTGTAATTCTAATTTAGTAGGTCTATCAACTGGTGTACCACAAGGGTCAATATTGGGCCCAATTCTGTTTAGCTTGTACATTAATGATTTAACCAAGGAGTGTGAACAATGTAATATCTTAATGTATGCTTAAAATAAACTGGATGGAAACATGGCTGTATATGAGATCTATATACAGTAAGCTGCTGTCTTCTTCTAAATTTTATATTTTTCATTTAGGTAAAAGCTGCAACATTCGAATCATGACAGATAAGGTTGGCACTTTAGTTGCCAAAATAAATTTCTTCTCATTTGGTGAGAATTTTTATTTTGACGGCTATGTGTTGGTGTGTGTGTGATACCGTGAGCGACGTGCGTCTGTCAGTCCCGGGCTGTAGTCTGTTGAACTCCTCACAGAATCCTGTAAACTCCAACGGGGAGTGAGGAGGTGGAGGCGAGCGCTCGCTGAGGCTATACAGCGTGGACTCATCTGCTGGTATGATCTCCCAACTCTACAACACACACAAACACACACAGTGTGTTATTTGTGTCAGTCTGTTGGATGTGTAGATGAATGTGCGTCAGAATGTCGTGCGTGTGAGTATGCTAGTGCGAGTCTATGCGTTTGTGTGAGCGTGTGTGAATACCTCCGGCGACTCTCTGCGTTCACGGCCTTCTTCATGTTCAGATATTTGTCTTCGTGTGAGAAACGCCCGCTGAGACTCTGTATTTGTGTCCTGTCTCCGCTCATCATCTCTCTGACTGTTTCTGTGAGACAGAACAGAAACTTTAATACTCAAACAAAGACGCAGAAACGCCAGATAAACTCAGAGCAGCTGGAGAAGATCTGAAGACAATCTGTTTATAGTTTGTGCTTATGAAAACTACACAAAAGCCATCAATGTTTATTTGAAACAGCTATCCTGACCCTTTAAAGACAAGTCACAATCTTTTTGTTTTTATTTAAGATCTGAAACAAGTTACTCATGTTTGTTGCATATGTTTATTTTGTGTATGTTGATATTGTACGTTTTGATTATTGTGCGTGTGTGTGTATAAGAATATGGGATCATTACTGTATAGTGGGTCTGTGCCACTGAGTGGTCCTGCTTTCATGATTGACGTAGTAAGTTCGTCCCAGGTTGTCTTGCCTCTCCTCCCAGCCAGGGGGCAGCACAGGCAGCTGATGAGGATTATGAGGACTACACAACTCCTGAGACTCCAGAAACTCCCAACTAGGCTGAAACACACAACATTAAACCATTCAACTGAGTAATGTTTAACAACACAGCACTGTTGTTCATATACAGGTTAAAAGTTTTAAACAATTGTGTTGTATTAGGTGTTTAAGAAATAAAATCAATCATCTAATAATAATAATATTAATAATTATAATAATAATAATAATAATTAAAATTGATACAATTATATTCCCCTAAAGTTAAATGAAAACAGTACAATAATGGGTTAATGTCAGAAAATTTCAGAACCCTCTGTGTGAGAAAGAACAAGTTCTGTCTATTGTGCAAATACATAAAGTTAAGTATAATTGTCATGATCCTGCCAGTCTATCATAGAGGCTGTTTACACTTGGTATTAAGATGTGTTTTCATCGATCGGATCACAAGTGGACGAGAGAGACACATTACGTTTACACCTGGTATTTAAATCCGTTTCTTTTGTCCACTTTCGACCGCTTCTGTCCTGAATACTGTGAGGGGGTGGTCTGTGAGACCGTGGGCGAGTCTCTCTGCTGTCATTCAAACGCGAGCGGGAGTAATTATGAGTTTATATGGACGCAAACTAATATTATGTCGGAGCCCGCTGCTTGTTTAACAAGTATACATGCTGCACAGTGTTTTGTACGTGTGTATGTAAGAGCTTTCTCTGAATTTTCAGCGCAATTGATGAAATAGGATCGCGCAACTTTCACGCTTTCAAATCGAAACTACGGAGAACACCCGCAGTAGTTTTATCAATGAAAGGCTAAAAATAGCGCTGTTCACCATATGTTCACGCCAGAAGACAAAAAGAGACATAAAACTTGTGTTTAATACCTCAGATTAGACAAATGGGCGGAGAGAAGGCGGTCGCGTGTGGCTGTTCGAACACATTCAACCACATTTGCGTTACGCAACTCCAAAGCGATCTGATCGAAAGTGGTTTCCAATACCTCTGGATGTGGTTGAAAGTGGTCGAAAGTGGACGCTTTCAAAACGTTTTGAACACCATTTACACCTGGCATTAACGTCGTCCACTTGTGATCCGATCGACAAAAACGCATGTTAATGCCAAGTGTAAACAGCCTCATAGTTATTCATACAACCCGAATTTTTTATTTGAATAAAATTAAAACTAAAAGACTTTCAAGTCACATGAGCCAATATTTTATACACAATAGAACATAGATAACATAGCAAATGTTTAAACTGAGAAATTTTACAATTGTATGCACAAAATGAGCTCATTTCAAATTTGATTTCTGCTTCAGGACTCAAAATAGTTGGGACAGGGCATGTTTACCATGGGGTAGCATCTCCTTTTCTTTTCAAAACAGTTTGAAAACGTCTGGGCATTGAGGCTATGAGTTGCTGGAGTTTTGGGGCACTATCTTGCACCCAGCGCAATTGACTTTGTCAGTGACGCATGTATCATTTGTATTTTGCCCTCGCGCACAGCAGGTTTTTCCCTCCACAGACACACGTCGGCAAACTAGGGTTTCTCCCAAACATGTACGGGTTTCTCCCATCCCCATACAAAACAACTTCTCTGTCTTTGACTGCTCTTACAAGAACGTCAGTCTCCTCGGCTGTAAACCGCTCCTGGCGTGCGCCTGGTAAATCCGTCATAATAATAGCAATCCGCCATGGAACTTGCGCACTTGCTTTTAAAGGGAATGTTGGATGACATTCTGATTGGTTTATTTGACGTTACGCCCAAAACACACCTATGAATAATGAACCTACTTCAGGGGCTGTCCACACGGAGACGCGTATCACTACATACGTATAAATTTGTTATCGTATTGGCGTTTCATCCACATGGATCCGGCGTTTTGGGAGACTGAATCCGCTATTTTTTGAAACCGGGTCCTAAAGTGGATAAATCTGAAACCGACACCCTTGCGGTTTCGTCTGTACAGCCAATCCGTATATTTTGTGAAGCGAAAACGTCATCACATCACGTGTCGGAAGCATCACACGTAACAGCAACAACAATAACGGCGGATTAAGTGATTGTGTTTGTGCTACAGAAGCTACTAAAGCCTACTAGCTTTATTACAGCAAAATCTATTGCTTCTATGCAATTGTGGTGACCAACAAGCGATAATGGACAACACCATACGTTGGCTATGCGCATGCTCAAAGTCTTCCTCTCCGTGTATAGTGTATATCTGTGGCAGAATTACAGCGCCTTATACTGGTCCGGCATATATACTACACCGCTTTCAGTCGGTTTCAGTGGTTTCGTGTTTACGGATTATTTTTTTAGTGCAAGGAAAAAAATAATCGGATAGGGAATGCACCGGCTTCGTGTGGATATAGCCTCAGACCAACCCCTTATAGATTTGCACCTGGCGCAAGAGTTATTTCTCCCACTGGGAAAATAGCAACAGCGCCCAAGATTTGCCCACAAATTCACTTGCACTTTGCACTTGCATTTCAGATCGTTAAAATAGGGCCCTTGGTGTTGGAATTTGGTCCCATTCTTGCCTTATATAGCTATACAGCTGCTGTATATAGAGTTCGTGGTAGTCTTTGACGTATTTTTCGTTTAATGATGCACCAAATGCATTTGGAGGGAAGTACATGTTGCTCTAAAACCTTTATATACCTTTCAGCATTTACAGAGCTTTCCAAAACAGGTAAGCTGCCCATACTGTATGCACTTATGCACCCCCATACCATCAGAGATGCTGGCTTTTCAACTGAACGCTGATGACAAGCTGGAAGGTCCCCCTTCTCTTTAGCCCGGAGGACACGGCGTCCGTGATTTCCAACAAGAATGTCAAATTTAGACTCGTCTGACCATAGAACACTATTTCACTTTGAAATAGTCAATTTTAAATAAGCCTTGGCCCACAGGACACGACGGCGCTTCTGGACCATGTTCTCATATGACTTCCTTTTTGCATGATAGAGCTTTAGCTGGCATCTGCTGATGGCACGGCGGATTGTGTTTACCGAAAGTGGTTTCTGGAAGTATTCCTGGGCCCATTAAGTAATGTCATTGATACAATCATGCCGATGAGTGATGCAGTGTCATCTGAGGGCACCCAATTAACGTCTCCGGCCTTGTCCCTTATGCACAAAGATTTCTCCAGTTTCTCTGAATTTTTTGATGATGTTATGCACTGTAGATGATGAGATTTGCAAAGCCTTTGCAATTTGACGTTGAGGAACATTGTTTTTAAAGCATTCCACAATGTTTTTACGCAGTCTTTCACAGATTGGAGAGCCTCTGCCCATCTTTACTTCTGAGAGACTCTGCTTCTCTAAGACATACCTTTTATAGCTAATCATGTTACAGACTTGATATCAATTAAAGAAGCGGTGAATCAAATACTCAATTTTAACTTGATACTTTGTTATATAAGAGGTCATCATAGTTAAATGAACATCCTGCAAGTTTCAGAACTGAAAACGTCCGTGCTACTGAAATATAACAGTTTTTGGCACCAAGCCAGTTTTACAACCAAGTGTGGAATTCGGAGAAATATGACGTCAAAGTAGAATTGAAGCACCTCCCCATAGCCAAATACAACGACCACTTTTGTAGCCCCGCCCACAGCTTCGCGTGACACACGTGTGTCTCAACAATCAGTAAACATGTCTTTAAAGATTGCCAAATGTAACCAAAATGACTTTTAAATACATTTTTTCTGATAGACTTTTATTTTGACGCGGTGATCTGTTATGATAGAGCAGTGGTTCTTAACGTTATTCCTGGAGGCCCACTGCCCTGCATGTTTTGTATGTCTCTTTTATCTGGCAGACTCAGTTCAGTTCATTGAGATCTCTTCTAATGAGCTGATGATTTGAATCAGGTGTGTTAAATAAGGGAGACATACAAAATGTGCAGGGCAGTGGGCCTCGAGGAATAACGTTAAGAACCACTGTGATAGAGTAACCATGGTAACGAAGTCTTTGGTTGTGGAAAACCCGCGTGGGAACAACACAGAAACTGAATACTTTAATTCGGAGGCTCGGAAAATAACATTAGGAATGCGTGGATAAAGGTTGTTTTTGAAGAGTTCCAGCTCGCGTGGGGAGTGTTTGATTACCTTGTGTACTGTGCGGATTCACTTGTAAAGAAGCAAGTCGATGCTGGATTTGCAGAGAGACTGTGATTAAAAGCACCACTAATATTGGATCTGACGAAAATGACACAGCAAGTAAGACATTTTACTTTATTTAAGTTACTGCGTTTCACTATTGCTTTGTTAGAAGAGATCGCTTGATATGTCCTGTTGTAACATCCGTGTCTAAACACGTATGTTTGACTGTTTTAATTTACTAAAAACATTAAACGATTAATAAAGGTGCAACACTTAACAATACGATTGTAATTTAACGGTAGAAATATGCAAAGGTAGTGATAAGGAAGGATTTATCAGCCGCAATTTAGATTCTGATTCCGCTTACTGTGTTGTATACGGTAATTTAGGCGAGTTGCGTTTGAACGGTCAAACACTCAACAAAGCTTTTTTATCATATAACTGTGGTATGTAACGTTACGTGTACCTAAGAGCAACCTCACAAGCACAATAGAAATATACAAAGTTATTGATAAGAGCTTATCAGCCGCCGTTTATAATCTGATGCCCGCTTACTGTGTTGTATACGGTACACTTTAGTCACGTTGAGTTTAAAGTTTTGTTTCTACTTTACTGTACGTATTGTCATTTATGTGTATCATCTTTAGCACCCATAATCTTTTGTGGCTCAAACATATATGTGTTCGGCTGCTATTTTCCACATTAATGTTTTTATAACATTTCCCCACATGTAATGACGGGAATAAAGCCATCCAATCATAGCACTGGGTGTTAACGTCCAGGTCTTCAATGCGGCCCGCCCCTTCAAACGAAGCTTTTCTCCAGACAGCCACTAATCCATGTTACAAAATAGCCTACTACTTATTGCTTTTGATGTTTTTGAATGTAAAACCAAGCGAACATCATAAGTAGACCTCAGACAACAGTATAAAACAATAAATTCACCGCCCCTTTAACTTCTCCCAGTTGAATCTTTCAAAACTGCTTGCTTTTTTAGCCGTTTGTTGCCCCGTGCAAACTTTTTTGAGACCTGTAGCAGGCATTCAATTTTAAATGAGCTAATAAAGTGGATAAAAGTGTAAAATTTCTCAGTTTAAACATTTGCTATGTTATCTATGTTCTATTGTGAATAAAATATTGGCTCATGTGATTTGAAAGACTTGTTTGGGTAGTGTTTTGCTGCGTCTCGTTTATGTCCCCGCCCCCTTGTCTTCTCGTTAATAATTCATTATTGGTTAACTCCCCTTACCTGTCCCTTCCCTCGTTGTCTTGTTTAGTTGTCTTATGTGTTCTGTCCTGTGCTGGATCGTTTTGTATATTTTGAACCGTTGCTGTTTGTGGCAACTCAATCTGTTTAGTCAAAGTTTATAGTCAAGTTTGTTAGTCATAGTCAAGTTAGTCTAGTCTCGTCTGCAGTGTCATCTGTTTATGTGATGTTGTTTCCCCCTACGTGGGCCTTTGATTTCTTTTGTTAATAAACCCGTTTGAGTTCACCTCTACCTGCACTTGGGTCCCCTTCCCTGTGAATCATGACAATAATATTTTGACGTGTCTGTTGCATTTTGTTAAGGTATTTAAAATTATTTCAAAGATTATTAACACTTAATGACATTTAAATGAAAGTTTAATGTAATGTTAACCCATAAAGCTACGTCATTTCTTAGGTTTGATAATTATTCTGCTATGTCATGTTTATGACAGCTTTATGACAAGTTATGATGTATTGGTTTATGTCAAGTTATCATAACAAAGACATCTCAAACAATGCCATCTTTGCTTTAAAGGTATAGTTCACTTTAAAATGAAAATCTGTCATCATTTACTCACCCTTATGTTGTTACAAACCTGTATACATTTCGTTGTTCTGATGAACACAAAATAAGATTATTTTGAAAAATGTTTGTAACCAAACCGTTTACTTCCATAGTATTATTTTGTCCTACTATGGATGTGAATAGGGTCCACAAATGGTTTGGTTACAAACATTTCTCAAAATATCTTCCTTGTGTTTTTCAGAACAAAGAAATGTATACAGGTTTGTAACATCCTGAGAGGGAGTAAATGATGACAAAATTTTCATTTCTGGGTGAACTATCCCTTTAAAAATTACATACTTGAACATTAATGACAATTGTCATAAATGTGTATAAAATCTCCTTCATGTTCAAGACACATGTCATGTCAGTCTTATGCACACCCCTTCAAGTAAAGTGTTACCAAGCAGGGTAAAGGTCATGGGTTTGACCCCAAAGATCACACATTTTTTAATATATTTACATTAAAGAGCACCTATTATCTGATTCACAATTTTGCATTTCCTTTGGCGTGTAAGTGTGTACATGTTAAAGACATGCAAAAGGTCCAAATCCCAAAGTAAACGATGATGAGCTGGTTATCGTTTCCAACTTAAATCTCTTTTCTTGGACTACAACAAATACACGGATTGTAGGCAACAGTTTACGTCCTCGGCCTGTTGACGTGCATTTTCTGGATCAGATTCGGCTCGTATTTGGGTCATTCTACGGAAATGTTTCCATTTTTCTGTCTTTACAGCCTTTACAAAAATATTACACTTGAAAAACACTTTAGGGTTACAATTTTTTATATTTTAAAATGAAACAATATGTTATTTGAACAATTACATTTTCTTGAGCTATCAATGTAGCAATATTTTATTTTTATTAATTAATTAGAATTCCAAGCACCACAGAAGTACTCGTCCCCACATTCATGTACAGAGGGAAAATGCTTTATTTTGAGATCAAAAACAGTGTTTTGTTCCATTTAAAATACAATAATGTGTCCATAACTATCAAATATATGATGTAAATTACATTAAAAAACAAAATGATAAATAATTATTATAAAATATATAATGAAAGTAGTGGTCCCCTGGAGTTGTGTCACTGGTGTTACCATTTAACAAAAGCTTTTATTTTGAAATAAAAATCACAATGACGACAACACTTGACGTCCTTCATTCAATATCCTGGAGATCTATAAAGAGAAGCCCATGGTAAGTCCACTGTCTCTTTTCAGTTATCAGAAATCTTCTCATTTATCTCATGATTTCACATGAAGCTTTTAGTTTAAGTCACTGGTATAGTCTCCTTTATTGTTTGAGAATTGCAAAAAACTAGAATACAAATGGATTAAACTACTTAATTTAGTGAGTAAACAATGATTGACAACATTTGGTTTGATATTTTGCAGCAGCAATTTTATAAAATGCAGTTTTCATGATGAAAAATTAAAAATAATATTTCATTAACACCTTTAATATTGCTAAAGAAGTAAGGTAACACCAGTGTCAAAAACATTGTGTATGCAGTCTTTAAAATTGATTTCTTTTTCTAACATTTAAACTTAGACACATTATTAGATTACTCTTTGACTGTATGAGTACACATAAATGACAGCTTAATGATTTTTTATTTTTTTGTGTGCATGTACTTAAGACATCTTGCATACCAAAAGTGGAAGTTTCTGTAGAATGATCCATTAATAAGGTAGTAAAGATAATATTAACTCCTGTCATTATTGTATTAAAAGCTGCTCTTACAAATACTGTAAGGAGCGTCATATTTTGGGCTGATGTCAGAGGTATTCAGGCCAATCACAACGTACTGGCTAGCTGGCCAATCAGAGGACACTGTACCTTTCAGAACGATGAGCTTTGTATAAAATTAACGCGTTTTAGGAAGGCAGGGCATAGAGGAGCAACAAACATGTACAGTATGTGGAAAATAATGCTTTATGAAAGGGATAGTTCGGCCAAAAATGATATTAAACCCATGATTTACTCACCCCCAAGCTGTCCGAGTTGCATATGTCCATCGTTTTTCAGACAAACACATTTTCGGATATTTTAGAAAATGTTTTAGATCTTTCAGTTGATTAAATGTAATGTTACGGGGTCCACAACCTTCAAGTCCAAAAAAAGTGTGTCCATCCTTCACAAATTAAATCCAAACGGCTCCAGGATAATAAACAAAGGTTTTCTGAGGGTAATCCACGTGGTGTTGTTGTAGAAATATCCATATTTAAAACTTTATTAACGAAAATAAATACCTTCCGGTAGCGCCGCCATCTTAGACTCCTCTGTATTCAGGAGAGAGTATTAGCGTAGTGTACGCACTTTTCTCAGTGACGTATGACAAATTCGGAGGGCACAGAGCAGCAGAGTAGCCTCCGTAGGCTGCGTAAGCACTCATCCTGAACGCGGACGCGACTGAAGATGGCGGCGCTACCGGAAGGTATTTATTTTCGTTAATAAAGTTTTAAATATGGATATTTCTACAACAACACCGCACGGATTACCCTCAGAAGACCTTTGTTTATCATCCTGGAGCCGTTTGGATTTAATTTGTGAAGGATGGACGCACTTTTTTTGGACTTGAAGGTTGTGGACTATGAGTGGACCCCGTAACATTACATTTAATCAACTGAAAGATCTAAAACATTTGATAAAATATCCGAAAATGTGTTTGTCTGAAAAACGATGGACATATGCAACTCGGACAGCTTGGGGTTGAGTAAATCATGGGTTTAATATAATTTTTGGCCGAACTATCCCTTTAAAGCATAAACTACGCAAACACATTGTATTATACCAAATACTAAAAATAACATTGTATTTAGCAACGTAATATGTGCTCTTTAAATGACAAACATGTTCCTATAGACGCATTTCATTATTCGGTGCCGTGATGAATACAGAAACATTATGTATTACTCTGCAATGGTTGCATACGCTCCTGTCACGTTCTTCGCACCGTCTCTGGATGAATGTGGGGAAAACTTTCTCTAAAGTCATGAATCTATGTCTAAGGTATGCAAAAAAAGCAAAGTAACAAGTGTTTACATATCCAGTTTTTAAAATCGATTTTAATACGATAATGCTTACTGCGATTATGAGCAGTGTTGAGGAAAGTTACTTTTAAAAGTAATGCATTACAATATTAAGTTACTCCGAACAAATTACTTTTCATTACTTTTCATGCAAAGTAATGCTAACGTTACTTTTAGTTACTTTTGCGTTACTTTTTCTTGGCTGAGGCTTGATCTCTTTTAGGCCTTGCAGGTGTTTTTTATGACTGAAAAGTTCTGCATTTTAAAAATTGCACATTTTATCACAAAAATGTCGAGCTCTGGCCTGCCATCTCAGTTTCTGACTCAAACTGTTCCCACACAGGCGTGTACGCATAGAGTGCATAATGAGACTACGTTTAGTTTAATTAAGTACATAATTTTTTTAGCGAAATAATTAAACTAAAAGTAACTTGCATTACGTTTTTTAAAAAGTAACTCAAATATTAATGTGCACATTTAAAAAGTAATGTGTTACTTTACTCGTTACTCAGAAAAGTAATATTATTACGTAATGCACGTTACTTGTAATGCGTTACCCCCAACACTGATTATGAGCATAATGGCATTATTCTGATCGAAGTATTGTGTTTACAGGTGTCATTGCAAAATTTGTGTGTACCAAAATTGCATTATGGGGTGCATGTAAACGTGGTGAGTTACAGGTTTAATGCGCTAATCAGTACAGTGACCCATTTAGAGGTTAATCACCCATCTGTTCATCAGACTAGAGTTACAGTATGTTACCGGTCATTGAACTGGGAGGCAATTTACAGAACACTACTCTTGTGTCAAAACCCCTGAGGATCAGTCATGGTTAAAGGGATAGTTCACCCAAAAATGAAAATGATGTCATAATTTCTCATCCTCATGTTGTTCTAAATCTGAATGAATTTCTTTTTTCTGATGAACACAAAATAAAATATTTTGATAAATGATGGTAAGCACACAGCTGATTGTAACCATTGACTTCCATAGTAGGAAAAACAAATACTGTGGAATTCAATGGGTACCGTATGGGTCAACTGTGTGCTTACAATCATTTATCAAAATATATTCTTTTGTGTTCATCAAAAAAAGTCCATAAAGATTTTTTTGGGTGAACTGTCCCTTTAAAGTCTGTTCTCAGGCAAATACATTAGTGTAGAAGAAGCTGGCGTTGGTGCATGCGAGTAACATTTTGAGGTATGCTTACATCCGAATTTTCAATCTGTTCAGCTGGGTCATCCTCTGTATCACTGTTCTTGGGGAGGTAAGTCATTTTCAGTCTGAGATGACCTTTCACCCTTGACTTGTGACTGCATGATAAGAGATACAACAACGGTAGATCAACATCAAAGGCACAAAACTCAACTGTATCAAGAGTGTTGATATGTACATGTTTCAGATGACAACAGTCCACATAACATCATAGCGGGTCAAAGGGCTTATCGGCAACAATGGATTTGAAACCGGGTTTGGAGGAAAACATGCAGGTATCCAAGTGATAAAAACAGCAGTAAAAATTTCCGCTAACCTTCTCGGGTGCAACAGAAAGTCCTTGAACGTGTAGGGTCTTTCGTTGTTTGGATTTTCTGTCTGTGGACAACATTTTTAAAATATCAGCAGCTTGCTTGCATTTCAATGTGACATTCGATTAAACTTTAGATTTATTTGACATTATTTGTTAGCAATGGTGAAAACAGACTTTATGAACACGCACATAAAGAGTGTTAATGTTAAACTTTAATGTCACCGTGACTCATAATGAGCTGCAACTGAGCTACTCTCAAGACTAATTTTACAATGTTATCCATGTTAAAATGGGAGCGCCTCTAAAGACATGAGACAGACCTTCTAAAAATAACAGCCAACGTCAAAATTTACACTAAATCTGGAGATTAAACAAAACATACAAGAGAAGAAACAAGTGTTTAATACACATTATAAAATAACCATTGACACTCACTGGGATCTGATGAAGAGGAACATCCACTTGTCCGAGGAAATCATCTCTCGTCTACATCGAAACACAGATTGACAGTAAGATTTAAAACAGACAGGATTTTAACAATTTTTTAGATATTGAGCAGTTAAATGGCTTACATATTAAAGGGATAGTTCACCTAAAAATGAAAATTCATTTTCTCATGTTGTACGGGTTTATTTTTTATGATGAACACAAAAAAAATATTTTGATAAATGATGGTAAGCACACAGCTGATTGTAAACATTGACTTCCATAGTAGGAAAAACAAATATGATGGAATTCATCATCATTTATCAAAATATCATCTTCATCATTTATAATAATATTTGCTTCCCTACTATGAAAGTCAATGGTTACGGCAGCTGTGTGCTTACCATCATTTAATAAAATATCTTTTTGTGTCCATCAAAATAAAAAAACGCATACAGAACATGCGGATGAGTAAATGATGACAGAATTTTTATTTTTGGGTGAACTATCACTTTAAGGCATTATGTTTGAGTGTAATCCACTTAAAAGCGGGGTACATGATGTCTGAAAGCCAATGTTGACATTTGAAATCACCTAAACAAACACGCCCCTACCCAAATAGAATCTGGACCTTCTTTTGATAGACCCGCCCCACACATATACAACCCTGCTGATTGGCTACAAGTGAGTTTTGGTACTCGGCCCGACTCCATTTTCCAAAGTGTGTTTCAAAATTGTGCACCCCGCCTTTAAAGCAGAGGTCTTCAACTTTTTTCTGGCAAAAGACCCCTAGTAAGTACATGTATCAAATTAAGACTGGATTTATCATTATTTGTATACACGGATACATACTGTTAACATACATAACATAGAGGCATACAGGTTTTATCTAGCAAAACAATCGTCATTTAAAAAAATAAAAAAGGTCTTTCAGTCAACTAAATGGAGAAAAATCGTGAAATATTTTCCTTAAAAAATGTAGTTTCTTCTCAACTGAATAAAGAAAGACCTAAACATCTTGGATGAGATGTGGGTGAGTATATTATCAGGATTTTTTAATGAAAGTTGAGTAATCCTTTCAGAACACCCTAGGGACCACATACATACAGTAGCAAAATGGTAGCAATTATATACATTTATTTATTTAACAACTTGCAAATGAGAGAGCTTTTAAAGGAATAGTCCATTTTCTTAAAAGAAAAATCCAGATAATTTACTTACCACCATGTCATCCAAAATGTGGATGTCTTTCTTTGTTCAGTCCAGAAGAAACTATGTCTTTTGAGGAAAACACTGCAGGATTTTTCTCATTTTAATAGACTTTAATAGAGCCCAACATTTAATACTTAACTCAACACTTAACAGTTTTTTTTCAAGTGAGTTTCAAAGGACTATAAACGATCCCAAACGAGGCATAAGGGTTTTATCTAGCGAAACAATTGTCATTTTTGACATAAAATTATGCTCTTTTAAACCTCAACTTTTTGTCTAGGTCCGGTCCAGCGTGACCTAACGTAAATGCGTAGTGACGTAGGGAGGTCACGTGTTACATATATAAAACGCACATTTGCGGACCCTTGTAAACAATAAACTGACACAAAGACATTAATTAGTATCAGTTGACATACAACAACGTAGGAACGGTCCTCTTTCAACACATTTGTAAACACTGGGGCGGAGTTTCGCGTTCGTCTTCTGTGACCTCTTGACGTCATGACGTATTGCGTGGGGTCACGCTGACGCATCATGACCGGATCTAGATGAAAAGTTGTGGTTTAAAAGTGCATATTTTTATTTTTATTGTCAAAAATGACAATCGTTTCGCTAGATAAGACCCTTATGCCTCGTTTGGGATCATAAGAGTCCTTTGAAACTCCATTGAAAAAAACTGTTAAGTGTTAAGTTTTGGGCTCTATTAAAGTCCATTAAAATGAGAAAAATCCTGGAATGTTTTCC
Source organism: Paramisgurnus dabryanus (assembly GCF_030506205.2). Lineage (NCBI taxonomy): Eukaryota > Metazoa > Chordata > Actinopteri > Cypriniformes > Cobitidae > Paramisgurnus > Paramisgurnus dabryanus. Next base: position 30,214,771 of record NC_133345.1, on the reverse strand, counting down.
TCAAAAAACATAATTTCTTCTCGACTGAACAAAGAAAGACATCAACATTTTGGATGACATGGTGGTGAGTAAATTATCTGGATTTTTCTTTTAAGAAAATTGACTATTCCTTTAACATTTTGTCTAAAGAACAACAAACAGTAAGTATAGTACACAAAGCTATGTGTATGTGGAAGATGCGTGTGTGAAAGTTGAGGATATTTATAAATCTTTTTTCATACAGATCATCTCCAGAAACTGTACAGAAACTCAATATTAAAAACCTAAAGTACTCCAAATAAGTACCCTATCAGAAAAAGGTACAAAAGCTGTCACAAGGGCGGTAACATTTAAAAAAGTACACCTTTGTGCCCAAAGGGTGCATATAACGGCGCTTTTCTATTTCATAGTACCCCACGGTTTGGGTCGGGTCAGCTTACTTTTGGGGGCTTTTCCACTGGGTGCAGTACGTAGTCCCCATACTTTTTTAGTACCACCTCGATCGGGGTTCCAAGCGAGCCGAGCTGATACCAAAATGTAGAGGTCGACCGATATGGCTTTTTCTCTGGCGATGCCGATTTTTAGAAATCAGGGCAGCCGATGGCCGATATGTTTGGCCGATTTTCTATATGTACATAATAATCAAAATGTTCTCATCATTAGCAGATATTTTAAATGTAAAAATGTCACTATTTAAGTCAAAGTATTTAAAAAAATGATGACTGGTCTTTCTGAAGAGTTTTACAACCTCCTCTGCACCATGCATTTATCAGACACAGATATTACCTGACACTCTGCTGTCATCATCTTTGATCAGTTTTTTACCATGGCTTTTATTGCTTTGTAGGATAAAATCCTTATTTGGTAGACCTGATAAATTATTTATTCATCATAAAGTTAACATAGTAAATGTCTATGTTTTTTAGTTGAGACTGTTATTTAGGGCAAATCTTTCTAAACACATTTACCTTCTCATTTCTGAGGCGCTATAAGTGACTGATTGTGCTGACAGTGACGTCTTGTGAGTTTAGTGTTGGGACAGATCTGTTGTTTCAACCGTTCATTCAAACGAATCCGTTCAAAGGAGTCAGTTCGCGAATCCGACGCGCTGTGTTCTAATCCAGGCTGAGCAGCGCAAAACTGTAAACAAAGTGTTACTGTAACAACACGAAAAACATTTCCTCGGTGGATATGATTTGGTCTTCCGACCTTTCGCAATCGAGTCAGTTTTGTTTTGAGTAATAAAAGCAAGGAGACAGTTTAAAGACAGAAAGTGTGCGCGCGGCTCTGCTCTCTCTGTCACGCAAAAAAAACTCATCATTACTCATTAATCACATGAAATGAGCCTAATCTTTGCACAGACAGTGCACCGCGAGACATAAGCCCGTCGCGCTGTTGTACTGGCTGCTTAATTCACGCGATCTCGCCATCGTTTACTAAAGCTGTTTGTGAACAAGGCATGGCTGCACACACACGGGACGGGAGCGATCTGCTTGCAGCAAGAGGCAGCGTCACGAGTTCTACAACAACGCTTAGGTGCCCGCAGATGCGCCTGCCTATTAATCGGCCTAATTTTGCAGCAAAATCGGCCAAGGCCGATTTTTTTAAAATATGCCAAAAATCGGTCAATTAATCGGCCGGCCGATAAATCGGTCGACCTCTACCAAAATGTGACCCGAACACACTGTAGATCACTGATTGGTCTGAGAGAATCGTCACTACCAGCGTCATCACGCTTATGTAAAAGATTAGCTTTACCTTCGTGCTAGCTTGCGCTTTCTCGAGTAAACCTGTTGTCATTTGTGCTTTCCTGTAAGTTCCCAAACTCCCTTTTAGCGATGAAAAACATCCACAGGTTGAGAATCAGAAACACCATAACAGTTTTTTCCAGACTTGAAGTTTGTGGCGGCACATTTGCGACGCGCACGTCCGCATATATGCTTAAAGGGATAGTTCGGGCAAAAATTATATTAAACCCATGATTTACTCACCCCCAAGCTGTCCGAGTTGCATATGTCCATCGTTTTTCAGACAAACACATTTTCGGATATTTAAGAAAATGTTTTAGATCTTTCAGTTGATTAAATGTAATGTTACGGGGTCCACGATCTTCAAGTCCAAAAAAAGTGCGTCCATCCTTCACAAAATAAATCCAACCGGCTCCAGGATGATAAACAAAGGTCTTCTGAGGGTAATCCGCGCGGTGTTGTTGTAGAAATATCCATTTTTAAACTTTATTAACCAAAATAAATACCTTCCGGTAGCGCCGCCATCTTAGTAGCGTCCGCATTCAGGATGAAAGCTTACGCAGCCTACGGAGGCTACTCTGCTGCTGCTCTGTGCCCTCGCCCTCCGAATTTGTCATACGTCACTAAGAAAAGTGCGTACACTACGCTAATACTCTCTCCTGAATACAGAGGAGTCTAAGATGGCGGCGCTACCTGAAGGTATTTATTTACGTTAATAAAGTTTTAAATATGGATATTTCTACAACAACACCGCGCGGATTACCCTCAGAAGACCTTTGTTTATCATCCTGGAGCCGATTGGATTTAATTTGTGAAGGATGGACGCACTTTTTTTGGACTTGAAGGTCGTGGACTATGGGTGGACCCCGCAACATTACATTTAATCAACTGAAAGATCTAAAACATTTTATAAAATATCCGAAAATGTGTTTGTCTGAAAAACGATGGACATATGCAACTCGGACAGCTTGGGGGGGGGGAGAAAATCATGGGTTCAATATCATTTTTGCCCGAATTATCCCTTTAAATGCAACTAAAATGAGGCTCGACTGACGCCACAGGTGTTTGCACAGAAACTCATGTGAGACAGCGGTAGTAATAAACGCGATGTGCAAACATCTTTTGTGGTGGTTAATTTTAATTTTGTGGCGGACTGAGAAATAAATGAATGTATACACATATACATATACTAGGGGTGGCACGGTTCACAAAACCCTCGGTTCGGTTCGTATCACGGTTCTATGGTCACGGTTCTCGGTTCAGTACGGTTCTTGTTGTTATTTTTTCTTTAAATTTTTAACACTCCAGGAATGTATTATCTTATTAATGTATTAATTATCCATAATTTAGGATACAGTATTAAAAAAAAAGTTATATCATGTAATCATGCACAAACTGAATTTGACTTTAAGCACATTATTGGGACCATCCCTGAGGAAAGCCAGGTGAGATTTTGAAACAGCAAGAGGGAAGACATTGATGATTTCAACATGCTTTTCATTTATTTGGCAAAAAAGAGAATGTGTATTGCCATCTACATTAACTTTATGTGCATTTTTAGCACACAAAGATAACTTGCATTTATTAGAATGCCAACTTCAGTGTAGCTCTTAGATTTATCACTGAGGCTGCTTTAATACTGAGAGTATATGTGAACGAGAGAGAAACATAACCTTTACACCTGTAATATTTAAATCCGTCTCTTTTGTCCACTTTTGACCACTTCTGTCCTGATTACTTTGAGGGGAAATTTCTGAAATAAGATCGCGCAACTTTCACACGCTAGCAAAATGAAACTACGCGGAAATCAGCCGCTTTAATTTTATCAATGAAAGGCTAAAAATAGCGCTAAAGACGTAAAACAGTACCTCAGATTAGATAAATGGTCGGAGAGAAGGCGGTCTCCTGTGGCTGTTCGAGCAGTTCAATCTATTGTTTTATTTCCGCTGTCATCATAGGTAACATGAAATAAAAATATGTTTCCACACACCAAACTTATACGACGCTGGCGCATCCTCCAACTGCGGACAGACTTCCTTTTCTCTCCCACTTGCCATTTCTATACGTAACATAACCTGCAGTACTTATACTCGAAACCACCTCTTCTTTCGCGCGAAAGGGAAACACGCTATCTGAGGTCACATACAGGGCATGAGACATTGCGCATGCCATGAACCGTTGAACCGTGCGGTACACACGCGCTCCGAACCGAGACAAGCGAACCGAACGGTTCGGATTTTTTTCATGGACCGTGCCACCCCTAACATATACATATATATACACACACACAAGACGTTGTACTCCACATGAACGGCCATAGTAGTATAAATTTAATAATTTCCCAATTTTTCTGTGTTTTTTCTGTAAAGCTGTTTTGAAACCCTGTAAAAAAGCCCTATAAATGTGACTACTTATATACGTCCTAAAGCTCATGCTAAAATTAATGAGTTGATATACATAAAAGATGTCAATAAACAGTGTATTTTGTGTATGTTATTTTAATTGTTTGATCCATTTATGAATCTTTTTCCACGTTTTCCTATCCATATAAACTTTGTACCCAACAAACACACATACATAACCCACAACACACAGGCTGTGCTTCACATGAAAACAAACCTCAGGGCGTCACCGAATCCTGCTGAGGTTTAGTTTAGTTTAGTTAGTGAGGTTTAGTGCTTCTGTTTTCCTCTCCATCAGCCCTAGCAATTTGTTTGTGACCCCAAAACTCGTACAAATCCAACATAACAGTCTTAAATAATCCATAAACAAGCTCTCCGTTCCATTATGAACATACTCAGACAGTCAGTACAGTACAGAGGTTATTGTTTACAATGATACATATCCATGTTTTATTTATAGATGATAGATGATGCTTTATAAAGGTAGACTTCCCCGGTCTCGCCCTCAGACTGCAAATGATGTATGAAGCTAAAAGTAGGCCAGAAGACAAAACTAAAGGAACAAAGAGCGAGTTTGTTTTCAGAACACAACCGAGAAACGTTTCCAGCCTGCACTGGTTTAACTTTTAAAATATTAGACCAAATACACACACACACACAATATCATTAAACCAGAAGTATTATAAGTTAAGCGCACATCACTTTTATAAGGCATGTCAGATGTTTGATTATAGTGACACATATCTATTATCATCACTGCGATCCTGCACATGACTTTTAGGGTTTTATTTTACAGCGTCTATAAACCAACAATGACTTAAACACAAACATATTCCCTCATTCTTCACAATCTGCCTCACATTTGCCTATTTTACTGAATTCAGGTCAAACCACAGAGTAATTTTGTCACTGCACCGGTCCCAGATGTCAAACTCACCATACCCTGTCTGTACCACGGTAAAGCACCAGAGGCAGCATTAGGAGAAATCTCTGCTAGTGCTCTGCACACACGCTCTCATAGTTAGTAAGATAAACTAGTTAAGCCCAACACAGCTTGCCTAGTATGTTAATATTGCACAAAACAATATTATATTTACTGTATGCAATCCAGAAAAGTATTATACTGTACCATATAAAAAGACATCACAACGGTATCTTTGCAAAGAAGTGCAGTATAGTATAAAGTATTGTGATGCAGTATATTGCTGCACAGTGTAGCCTCTCCTACAATAAAGCCAGCTATATCAAGAGAAGATAAAACTATAGTAAATCTAGAGAAACTACTTCTTTTATGGTAAAATAAAGCAGTATTTAGGGATGCAAAAAACAATCGTGTGAAAGCAGTCGGATCGGTTTGGCCTCATCTGTCCTGGTAATGAGAGGGAAAATAAAAAACGATGGCAGATGTCAAAAGACGTAATGACGTTGGATCAAAGAGAAACATTTTCTTCTACACAAGCATGTTTGCTGAAACACATCAGCAGGTCCTTGAGATAACACGCAGCTCGCTCAGAAAAATTTACAAAACCTTAAAGGCCATGCGGTGGATCTATAGCAACACTGTATTGTTTGTTGATTTATTCTTTATGCCATTCCAGCATCTATGGCTATATTCATGGAGAGAACTGGTTAATCCATACACAAGTTGATCTGGCAGCAACACTGTATTAAATATTATATCACACTATAGGGGCCCTATCTTGCACCCAGCGCAATTGACTTTGTCAGTGACGCATGTATCATTCGTATTTTGCGCCGGCGCACAGCGGGGTTTTTCCCTCCACAGATGCACGTCAGCAAACTAGGGAATGAACTTGCGCTCCCTGGGCGGTTCAGCGCAAAAAGGAGGCGTGTTGCGGCGCAAACCATCTCTTTTGCTATTTTGCAGTTTCAAAAAACAATTGCGCTACTAACCAAAAAAAACTAGTCTAAAGTCAGTGGCGCGTTGCGCGTGGTTCATTATGCTATTTTAAGGGCGCATGCTTGACCATAATGTATAGCGTGCACAACGCGCATACACTTTGCTTATCTAATCTACACGATGCAACAGTTATTTTTGCAAATAATAAATTGTTACACTTAAAAATATTAATACACGAGATAAGGGGAATCATAGTGGTGAGCATTGTGGTGATATTTTTTATTTATTCTCATGCAAATAACGATTAAAATATTTTCATAACTTTGTTGTGTGGCTGTATTACGTTTATTTTATGTAAATAATAGTTAAAATGTTTTCATAAGAAACCTTAATGTATATGAACTTGATTTGTAAGAGTACTTTGGGGTTGGACCTTGCTTGCGTTTCTTGGGTCCGATTTCAAAGCTCCCAAACACTTTCAGCGGTGAGGGTGGACGCAGCGATGTCCTCTGCTGGCGTCAAGTCCTGAGGCAGATCCACCTCCCGTTACACGGCGTGCCCGATTTATGCTGGCAAGCGTGGGATTCCCCCGTACAAGAACGTGGGTCTCCTCGGCTGTAAACCGCTCCTGGCGTGCGCCTGGTAAATCCGTCATAATAATAGCAACCCGCCATGGAACTTGCGCCCTTGCGTTTAAAGGGAATGTTGGCTAGCGTTCTGATTGGTTTATTTGACGTTACGCCCAAACCACACCTATGAATAATGAACCTACTTCAGACCAACCTCTTATTGATTTGCGCCCGGCGCAAGAGTTATTTCTCACGCCGGAAAAATAGCAACAGCGCCCAAGATCCGCCCACAAACTCACTTGCGCGTTGCGCTTCGCACTTGCGTTTCAGATCGTTAAAATAGAGCCCTAGATCTCAATTACGTATTCAAATATCAATTTTGACGTTAAAATCCATACATCCATTGCAAGATGATTCAAGGTGTGCCATTCATGAGCCATTAAATTATTAAGATTTCTTTGGAAAAAGCAGCTCTACCTATAAGAGAGGAGATAAAGAGTTTGGTTCCAAAACGCAATAAATCCATTTTGACAAATTTTGGTAAAAACGTGTTTTCTATACCAAGAAAGTGACAAGATAAAAAACACTATTTTCTGTTACAAACTTTCACATAGCATTTTAGGTTATAAAAACATAAAAAATTCAAATCTATAACTTGATTTTCAAAGATTTATTATAAAAACGAATTATTTTTTTCCACAAAATGCAATAAAGTTTTTTTTTCAAAATTCTATAAATCAATTCAATCAATGTATAAATGTGCATTAATTTTTGCCATTTTATATTCATTTAGTTGAACAGTTGTACACACTGATTAAAAAAATAAACATTAATGGCATTAATCAAAACACTTACTCTGTCATATTAGGAACACTGTCATTGGGGCGCGGTTATACTTGATGTCGTATTTTACACATCCATCAGCTGTGATTCTCATTGACTTTGAGTAAAATTATGGAAAGTTTATCATAAGATCCCCTGGGGTCAATGTGTTAGCACGAGAGAAGCTAGATGCTGTCGGGAGAACAAGCGATCGTCTCCCGAGTGCCTCTCGCGTAAATTATTAGATGTTGATGGCTTCCATTTCTTTCCCGTCACAGAAAACCACCACAGGTTTATCAATGCTATTAAAGTATTATTTTGTTTTTGTTTGTTTGTTGATCACAAAGTACAAAGTAGATGAGGAAAACTAGGACTCTGTGTACTCAACGCGCCGCCATTGTTTGTTTACATTGCGTGGAATGGTGCGCTGTAATTTGTGGAGCGGATTTATTGCATTCTGTAGAAAAGGAAGAGTGGCGTTTCTTGTGTTTTGGGAAAAAAGGGAGAAAAGATGACAGAATAACACGGCGGATATTGGATTTTGCATAAAATTAAGAATTTACTTTTAAATACTGACCTGATATAATACTGATTTTTAAATTCATTTTTTAAATAAACTTAATGAGGCGTGCCAGGCTTCATGCAATTTCATTCATAATAAATCCACTGAGCGGTCAAGCATCATTAAAGGAGAGACGTCACTCAAGAGATAACAGCTAAAGCCTGATAAGAACTAATCATACACATAAACCACTGTGGAAAAACACACACATAAATACACAGTCATTCACAAACACACCGCCACCCTATACACACACATACACACACACAAACCCCTATCACACAGTGCCAATAAGGGTAAAGGCTAGAGTTAACTCCACGTGAAACTGGTTTCTATCACACTGTTAAAATCAGAGACAGAGAGAATCTGCAAATGAAATGAGTTCAGGGGTGAGCAAGCGAGACACCTGATGCTTCGAAAACATGCCACGGCTGATAGACATCCCACTGGGCAGCAAACATATTATCCTTAACAGAACAGGAGTCACATCGTTTGGACCCCAACTCCACCAATCGCCGGCCTCTCTTCTGACCTTTGGCCCAACAGCTGAGAGCCGCCATGTGTGGCCGATGAGGATCATGTTGAATCCAGAGGGCTGACCAGCGTTGTGCACGGCCAGACTAACTGGAGTCGAGCAGAATATTTTAGAGGCGGTGTATTTATAGATTGCGGGCTGGGAGAGATATCTACGATTATCCCAAAGCGACAAACTTACACTGAGTGCTTACAAATGTATCAATAAAAACAAAAAGACTCCTATAAAACAAAACACGTGCATGGAAGTCACAAGCTAAAGGGTTTCATTTTGAAATCGTATCTGTCTGCAAACCAAATGGAGTTAATAGTTGTAATGCATCTCTGTACTTCTGAAAGTTTGTGTGCACAACACTGCTTATTTGTGGGAATTAACAAAACGCACAAGCAAAAGCAGCAAAAATTTGTCCTCTAAATTAGGATCGCAAAATGAAAAAAATGCAACAAATGTCTCAGTATTTTAAATAATCTTTAAAAAAGGGCTCTTAATAAATGTAAGAAAGACATGGTTATTTAAGAACCTCTGACTAAAAGTTTTTTGGGGAATAAAAATTGTTATCCTAACCCTAACCATTTACAAAAACTTTACTTTTGTAAGAAAATTCATAAATACTAAGAAAAAAAAGTTAGTTAAGTTGACCTAAATTCGCATCCGCACACAACTAAGATAAAAAAGTCCATGAGAACATTTCCATTTAAAGAAACACAAATTTTACATCTCTACAATACTGTTCTTCCTGCAAATGTGCATAGATATAAAATGTAAATGTTTAAAATCTTTGAAACGTAAAAAAAACCTTGATAAAATTCTTTTTATCAAACATTTTCAATGCACCATTTGCACAATACTCCATCCAAAGCAACCACGTTCCGACATCCAAACAACTACTCTAATGCCAAACAATTTAAAGAAAATAACTTAATATATATTAAATAATATTTTAAAACAACTAAAATGACACTTTTATGTAATAAAACGGTATTTTTCACTATTCAAGAGAAATGCTTACTGTGGCTCTGCTCTCTACACAGGTAGGAACGTGATCCTTTGTGCCGGTTGCGCTGCTATCCTTTGGAGTGTTTGTTTTTTTTGTACCTGTGCCACGAGACACATGGATGTGCACATGTGGAGGGCCATTCCCGGAGTGAATGTGTGCGCCATTTGAAACGAGACAAGATATCTCCGTGTTTTCGCAAGGAACCTCCAAAGAAATGCTCCTGTGAAGAACATGACGGGAGTCTTTTTTTGAGGAATTACTACTAGTCGGACAGGTATTGTGTCTCCTTTCTGTTGACGGCGGCCGTCCGCTTGGTAGCATACAAGCCGAGGTGCTACGGTAAAGCTTGGCTTTCTGGGATACTGGCACGTCATCTGATTGCGGACCGTCGGGAGGTTTGGAACAGTCGCCGTTAAGCTTTGACTTGGCTGGATTTCCTTTCTTTGAAGGAAGTCGCAGTAAAACGCTGGAGTGTCTTTCCGTTCGCTCTGGCCCTGACGGTTGATCTGCAGATACATTGAAATTAACCATGGCTTTGGCGTCTCTTTGCTCTGCTGACGCGCAGCTGGTTTTGGACAGCCGCAGACCGTTCACAGCCGTGGCGACGGATCCCTTGGACGTCAATTGCGTGTCATCGTGCGGCACATCAGTGCTGGACAGCTGCATCTGATGGGAGGTCTGAAAAGAACCACGTCCAGATGGGGGCAAAGGGGGAATCATGGGAGACGCAACCGGACTGACGGGGGACGCGGGCGGCGTTGTGCAGGGACTCCGTGGGAAAATCACCAAAGAAGAGCAGCGACGCAAAGGTGCCCTCGCTTTCCGCCGCGTGACGGTCTTATCCTGAGCCTGAGTCTTTCGATCCGGCACTTCAGATTCGAATATGCTATTACTGCTGCAGTAACCCGGATCGCTTGCCGTGCTACTGCCGCAAGAACCTCCATCGTACCCGCTCCCGTTTCCTCCCTCACAGCTCGCGATTTCTCCCTCCTCTCCGTCCGTATCACCGCTCTGTTTGCAAGGCTGCAAGGAGATCTGCACCGTGCTTTTCCTGCACCCTCCATTTCCGTTTACCTTGGGGATAAATACTGTAGAGTGGCGCTGTAAATTACCGTACTCTGGTGACAAGGGCGGCAAATTCAGGGCCAGCTGTCTCGGAGTCACCTTCATGTGGACAGAACTGTACGCCAGTCCCTCAGTCGAGTTTCGGCTGGCACCAGCGAGCCCGCAGTCTTCGGCATGACTGCAGCTATCGGACAGAGGGTCTGTGTTGCTTCTCCTCGAAGCGAAATGCAATCGCAGTTGTCGTGCCATGCGGTCCTATTCCACGGGGTCCAGAAGCAAGCGCGACATGGCAAACCTGCTCGTGAAATCAACAAAGACGGCGTGCAACTAAGCAACTGCTCTCCGCGCCGTGACTGCGATCATTAGCAGCTACACATAGCCAAAATAGCAGCGGTGACAACCGGCATTCCTCCCGAAGCTGTCGGCCATGTGAGGTCAAAGGCAACATAAAACACAGAGCTCTGTGCCGAGCACCATCTGACTTCCTCTTTGAAGGGAAAGCCTCGCTGAGCTTTACTAAGGCAACTGCTTCAAGCAAACACAAACCCTCCTCTTTGAAAAGGGCACTTCAGTGCCAGACCTCCGGCGCGTATCAGCTGCAGTTTTGCAAGAACCCCCCACCAAACCGATTGAAGTCCTGCTGTTGGTCAATTGCAAAAAACAACAAACTTGCAAGCATGCCAGGATGGAGTGAGGTGGAACAGCCTGCCCCGTTCAAGCCAACCTCACGTCTACCACCTCCTCCAGCCGCAGAGCCAACCCGCTGTCTAAAGTTTCTGTAAAGCTGCACGCCCGCTAATATTTTTACCCCACCAGGATAGAGTTACAGGAAATAAAGTGGAATAGGTTTTGGCATCATTCCGTTTCAATCTGTTGGTTTAGTTTTCTCAACAGCATCCAGCATACTCTGAATTCAGCAGTACGTCCGAGATGCATGCAAAGAACAGGGTGTTACGAGCTGTTGAAAGCGCCAAGCTTGTAAACCGAATAGCCTATTTCTGCAGTTCCAACCATGCGAAGCGTAAAAGCATGATAGCTTAATCTAACAATTCACTCTGTAAAACTAACAGGGTAACACGCCTGTTTGTGCCAAATGAGTGCCTCCGAGTCAAACAGTGAGCTTGTTGTGGCACTTCTCACATGGACGTTTGCCACATCACGTGTTATATGACACCCGCTGTTGCAGTCATTTAAGATCTCCTTCTGTCACAGAAATGCCATCTCATCAATCAAGCCCAATTGCACAAGGGACCAGAATCGGCACGTGAAACCTCCCTCGAAATTAACAGATTATTATCTCCTAACTTTAATGTTTGAATCATTTGCACAAAATGAGATTCAGGTTGTTTGTGATACTGTAGATCCACCTGAGCTGAAGTCATAAATGATAGAAATAGCATGCATACTCAAGGCAAGACTTTTGTATTTGTCACTGGATTTGAAATGCTCATGACTTACAGTAACATTTACAGGACCATATACAGAATTAAAACACAGGGTTAAACACAAGTGGAGGGCACTGGGATATTTAAAGTGTCATACGTAGTCATTAAAGTGTCGTATGTCGTTAAAGTGTCATGTGCTATTATGCAGACAGAACAATAAAGCGTGGGTTGAACAATAAAGGCAAATACAATAAATGATTTAGGTAGTCCACTAGTTTCAGTATCCAAATAAAGAACACCGTTCATGCCAACAAACACATTTTAGCAATGACACGCCAGTTTTTTTTTATATCTAATGACATACGGTAATGTATAATCTTATCAAGACACACTGGGTCTTTCACCCAAGAGTTTGTTTAACCTTCCCACTTACTCGGGTGGGACGCCAACAGTGTGTGACGGAGAATACTCCCTCAATGCTAGTCAGGCTTCATTCACTTTTATGTGTGTTTAAACAGTTACTTTACACATATAACAGCACCCGGGGGTAGATTTTATTTCTCACACCTGAGCTTTATGGTGGTTACTTGCTAAAAGGCATCCTTGTTCATTCATTACACACCAACGCTGCTGATTTTACAAACCTGGACATAACACTGTATAGAGGCTAGATTGTTTAACTACACGTGTGATTTCATTAACCAGCTAATGCTCGCCATTGTTTGGCCGGTGTTTAGCTGTGATAATGTTACTATATGATACAAACACATTTTGCTAATTTAAACTATCTATATGTGACCCCGCCGGTGAAGACCCAGATTAAGTTTTATTGTGATGTACTGCTACATAAAATCAACCTAAATAATATGAAAAACATTATTATAATATAATATTATAATAATAGCAGAATAAAAGTTTTTGTTTACATCATATATGTGTGTGAACTGTGTATAATAAATTTGTATAAATAAATGTACACACATGCATGTATATGTTTTAGAAATGTTTACATGTGTATATACATTTGTATATTTATGTATATTTATATTATATATAAATATAAATACTTAATATATACATTTTTTTTTACTTAAAATTATACATGAATGTGTTCATATTTATATATATATATATATATACATATTTATTATACACAGTTTACACACATATGTGATGTAAACAAAAACTTTTATTCTGCTAACGATTAATCGCAACTAATTGTTTAGCATCCCTATATTATATTATAGGGCTGGGCAAAAAAATCGATTTTTCGATTAATCGTTTTTTTAAACGTGGTCGATTCAGAATCGATTCTCAAAGAGCAGAATCGATTTTTTTTTCTTTCATATTTATTTCTGCAAACATTGAACGAAAGATTAACGTTAATCGAATTACTAGTCTTCTTCACTAGATGTCACCCTCTTTTTTGCCTAGCGCAATGTTACCAAGGAGCAAGAGGCAAGCCTGTCATTCATTCATACAGTGCTTAAAATGACAGTTTCAGGTGCTTCGTCTATTTTATTAATTACTCACTTGTAACCTGCTGTTCACTGTTCTTTTTATTAATTTAGTATTTGTATTAAATCTATATTCATTGAGTTGAATAGAGTATAAAAACCGGCCCGAAATCGAATCGATTTGGTAGCTTGTGAATCGAAATCGAATCGATCTGGAAAATCTGAATCGATACCCAGCCCTATTATATTATATAATATTTAATATTGACTGACTAAGATTGAAATAAATGTGAAATCTATGAGTGAAATCAAACTTTGATGCTCGTAATCTCATCATTAAGTTGTGAGACTTTAGCCTGGATTTGACAAATAGGGTCTCATACAGCTACAACAAATTTATTTAACAGTGTATCAATGCAAATACCTACCAAACGATTTTCATCAAACACTTCCAGTAGCAGGCGATGTTTTCTGGGATGCACCTGTGACAGAGATAAATAATGAGACCAAAAAAATATATAAACTGTATATATACTGTATATACTGTATTTATATGTAAACTGTAAATATATCTTGTATAGACTTCGAGGTCTGTAAATGGGCCAGTGACTCATAACCACATGCCTTTAAGCTTGCTCAGTTTATCCATTTGTAAAGTCCACGTGTTGTTATTTGGGCCAGTGGTCTATGAAAGCTGTCTTGTGCTGCTGTTGGGATCATTATAGCTCTGATTCATGCATTAAATATCACGTGTGACAGTCTTTGTATTTCATTGTGGTGTGAAACTTTAAAGGTTAGACAGGTTAAAAACCAAGTCTAGGATACTTCAAACTTATTATTTATTCACGTTTTAAGAACAATAAAATAAGCTGAAGCTTTATAAAATATTTGAATTTTTTGCTACTAACAAAACTTATGTCAAGTTGATTTTAAGTGGATGGATGAAGTCATCAAGTTCATACAGGTGTCCTAAAAAAATAACCACACGTGAATTAGCTTTATTACATTACTTTAAGGCAACGTCCAAATACATTTTCATTTTGAACATTATTGAATATAGAGCTACACCATATTGGGGAAAAGTGCAATATGCAATAATTAACTTGCTATATAATGCAATATACAATATGCAATATAATAAAGTAGTGATGCACCGATGTATCGGCCGCCGATATTTATCGACCGATTTTTGATGAATTTGAAACCATCGGCATATCGGCAATAGCACGAGAAAGGCCGATACCGATTGTTTATTAATTAACTGCATAAAGAAATCCATTATATGTAAAAAAAAAAAAAAAAATGAGTTAATGTTGTTAATAAAATAAATTCTGAATAGCAAAAACCACCTTTGAAGTTTGTCATGCTGTCTTATTATATTTGTTTTAGCTTAATTTGTGCCTCTCTTATTATGTTGGTCAGTTAAATGTTAATTAGATCCAATCCATGTTCAGTAAAAATAATTTGATGCAGAAATAAACTAGCTTAGACCAGCTGTATAGTATTGTATACGAGTGTTTAATATCGGTATCGGCCAGAAGTTGTCTTTTTAAATCCGTATCGGCCCAAAAAAATCCTATCGGTGCATCCCTATAATAAAGCTTGAAGTTTGTAAAATTATTAAAATTATAATAAAATGAATTAAAAAACAAACTAATACGGTTTTATATATAGCCAACTTTCACCAGTCTCTCTGCTGTTCATTGACTTAAAACTCTGACTATACATATATACATACATTTAAAGTATTTAAATTAGTGCTGAGTAAAGATTAATCAAAGATTAATTAATCACGATTAATCACATACAAAATAAAAGATTTTTTTGTATAACATGTGTGTCTGCTGTGTGCAATTATTATGTATATTTAACCACACATACATATATTCATTTCAGAAATGTTTAATTTATATATTTTTTTATTTATAGACGGTTTCATCGGACGCACGTGATACACGTCTGGATCTGAACTTTACTTCCGGATTCGTTTTTTTAATGGTCTGACTAGTTGCTAAACTGATCTCTTGAACAAATGCCTCCTCGAAAATAACAAATGTTTTGGTTTCCTAGGTAATCTATGTGTTGTTTTTTGTTTGTTATATAAATAAACTACGTTTAAAGAACTTTGTTGTTATTTATTCTTAGCGGAGCTTACCGGAAGTTACGTGCGGCCCGCGACAGCCACTTGTTTATGTTGTAACTGCTGAAACCGTCTATACATCATATAGAATATATAAAAATATAAAAAAATATATATACACATGAATGTGTGTGTATTTATATATACATAATAATTACACACAGCAGACACCCATATATTATGCAAAAAAAAAAATCACTTTTATTTTGTATGCTATTAATCGCGATTAATCTTTGCCCAGCACTAAAAAATACATAATTCTCCATTGCTACAGTAAATGCATATTGTGACATGCACATATGCGGTATTTTCAGCCATTTCATTTTAGTCGTTTTGATATCTTGCAGCCATATTTTTTTAAACTCTGATTAACTCTTGTGCTATTTTTTTTAACAAATGACACTTGCTTTACTGTTTTCTGATCCAATCTAATGATGTGGGTTGTGTCATTTCTGAGAAAATGGCTGATGTCCATGTAAGAGAGACATGCTCAGCACATCAGTAAATGTGTCACAGTTCATCACATGACGGTAAGAAAGAGGACGGAATGTAAGGGACTCCCCGTTCTTCAGCGGCCCCTGCAACCCAACTCCTGACCCCGAACCCCTAAATCTGACCCCGATGTTTTACATTTAATTCCAACCCCTGATTACATTTCCTTTGAACTTGAGGCATGAAAAATAGACTTGTCTTTATTTTAGGAACAGTACACATAAAAATGAAAATTCTGCCATCGTTTACACACCCTTATGTTGTTCTACACCCGTATAACGCCGATTTTCCATGGAACATCAAATGAAACATTTTGCGCAATATTTACAAAGATTTTATGAAGTTATTCTTGTGACTTGTACACTATAATCTACAGTAACCCTGAATCCGTACAGTAGCTTATTTAAGGACAGACACCCATGACTCTTGCATTATACTTCATGTAAAAGAGTCTTTCACAAGTTTCACAGAGAAACAGCAACATATGACTTTGGAATGAAAAATTTCTTGGACTAGTCCTATGCTGTGACATCTTGTAAACATTACTGTTGCCGTGTAATTAATGTAAAGACATAGGCCATAATACAAGCGTCAGAATAATTTTAAATGGATTATATCAGGATACGCATCAGCAAACTGCTGTGCCTGCTATCACTTTTCATGTCGACTACCAACATTAACAGATTTAGATTAAATGTGTTAGTAGGTGATGTCAGCACACTGCGATATCTTCTGGTGTTAGTAATACATTAAACCTGCTCCATCTACAGCTATGAGTTCAGATTAATAATTGTGAATACATCATCTTATGTGTTAAAAATAAAATCATTACAGTGGCCTGTGTTTGTTTCAACTATGGTCATATGATATATTAAAAGACTGGCTCGTGTTAAACAATACTATTCTTCTAGGAAGTGTGCAGGCTCGGTTTAACTCAATTTTTTGTTTAGTATAAACATAGATGTAGACTCCAACACATAGACCAGGGATTACACACTGTTTTATGATCAAACAGTGCATATTATATTTAACAACAGCAGGACCAATTCACAAAGAAGAAAATTCAATTCATTAATTTCTTAAGAAAATAAACCTCCATCAGCCCATTTTCTATAACTTAGCAACTTACTAACTATTTACTAACTTGACTGAATGGTTGTTTTGAGGAACCAAAAATGATTCTTAGATGGCATTGCTGTATTGCTGAATGCAAAATTTTCTGTTTGACCTGAGATTACTGGCATATAATAGAGTATATGCTATGTAGATAATTCAACAAACAGGAAGAACCATTAGTTAATATTTAACCGATGTTTACTTTATTGCACAAGTCATCTGTAATAATGTGTAAGTAGAGCATGCATCAGTGGTCTGTGGTGACTCTCCGGGGAGGCAGGAATGCAAAATATGTGTTCGGCGTGTCATGTGTGTGGCATTTGGTGACATATCTAGCAAACAAAAGCGTCTCCTTTATCAAAAACCCCTTCGAAGCATCTGCAGCAGGGACATAGCATTCACATGACATGGCGAGCCACAAACATGACGGGCAACGTACATGTTTTGACGAGCTTCGCATTTGTGCCTCCCCAAAAGAGAAGTCACCACACGCCACTGGCACCCATGTATATATGACATAACGCAAAGCATAAAAACGTTATACATAAATCTCACATCAGAGACACATTTCACACCATAATAAAAAACTTTTTAGACCATTAGTATGTTTTGCCCTAATTTAAATTAAATTTACATCTAAGGCCATGATCATATATTCTTTACCTTCTATTTGTCAAGCTTTGTTCACCTTAGGAGATATAGCAGGTGATTAATGTCACAATGCAAAAAAGTTAAGTGTTTTAAGGTGAAATAAACTTAAAATTCACCTGGAGAGTAAACAGAATAAAGCCAGTGGACAAAAAAGTGCAGGGATGACGTATTTTTGTATGCAAAAACCGGAAGCAAGTTAGCATTTTAGAACTTCCGCTGCATCTTCCCAAAGTCAATGTTTTTTTTTTTTTTGGTTTTGGTTAAACGCTTTAAATAAGATCTAGGGTTAACATAAGCCTATGATATTTTCAATATTTTTCTACAACATAAAACACACTAGTAATACCCCCACCACTTGTGACACTTTAAAGTGCACCTATTTCATTGCTAAAAAATAATGTTATTGTGTGTATTTTGTATAATACAATGTGTTTGCGTGGTTTATGGTTAAAAAAAAATCACATCATTTTCCACATACCATACAATTTTGTAGCTCCAGATTTCCTTGTCTTCCTGAAATGCACAGATTTTGTAAAAAAACTAATCGATTTAAAAAGCGCTGTGTCCCTAATTGGCCAGCTAATCTGTGCGTTGTGATTGGCCTGAATACCTCTGACATCAGCAGGAAATGTGACGCTCTTTACCATGTTTGAAAGATTCGGTGACAATGCAATTGACAGTAGTTAACTTACAGGCTGTGAGTCCGAAGCGGGAGGAATTATAATAATGTCTGTCTTGTCTACATCACCAATCCCAGAAAGAAAGTAATCTGTTTCCTACAATTAGAGATTTGCGTCGGAGACGATAACTCGCGTCATCGTTTACTTTGGGGTTTGTACCTTTTGCATATCGTCAACATGTACTAATACGGCCATTCCCAAACTGTGGTCCGCGGACCACTAGTGGTCCGTAAGGGTACTGCAGGTGGTCCGCGTAAAGGCAAAATAAAATATAAAAGAATATATTTTATTAAGAAAAAAATATATTTTTTAAGAATATGTTTTAAGAATCTGTTGTACTGATGTGATGACTAGTTATAGTTTTAGTGCTAGTAAGCCTATTTTGAAGTGCAGATAAATTCAGGACTTTGTGTAGACATATTTTATTATGAGTATTATGAGGTGGTCTGCGAAAATTCTTGAATACAAATAGTGGTCCACACACACAAAAAGTTTGAAAACCCCTGTACTAATACACACTTACACACCAAAGGAAATGTAAAATCGTGAATCAGACCATCGGTGCTCTATAAAGCTTTAATGTGTCTTTAAAAGGGCTGTTGCTAACAAGATGCTACATGTGACTACAGACTTTGTTGGGAACTTTGTTGTGTCTAAAAAGTTTGAAAGAGCTGTCGGAAACTTGAAGGTGATGATGTTAATGTCAAGACTAGAGACTATGGGGTAGTTTGCTTGTAGCCTAAGGTTAGCTTTTAATTTCTAGTAAACGCATTTAAGACTTCAAAATTCATAAATGTTGCGTTCATCTGTGAAGATTATCTCGGACAAAACGTGTAAGTGTCATAAACTTTTGTTAAACACAAAGCTTATTTTTTGCGATAATCCAAACGTCTATAGGAAAATTAATGGGTTTTTGGTAACTTCTGGGTTGGCCTGCAAAAATACGTCATCCCTGCGGTACTTGACATATGCACCAAATATAATCTTTGTAAACAGCAGTCTACTTACTCTAAAGAAGAATTCCTCATTCCACTTTGGATCTAATGTCTACAGAAAGCAGAAGAGATGGAAAAATAGTGTTAAACTCTTGCAAAAGTGTTGAATTATGTTATGTGCTGTCAATGATCAGGTTGTTTACCTTCTTAATGGTTTTAGTTTGCAGGCTGGTGATCTCTCCATTCATTGGATCATACAAGGAGATTCTTGTGTATGGATCACTGGAGATTAAAAGAAAACGAGCTAATGTTACACAAGTACAAAATAATTATCTTAGTTACATATTAATTTATACACTCACATACAGTAAATTAATTTAACACAAATTAATTAAGAAACAATTTCAGTATATTATTAACAACCACATATGAATATACTCCATTTTAATTCCACTTTGATTAACTCAAGGACATCAATTAATTTGTGAATTTAATACATAACCCGGTTTCGTACCAGTCCAGTGACTTTATTCAAATTAATTGGTTAGGGTCATGTCCTTCTTCGTTTTAACCTACATACAACATCAACTAAAAGCAATTTACAATCCTTCAACCGATTCATTTGAGTGGCTAAAGGTTTTGCTGAATATCTGTTTTTCCAAGCACAGCTAAAAGCGATACAAAGGCAGTCTTACACTGAACTCTTTCAGAGATGCCATGCCATCACTCAGCACCACAGATATTGATTGCATATCTAAAGCTGTGTTATTCAGGTCAAAGTGAGAATGGTTAAACTCAAGGACACGCTGGACTCCTGTACACACTGCCATCTACTGTCCTGGCACCCTCAAAATGTACATGTTGTGTACAGAATATTTGCATGTCCAAAGTCATAATTTTTTCTGCTTCTTTAAATGGTTATTTATTTTTATTATTTTAATAATTTATTACTCATTGTCATGGATCACAAGATGTTACAAGCCATGTGTGTGCGTGTGTGTGATGAGGGGATGTTTGCCCGTGAGGCATCTTTGCTTGTCCTGACAGAAATATTTTTTGTATTCAATATAGACCATTTTGCAAGATGTAAACAACACTGGTCCAGAAGCACTTCCTGTTGTTTTAAAAATTTTTAGGTCACAGTTATTTTACATTTTGCTTCTGGACCAGTGTTGTTTACATCTTGCAAAATAGTCTATATGAAAAGTTTGGTTCCAAAATGAGATAATCTTGATAATTGTGCATTCCAATTAATATTTTGATTTCAGCCTTCATAACAAAAAAATACAGCACAATAAACCACAATAAATACGTGATAACATAATAATAAACATGTTTTGACCAAAATTTTTAAAACAGAGTTATCTCATTTTGGAACCAAACTTTTTATATAATCTTCTGCTATTATATAAGTTACTTAAAGTAACTATCATAAAAACCAATGGCCTTGGTTAATTGTTTAATATTAACAGAAACCCAGCATGGCCAGGCTGATGTCCGGGAAAGTCATTTTAAAGGTGGAGAAAGCTTCACTAAGATTATAAATAAAGAATTATTTGTATTTAATATAACTTTTATTTGGATTAATGTGTAATAGTGATTATTTGTACACAGTAAGTGCACAAGTAGGTAGGTAAGTAAACGGGTTCAACTTTGATTTTAGCTTTAATTACCGAAATAGATTTTTCCTCCTTGTTGATGTCTAAGACAATTCAGCGAAAATGGAAAAGAAATAAACTGAGGTTAGATTTATTTGTCAACTGTCACAATTACAGGAACTGTCCATACAATTGTTATTTCTACAAAATACTGAAACAGACGAATGCCTGTATGGGTGTCAGGTTGCCCAAACAAAACCTCTGTCACGCAGGATACACGTTGCCTGATGTGTTCATAACAAACTAATAATGTGTATACACATGAAAACGATGCTGGCAGAGCCTGTGGACAAATTAAAACTACTGTATTTACCACAAAGATGAGCATTTTAAAAAATGCTTGTTGATCTACTACAATTTACACATTATTTAGTCCAGATTCACTTAAAATTGCCAATTTCAATATATTTTGACACCGTCATCTGTAGATTTGAAAGTGACATAAGGGCACCAAAATCTGAGAACCAAATGTGTTAATCTGTCAAAAAAGGTGAAAGAATCAACCAGGCTGATATGCCTGTCTGTCAGTGAACTTAAGCTGTAATATTTAAATTGTCAACAAACACACAACCTGTGATACTGACCTGGCACCCAGAATGTCCTTTTTGGCCAATCCAATTCCAGCGATGACTTTCACCCTTAAGATTCTGGATTCATTCTGAAGAATAGAAAATGTCATATAATGAATACACAAGGTTTCAAAACCACATACGCAGGAATAACTTCATTTCTTTAATTTCTTTATGTCAGTCTTGCCAGATGAGAAAGCTTACTGTTTTAAAAGTGCTTATCTACTACTTATCAGATAACAGACAAAACAAAATTCCTAATCTGATTTCATGAGTATTGATTGTACTCCTATTAAAAGTAACCAATACTTCAAATGACCTATAATTGAGGAAACACACAAACAACCCAATAAAATAAAACCAATCTGATACTGTGACGCTAATTGACGTGACGTCACACGGTCATAGATGCTCACAAGACAGATATTGCGCAATACTTCACTTCAGTCACAAGACAACAAAGTGACCATCAAAACCCACACTAAGTACATATGCAATCTGTTGCATCATTAAAAACCACAAACTGAGAAAAAAATGAACAACAAGTCTTGATTTAGCCAAAAGCAGACCAGAACTTTCTCTTCCAAGATCCAACTGATGGTACAAAGAGTCCTTTTAATGCCACTCAGAGAAACAACACACTAGTGCTCAAATAATCTTTATGCTCATATCTAAGTAGTCTATGTGACTAATATATGATATATCAGATGATAAGAGCAGAGCACTGATACCTCATCCGCCTCAAGTCCTCGAACCTCAGGGAGCAACGCGGCCATGTTCGGGCTCCGTGTCAGGATGCCAACCTGCGTCGATATAAACGCGAAAAAATGCCTTAAATGAATCCCGACAGCCAAAGAGCCCTTCACGAGATTTCACGGAAATGTGTTCAAGGGGTGTGACGTGAACTAGGTCGCTTTATGTTATCAAACGCATCGTGGACACGGCGAGGAGCTACATTCCCTCCGTGCGCTTCCGCCTTGACACGCCCCCTAACGGGACGGCCACGCCCGTTATGGCATCGGTAACGCCCCCCACGACAACACCACGGTTCACAGAGTGTCACATCTATAAATCTGTCTTGTTGACGTAAATATCTCATTTATTTATGTGTGTGTTTTTTTTATTGTACTTTGTATTACCATTACTAGGAAATTTGGTTATGTTTGTGTGTGTTGAATATATTTTTAGCAATATGGTATTTAAAACTTATAACACAGATAAGATATAGACAGACAGACAGACAAATGTATCAATAAATATATAATTTCAAAAGTTATAGTACATAAAAATTGACTGTTATTTTCAACCAAAGATTTTTAATAGAGATTTTACTGCTAGTTTGTACATTGGACTGAGTTCATTTTCATCCAATCACAGCGAGGCACAACTCGCACTCACCCAATGAAAATTATGTCTGATTTAGTCCCGCCCATTCACGCGTTTCCTAGGAAGTACTCGAGCTTGTCCCACACGCTTTCGATTCAAAGATTGTCAGGTATGTTTATAGATTTGATTAACTAATGACTCACATATGATGTTTCACAAGTGTTTTA
This sequence comes from Paramisgurnus dabryanus, assembly GCF_030506205.2. Lineage (NCBI taxonomy): Eukaryota > Metazoa > Chordata > Actinopteri > Cypriniformes > Cobitidae > Paramisgurnus > Paramisgurnus dabryanus. Next base: position 30,191,595 of record NC_133345.1, on the reverse strand, counting down.
CAGATATGTAGGGTTCGTCCTTTCCACCGAATTTATTTGCATATCTAATAATGACAGCAAAGCCGTGTTTATTAAAATGATCATAAAATATGTTACACAACTGGTATTTTGTGTACATGTACAAGCAGAATTACAAGAAAATCGTCTGAAAATATAACAGAAACAAAGATTCTAAAAGAAAAACAATAACAAATGTACTATGATTGTCAACACTTAATAACACAGTTAACAGTACATGTCAAAAGTTTAAAATATGAAATATGATTTCATGTTCTTGGAACAATTTTTATCTTAAGGCTCATGCTGACATGTTAGGTAAGTGTACATATACATTTTTAATGGATGATTTGGTCCAGATAGTTATGCAGCCAACAGTTTCTATCATGGGCTTGTGTAAGAAACCCTGTTTAAAAAGTATCCCAGGATGCACCTAAAGTTTATTTAATGCACAGAGTGTGCAGAGCTGTAATCCAGACTAGGGTTGCATAACGATTAATCTATTGCAGAATAAAGGTTTTTGTAAACATCATATATTTGTGTGAACTATGTATAATGATTATGTATATATAAATATGCACACATGCATGTATAATCTTAAGAAAAAAATATTTATATATTAAGTATTTATATATAATATAAATTACACATAAATATACAAATGTATATGTAAACATTACTTAAATAAATACATGCACGTGTGTGTATTTATTTATACAAAGTTATTATACACAGTACACATATATGATGTAAACAAAAACCTTTATTCTGTGATAGATTAATCGTGATTAATCGTTATGCAACCCTAATCCAGACCCCATGTTTAGGCCAACAACGTTCTAGGACTGACTAAATTGCTCATGAACTGAGTATTCAATTATTAAAACCTTTAAAAAAACTTTAATTGTTGTTGTTACTTTTTTGCAGAATCTGCATTTTTACCACCATGGATGAAAACAAAACAGGCATCTTCCTTATAACTGGAGGAGGAGGTTATTTTGGATTCCGGTATTGTATCTTTTTTATGTCAATGTACCCCTAGGCATCAGTTATTTAGCACAGTGGTTCTCAAACTTTTTCAGCGTGCGGCCCCCCTTTTGTATGGCGCATTCCTTCGCGGCCCCCCCAAAGAAAATGTATGACAAGAAACTGTTTTAAAACTCAACTTTTGATTAAACAAAACATGTTAAATGATACGAAGTAGTGCTGTTGGTTAGTAGTCTTATTTTTATGTTTAATTGCACAGAATTCATGATAAATTATTTTATTTTATAAAATGTAAAAAAACTGTGGCCCCCCTAGCAACATCTCGCGGCCCCCAGTTTGAGAACCACTGATTTAGCATCATGCATTATTTTAACACTTGTAAAAACCGCTAGATGGCGCCATCATATTGTGGTTCCACAATGGTTCAACAATGGTTCTTCTACTGGTTTTGCCTTAGTACCAATTTTACGGTTGACATAAAATGATCAAATAAACAAAATTTCCTTAAAATCAAAAATGGACATTTATTTTTGTGAATTACATAGGTTCAACAAAAATTCTGAATTTTTAAGCATCCCATGAATAGAAAAGGGTATAGTTAAACACCCATAAAACAGCAGAAGTGATGCCAACACATTTAATAAACATTGGGCCTAATACTGTAGTTAATTCCGAAAATCCACTGAAGTTTTATTGGATCCACAGCTTTCGGTATTAACAACAAAAAATATGGGAAGTGTTAATAACCATATTATAATATTTTGTTGTCCTAACTATAAATATTTGTATGATTAAATGCATATTATGGTTAATATTTATTATTATTTCTCTTTTAGTCTTGCCTGCGCCCTTCTCAAAAACTCCTCAAAAGTCGTGCTTTTTGATGTGAGGCCCCCGAGTCAGGAGTTGCCAGAAGGTATCGTATTTACACAGGCAGATATCCGTGACTACACACAGGTGGAGAAAGCTGTCCAGGGCGTTCATTGTGTGTTCCACGTTGCCTCCTATGGGATGTCGGGACGAGAGCAACTCAAGAGCAAACTAATCGAAGAAGTGAACGTACAAGGAACGGAGAACGTTCTCCGGGCATGCGTGGCACACAGCGTCCCTCGACTGGTTTATACAAGCACATATAATGTAGTGTTTGGTGGTCAGGTGATAAGGGACGGTGATGAAAGTTTGCCTTATTTGCCCTTACACCTCCACCCTGATAACTATTCCAGGACTAAGTCTGTAGCTGAAATGCTGGTGTTAAAAGCCAACGGTTCACCACTGAAAGATGCCACAGGGGTTCTACGGACCTGTGCCTTGCGTCCAGCTGGCATTTATGGCCCTGGGGAGCAAAGACATTTGCCTAGAATAGTCAGTTATATTGAAAAAGGCATCTTTAGGTTTGTATATGGGGACCCTGATAGTCTTGTAGAGTTTGTTCACGTGGATAATCTGGTGTCCGCACACCTATTGGCAGCCGAAGCGTTAACTGAAAAGCGTCAACACCGTGCTGCCGGTCAACCCTATTTCATCTCTGACGGAAGACCCGTCAACAACTTTGAGTTTTTTCGGCCTCTCGTGGAGGGACTGGGATACAGCTTCCCAACACTTCGGGTTCCGATATCTCTTATATACCTGTTTGCATTCCTGACTGAGATGGTTCACTATGTCATTGGTCAGATCTATAATTTCCAGCCTCTCCTGACCCGTACGGAAGTCTACAAGACGGGTGTCACCCATTACTTCAGTATGCGCAAGGCACAAGAAGAGCTGGGATACGAGCCCAAAAAGTATGACCTGGAAGAGGTTGTGCAGTGGTTTCGAATCAGAGGTCACGGCAAGATGCGCAGACAGTCACCAATAAAGAACCTAATTTTAGATGTTGTGATCGTTGTAGCCTTTGCAGCAGTGATTCTCTCTTTGCTTCCTGTTGTGGGACAATAAAACATGCAACTTTAGTGCCTCTATAATGAATAAATTAGAACTTACATTGACTTGACTGAATAAACTTGTGGATGAGAGAGAAACTAGCATCCTCGAATAAGCTAAACAAAAATAAATATTTTTTAAATTCTCCAATAATTTCTACTTCTTCGTGTGCAATGTGCTAAATAAAGTTGTCTTTAATTTTTTGTTCACGATGAATGTTTAAACCACAAGATTTGGAGGCCAAAATGTACTTGAGAACTTATTAATATTTGGCATTTCCCCCTTTGGTTTAATGATATAATGCACTTAAGCTGGCTAGCAACCTGATGATCCATAAAAACTACCATGATTTGAAAATGTTTCTAAACTATAGTGTTTATGTTAGTTAATGCATTGACTAATGTTAACAAATACAACCTTATTTTAAGTGTTATGCCATTACTTTTGTGTTTCACCAATTTTTTATATTTTTAAAAATATTCATGTTATGGGTTAAAGTGGGAAAAGCTTTCATTTTATTGTGCTCCGTTTAAAATGTACAAGATTAAGATGGTTAATAATAAATGAAAATCTCTTTTGTGGAATGACAAAAAGTTTGTATTTTTAACAAAAAAACATTCAAACATTCACTGCTGTACACACTGGTTAATAATAATGTTATTGTAAGAAAACACATATTACTTGGTAAAGCGGTTAATATTTAAAAAAACATGAAGGAATATTAGTAACATTATGCTTCTCTCCTAAATATAAATTACTGAATAACAGGTTGCACAAAGTTGCTCATTAAATTATGCGTTTCACTTCTAGAGGGGTTTATTAATGTTTAATTAACTGAGTTATTTCTGTTGTTTTGATCTATGTGGATAAATGTATAATCTTGCCCGCTGGATGAACGTGAACACACAGAGAGACCCTCCAAAAGAGTTTTTTCAACATTCTGCTCCCCCTCGCTTAGCTCTCTATCATTGTTTCGCTCCGGCATTAACCACATTCCACAGTGCCGCAGCGCAGCCGGTGTCCCTCCGCGCATTCCTTCTGCACAAACGAGTTCCACACGCTTCGGCTCACACGAGAGGTTCCGTTCGCTTCCGTACCCGAAACCTCCAACGTTCATTGTGACCCCTCGCGGGGACTTTTAACGCAACTCGAAATCGCAGCAAAAAAAGTTTTCAAGAACAATCACGGAAAATCAAAGAGTGGAAATTCCTCCGCGCAGCGCGCCATTGACTGTGAAGACCTTTCAACTTCACAAAAACTGAAATTGACAAACGTTCTGTTGTGTGGAAACTTTGTCACGACGAGCGTATCGCCACGATTCGACAGGCGGGGATCATGTATCGTGACGAAATGACGGCAAAGGACTGAATTAACGGGAGCAACGATGGCTCGCCTGAGGCGGCATTTTTCGTTTGTGATTTTCATGTAAAATGCAGTTTGCGTTGTAGTTGACTCGCGCTCCGCGCGCTCCCATTCGGCGTCTCTTAACTTACCTCACAGTCCCACCGCGCGACATGGATGAATATGAGGAGGATCCGGGGCGCAGAGCGCGCAAACTGATGGAGAATCTTTCCATATTTGACGTTTTCCCGGACGGCTTGTACGGAGAGCCGAACCCGGACGCGGATTTTAAGTCCGCCGTGCTACCTGGTCAGAAAAGTAAGCGAATGAATGGCAGCTCCTCTCACGCGCCTCACCAGCACAGTCACACGCCCGGGAACAAAGTCTACGGCGCGGCTCCGGTGCGCTCCGTTAACGGGAACCGACCCTCAGTGCCTATGGATTTCTGTTCTCCGCAAATGGAAGCGGTTTATCCCTCTCCCGATGCGTACTGCACCAAATCCGAAGTTGCCTTGCCGTGCTACAGCGGCGCGTCGGACCGGCTCAGGAGATACACGCACGCGGATGCACAGGGACACAGATACAGCACCGGCTGCGCGTACGACGGGCTCGTGCTGGGCAAACAGATGACCGTTTCGGGCGTGAGGAGCAACAGTATGTGCATGGGCAACCCTGATGGCAGGTACATAGCCACAAGTCCCCGGTCCAGTTTGGCCTCGTCGCACTCCTCTCAAGATCAGAGCAAGCACACCAGCCCTCGGTCCAGCATCAGCAGCCCTCGGTCCAGCCTCGTGTCACCCGGACAGGAGAAATACGGCGAGGGGAACAGTGTCATCAGCCCTCGGTCCAGCTACGCGAGCACGGCCAGTGACACTAGTAAACATTCCAGTCCCAGGACCAGCCTCAACAGCTACGATTGCGGGAGCAAACCGAGCAGCAACCGAACCAGCGGCATCAGCATGGGCTACGATCAGCGACACATTAGCCCCAGGTCCAGCACCGCTAGCCAGTACTCCAGTACCACGAGCCCGCGCTCCAGCTACTCGGATTCGCGTTTCACGCCCGCGGGTAACCACGACCCGGAGGTCGCCGCAATGCACTGCATGCCAGTGACCAGCCCCCGGTCCAGCATCTGCAGCCAGGACGGGGGTGCGCGACCCGCTGGTGCGGCCAACTGCGTGGTCAGCCCCCGGTCGAGCATATCCAGCCACAGCTCCAGGAGTTCTCGGAGCTCTCGGGGATCCATGAGCGCGTATCCCGAGCTCCAGCTGCCCTCACCGCGGTCGTCCATGCTGGCAACCGGCTTACCGGAGGACGCGCTGCTGCAGGACTTCCCAGAGCCGAACGGCCTCCATAACAACCGTGTGCACCTCCAGACGTTCCCGGTGCTGGAAGAGCCACAGCAGCAGAATTCGGACGTGAATGTGCAGTTTAACTACGGGAAAACGGGCGCAGCTGGTCAGCGCTTTAAGTTGCCATGCCAGGTGACTCCATCCCGGGAGAGTGGTCCCAGTCAGGCGGAGAGGCGCCTGGAGGCCCTCACCCTGGAGCTGGAGAAAGAGCTCGAGATGCACATGAAAAAAGAATATTTCGGTAAGCAGCTTAAAAGTTACTTCACTAAAAATGAACAGTAAGCATTAAAGCTCTCCAGTATATCTGATCATGCAACTTGGAGAGGTTTGATGCGCACTGTACGTTTGCTTTTATCAGTGTCCTACCAGCAGGTCTGTCATTTTATAAATCCATAAATGATTATTACAGCTAATCACATTAAAGTTTGTGTGTTTGGAAAAATCATATTCACATCTTGACACACACATGCACATTTTACCAGACTCAACAACACAGAGGAACCTTTGTGTTGGACTCATTAAAGTATCATTAGGGTGTGGGAAACAGGTGTAAGTCGTGTTTCTGAATGGATCAGTGTTCCTTCTGAACAAGATGTTTTGTACTTGAGCTCTGTAAATGTTTATTTTAATTGCACAATGTTTATTTTAACCTGTATGACCACAACCATCCCAGACATGAAACACCTACCTTGAGGTCAAAATTTTATGTTTTCTGCTCAAAGGCAACGAGCCATAGAGCATCTGGAGTTTGGACAGTTTAACATAAAAAAACACGTATTTGGGCATTTTTAGTTATCAAGTAGTTGTGTAAAGCACTGCTTATTATACTTTGAGCTGGATATAAAGAGGAAGCTCTATGTTCGCATTTCATAAACCTGCTTCATTTCACAAAGCGACAAACAATGAAATGAAAGTATATATTGAGTCATTTGACATTTTACTCTGTATTTATTTATTTTGATGTGATCTCCCTAAAATGATTTGGGAGACATAAAAATACCAACTTTGTCAATTGATAACATATGGTTAGTGTATACAGCTTTAGAATGGATGTTGATTGCAGTTTGGTGTTTAACACATTTTCTCACTGCTTCAAGTAAACAGTTGAGATATTAAAAAGATCCCACGGGATGAAGAGAGATAAATGTATTAAAGTTTCCAGTGTTTTAATCCCACTTATTGTTTATTTGCTTTTGTTTTTGGGTGTTTTGAGAATACACCTGTTTTTCACCATGTTTAAAGGATTACTACACTTTCTTAAAAAATCCTGATCATTTACTCATCCCCATGTCATCCAAGATGTTTATGTCTTTCTTTGTTCGGTCTAAAATAAATTAACGTAGACTAACTGTGTTCCGTACACTTTCGGGCTTTTCTGCAAGCTTTCGTCTACTCCTCGATGTAACTTGCTCAAAATAAGCATGTTTGTGTGCGCATTCTCTGGGAGAAGGCCTATTGTATGATTTACACTTTGATTGATGTCTTTTGGACCAATAGTTTTTGAGAAAAGTGAGAAAAAGTACCTCCTCCGCCTGTGTACGAAAGATGATTAGGGAAAACGGTGTTCCGTACATGCTAACAATGATGTTCCGTACAGAGCGCAAAACTTGATTTCAGCCACGAAAATGGACATTAAAGATGAAATAATGTTTTATTTTACTTGATTGTGATGTTTTTTAATTTGTTAAAGCATGATGAAAGTTAAGTTAAACATAATCACTGCATACAAGATGGTACTGACAGACGTGCTATCCGACTGGCTCTATGCAGTCATCGGACGCAACCGACTTTAAACATTAAATACTCCAATTTCAAATATTTTTTTCAACAAAAGGTAATATATTTAACAGTTTGTGATAAAAATCATTCATTTTATAAAGACGTAAATAAAGTGTGAAGCATAAATTAAACTGAAATCCACATTTTTGCTGCCCCACTTGTCTCCCCCTGAAGCTGCAGTCTGTTAGCATAAGCCTGCCCACCGGCCGTTTTCAAACACAACAGGCGCACACCGCAGATTTACGGAATAATCACTGAAACAGTTTGCATGAGGTTCTCTTTCCTGGTCGTGGATGAAAGATGGGGAAATGAGGATGACACAGATATGACTTTTGTGTGTGATCTCAAATTATTTATTGAGTTATTGGCAGTTAAATGTCATCTGTACAGAACATCGTTGTGTACGGAATACAGTTAGTCTACGTTAAGTTTTTTGAGAAAAACATTCCAGGATTTTTCTCCTTATAATGGATTTTAGTGGACCTAAACACTTTATAGTTTCACTGCAACTTCAAAGGGCTCCAAACGATCCCAACCCGAAGTCCAATTTATAGTCGTGCGTAAGGTCTACCCCATAGGTTATCCATAGCCAAATTTTTAAAAGCGTGTCAGTTCTGCGCAGACCGCAAGCGCTGTGATTGGTCCACTAGAACCCCTCCCATTAGGTTAAAAACTGCATCATAGGTATTTATGTTTGCGATGGTGAGAGCAAAGATGGGCCAAGTTGAGGAGTGATTTAGTTGAAACTGCAACAAAAGTCTCTGTTTATTTACTTCCATCACTGCTCTTCTCAAGACAACACGTTGCTGTTTCTCTTTCGTTTGTGGGTTAAACTGACCAAGCTGTTTCTTTACTGGCAGTCGCGCCGCTACTGTGGTAAAATGCCTACCAGTGGTCTGCATGTGTGTTTGCACGACGACGCAGACGACGCAGAAGTATATGAAAACCGATGTGTATCCTACGCCATCGCAGCTACGCCGTAGGACGTACGCACAACTATAATGAACCCTTAAGGGACAATCTAGCGAAAGATTGACATTTTTCGCCATAAAAATAAATACATTTACTTTTAAACCACAACTTCTCATCTTGCACTGTGTGACACGCCAGCACAAACTTACATACTGCATAATCACGTTGAATGTCACGTGTTACATATGTGAAACACACACTTGTGGACCATTTTAAACAATCAACTGAAACAAAGACATTAATTAGTATCATTACACATACAACAACGTCGGAACCTCTTTCTCCACATTTGTAAACGCTGGAGCGGTAGTTTCACATACGTCATCCGTGACCTTTCGATGTGATTACGTAAAACTTAAGTTCACACTGGCGCAAGACCAGAAGTTGTGGTTAAAAGTAAATTTTTTCTTTTTTTGCCGAAAATGACAATCGTTTTGCTAGAAAATACCCTAATGTATTGGTTGGAGATCGTTTAGAGCTGGATTAAAACTGTAAAGTGTTGAGGTCCACTATATGGAGAAAAATCCCGGAATCTTTTTTAAAAAAAAAAACTAATTTCAATAAACATCTTGAATGACATGGGGGTGAGTAAATTATCAGATTTTTTTATGAATGTGCACTAATCCTTTAACTATAATTGTCGATTGGTTTTGGTCACACTGGGCACCATCCGTGGGCCAATCACAACAAAGGCTGCTGGTATCCCTACTGGCACTGCCCAAAAAGGACATTATGGTCAGTGAGCAGACACATACAGTTCTTAGCAGCTTGTTTTTGGCAAAGACCTGGATGGAAAAAGGCAAGTCTTTAGAGAGTACATACTTTGTCTCCCAGTTTGAACACCACTTCCTGCCAGTGTCCTTCCAAGTCCCAAACATCAACAGTACTATAGAGGCATGCTAGCGTTTTTTTTTTAGGGAAATCCTAATTTGTGATTTGGCAGTCGTATTGTTTGGAAAGTGATGTGAAATGCAAAATTAGTACCTATAAACTATAAAACTTTGCATTGTTGGTAGAACATGAAATCATCTCTCCTTTATTCTGGCTTTAGATTTTACATTTTTACATAGGGTGTTTATTCGTGAGTGGTTATTGTCTGTTTTAAAAGTAGTATGCTGATTTCTGGGGTTGCTATAGAGATGCTAGCTGGATGCATACTGGCCCAAGTGCCTAAATGTAAAAGCAAACCTCTTTAAGCAAGCCTTACAATGTCGGGTATCATTCATGCCGGCAACTTTACAGTCTTTAAACGATTCAGGAAGAGTTTTGTGCCAAAGATCAATATTTGGGGATGACGGTTTTGTTCAGATCACTGAATATAAGCGGCAGCAATAGTGATGCATGCTTTAGCAATGCCAAATGACTTTAATGACATCTTCATCTTTTTCAAGGATCAAGTAGGGTGCATTAATGCAAGCTTTAGGTTTGTTGTTGCGACTGTCACATTGTTTCATTTTTTGTGTCTCTGTAGCAACAATGGTTTGTTTCTGTCTACTCATGTTACTGCACAAATATACATTTGAACAGGTTTAGTTAGATGAAGTCTGGAGATGGAGGTATGTATGTTTGTGCCCTTTAAGAAGCAGGCAATGTTTTCTTTTACTGCACGCTGAACCCTCTGCATAAGTCTGCACGCAACTGCGAACCTACTCCGTTACCGTGACAACAGCTCTCCTAAAATCGATCTCGCCGGGCATTCATGATATCTTTCTGCACTCTTACTCTTAAAGGATTAGTTCACCTGATAATGAAAATAGTTATGTACTCACTGTCTTGTTCTGAATGATTATGGGTCAATGATTTGTGTCCGGACTTTGGGTCTCATTTACTAAGCATGCGTACGCACAAATTTGTTCGTAAAATGTGCGTTCGAAAAAAAATAAAAATAACACAGATATATATTATAGGGTTCTTTATGAATGTTAATGATTATTGCGTACATAAGCTGTTCTTACGTTTTTGCAAACATTTAGAAGAAATTTTAGTATGAAAGTTTTTGTTGATTCATGATTTGTTAGTTAAAACGTCCTAACGCATATTTCACGAACAAATTCGTGCGTACACACCCTTAGTGAATGAGACCCATTATGTGCTATAAAAATAACTTGATACAATTATGACATGTCACTTTATTCTATAAAACTTAATTAGTTTAAATACATTTATTATTTTTTTTGCACATATAAGATTTAGGTCTGAACTTACTATAACCATTATTTTTAGAGGATTTAAAATATATTTCCTATATAATTATTTACATTTTTAGATTATCATTATAAAAAATGATCAATACCACAACATGATATTACATTAAATATATGCATTTACAAACTCATGTTTCGGTATTGAGAACTAAAAAGTTGTCTAGGTACTTTTTTGAAAATGTTGCGAAATGATGAGAAAATTGGTATTGGACACATTTATATTCCTTATTATTGTCTCTACATTTACCAATGATCACCAAATACCACATGTTTCTTTACTGTAAATGTTTATAGTATAACATGCACTCAAGCTTTTTATTTTTAGATTCTTTAATTATAAATATTTTCATGTCAAAGAACCCAAATCCAGTCATGGACACATTGCGGTAATGAAAATTTTTCCCTAAATTTGGAAAAAACAACAAAATTGGTTTTATGATGTCATTTGAAATCATGTGCAAAATAGGACATAAAGAGATGTTTGTAATCGTATCCTTCTTATTTAATTTTTCATCAAAATATTTCATGGCACCTCATAAGTATATACATTTTTGGATGGACGAATCCTTTAAAGTTGTGTGTTTGTATGTGAGAGAGTACATGTTATTTATAAAAGAATGTGTTTTTGGTTAATCATCAGCTAGTTTTACTGAAGCGCCGTCTGTGTGACCCTTCATTAGACTGGGCAGTACCAGACTCTTGGCACACACTGTTTGTCTCTGTATCCAGACACAGCTGCTGGGGGTCGACACTGATCACCTGCTTAGAATAACAATGATCTTAGACCGCACATGTGCACACAAACACGCCCACCGAAACGCCCACAAAACACAGAAACAATCAGTGCTATAGCACTACACATACACATAATCTGCGCTTGTATTTGAGTTTCTCATGGAAATCTGTTTCTGCACAGATCTGGCAACATTTTTGCCTGTTTGAATCTGCTGAACTTCGTGTATCCACATAGGCACTTGGGATTCAGGGTCTGGTTTAAAATAAACACTGAATGAGACTTTCCTTAATGGACGAGTAAATACTGACCACATCCGTATAGAGGATCTTTCATTCCAAGTTTTTTTTTTAGATAGATTAAGACAGCTGGACCCTTACCCTTTTAATGTTCAAACTTTTTTCTTAACTTTGCAGATAGTCACCACAGCTTGTTTCTTTTCGGTGATGTTTGTAAGCAGTATCATTTGAGCAGTTGTGCAACTTACTTTTTCTCTTTACTAAGTTATTTTATAGGCTTGGATTGAAGGAGGAAACTGAGTCTACCATAATATCATAGAAAGATCCTTTTGAACTGGGTCTGTCATCGGCTGCCCCCCAAAAACTTTATCTTATAGCATTATGTAACTTTATAGCAACCCGGAAAGCCTTAGCAATACATAGCAATGCATTGACAGATTTTGTGCAAAACAATAACTGGAGTAATTTACTGGAGTCAATGCATTTGATGTGTACTTAAAAACATGGTATGGGATCTTTGCACTTTGTTGTCGTGTGTGTGTACAGTTTGTGCAAAACAGCCCAGCCCACTTTTACCCAAACATAATAGCAGAAGCATAAGATTGTGGTTTAATCTTTAGCGTTGTGTAAAACAAAGCAAAGTGCTTCGTTTGATGTGAAGCAGATTGAGTGAGTCATTAATATCAGCAGAGCAGAGAGGAAAGGAGTCAGGGGTTTGTAGAGGAAATGGTACCGGGCTGTACCAGGTGAGGGGAGCGTGTCTGGAGGATGTGCTGTTATCACAAGAACCCTAAGTTTTATGCTCTGAAATTAATCACTTTTGTGCTACAGACAGATTGATTTTGCATGGGTGAATACCATTTATGTTTACTTTAGAAAAATAATAGAGTTGTCAGTCATTTCTGCAGTTAAGTCAATAAGGAGCATCTTTAGATTTGATGGGATATTGATGGGAGGTTTGTAGCCTCCATACTATCTACTTCTGTACAACTCAATATCCGAATCTTATTTTCTCTTTTGTTAACTTGTCTATTGTAGTGCAAAACAATACAGTGTTGAAAATCATACTATCCAGACGCAGCACTTCTGGATTTTTCTTAATATAATGGACTTTATTGGACCTCAACAGTTTACAGTTTCAAAGGGCTCTAAACGATCCCAACTGAGGCATAAAGGGCTCGTTATAGTTGTGTGTAGGTCCTATGGCATAGCCGCGACTACGTAGGTTTTCATTTATACTTTTGCGTCGTCGTAGGCAGTATCCACGCGTGTAACCACAGTAGCAGCGCGACCGTCAATGACAAAGAAGCTTGCCAAGTTAACCCACAAACGAAGAAGAAACAGCAACTTGTTGTGTATGTTTTGAGAAGACCAGCAATGATGGAAGTAAATAAACAGCAACTTTTGATGCAGTTTGAGTTAAATCACTCCTACACTTGGCTCATCTTTGTTTTCACCGTCGCAAACGGAAATACCTATGACGCGTTTTTTTTTACCTGACGGGAGGGGTTCTGGTGGACCAATCTGATGCGCTGTTAAAAATGTTGCGAGGTGCACGTCAGGCTACGCAGAGCTACGCCGTAGAGCTTACGCACGACTATAAATATTTAGAGTCTTATCACTCGAAACGATCATCATTTTGCAAAAAAATCCATAGTTCTGAAAAACGAGTACTCGATTACAACTTCTCGCCTTCCACTAGCCATGTGACACACCAGCGTGACCTTACATATTACGGAATCACTAGGGCTGTCACAATTATGAAATTTGGCCGGCGGTAAATTGTCTAATAATTTGTGAAGATTACGACGATTAATTGTCTGTTTTATTGCTTTGACATTACTTCTCATAATTTTTTTTTTGTTCATTAAATATATTTAAAAATTTTCACACATGATCCTACTAAGGTCATATTGGTACTGGACAACATGTCTGTAGTGGTGGCAAAAAAATATTCCTTACAGATTCTTATGTATAGCATCCTTCACTTCCCTAAATTTAGAATTGCTATTTTGCAAATGTATGTTTTACCTGGCAGTTCATAGTACATATCAAAGTTTTGCACAATTTGCTGTCAGTTTACAGGTAAAGTTGGGAGCCTTTTTCGTTGGAACATGTCTGTTGTTGTATATGTATACAATTATGTTTGACTTTTGAATTATTATTTTTAAATATGTGACACTGACATTTTTTATTGGGGCCAGTGAAATTTTTGGCAGGGCAAGTGAAAACCTGAACCACTGGCCCGACCGGGCCAGTATACTTTTTTTTTTTTTGCTTTGAGCCCTGTTACACAAGCACTGCAGCTCCCCCTTGTGTTTTTTAAAGAGATGTGCAATCATTGCGGTGATCTGAAATCATCACGATGAGGTCGCGATGAGATGATTATTTAATCATTGTGACAGCCCTAGTAATCAATCACATCAAAATGTCCCTCATTACATAGGCGAAACTTCCGCTCCAGTGTTTACAAAAGTTGAGAAAGAAGATAGTTTCTACGTTGTTGTATGTGGAATGATACTAATTAATGTCTTTGTGTCAGTTTATTGTTTAAAATGGTCCGCAAGTGTGCGTTTCACATATGTAATGCGTGGCCTTTCGACATGATTACGTATTACATAAGGTCACAATGGCGCATCACAAGGCTAGTGCAAGACAAGAAGTTGTGGTTACAAAAGTACGTTTTTTGGAGAGAAATGATGATCGTTTCGCTATAAGACCCTTATGCCTTGGGTTGGGATCGTTTGGAGCCTTTAAAGCTGCATTGAAACTGTAAACTGTTGAAGTCCACAATATAGAGAAAAATCATGGAAGGTTTTCCTCAAAAAACCTTAAATTCTTCTCGACTGAACAAAGAAAGACCTAAACATCTTGCATGACATGGAGGTAAGTAAATTATTGTGATTTTTTAAAAATAAAAGTTGAGTATTCATTTAACTTCACAATTTTAAACTATTTGTATTTCATAAAACTATGGTGAGCATTGGCTTTTAAGATAACTTGCTCAGTAATAATGAATGATACATTTCTGTAAGTGTCTTCCTGAAACAATGATATAGAGAAGGATTATAATGCATAATGAGGCAGTTTCCCCGACAGGGCTTAGATTAATCCAGGACTAGGCCTTAGTTATTTTAGGACATATTTATATGTTTAGATATACCAGCTGTTTTTAAATTAAGATCAAACATGCATTTTAGTTTGGGACTAGGATAAGACCTGTCCGGGAAACCACCCCATAATGTCTTACATATGGCTTGTATATCAGAGGGGCTGTGAAGCACTGTTCTTTATTAAACTTGTTCATTTAAGTTAAGTAGTTCCTCTGAAATGTGCAGAGATCATCAAAAATTAATTTTAGTCATTGTGTAGTAAGCACTCGGCAGATAAGTTATGTGATTATTTTTGACATCCACAATCTCATTAATTGGTTATTGGTGTGGATAATGGCTGTTTATGTGTTTAGAGGTTTTTAAGGTTACCCATACTAAAAAGAGACCAGCCACGCCCCCCAAAAAAGATTTAGTCCACAGGGGCTTTCACAAACACGATTAAATCAGGAAGTGCTGGATTCTGGTACATGAAATTTCCTGAATAATCCTACAATTATCTTGATGAGTTAACCATGAAGTCTCCAAAACCTTATCTGATTGATGTTGTGCAGGGTTTTAAAGATTTAATTTTAAGTTTTACTTTAACCGAGGACGTAATTTCTCGAAACAGTGGATTGAGTTATCAGGATAATGGATGAAGATCTTTGTCAGAGAACTTGAGAAGATGATCTTGCTGCGAGATATGTCTGGTTTATCAAGGGGTTGGTGATGTTGTGTCTTGTGGGCGAGGTGATTTCAGAGCGACCATGTCTAGGTATTGACCGTGGCCCCAGTCTGGAATGTGACCCCATTTTGTGTTTGAGAGCGTAGGGAATAATTACAGCTGCTGAGTCACTATCCCATGATACCAAGCGTTGGGTGTTTAACTAGACTGATACATTTTTAACTAAACTTTTTTAAATTATCTTGTGTTTGTAGTTAAGATGGTAATCTGGTATACAGTAAATTATATAATAACTTTACTGTAGGACTAATGTGTTGTACAGTGCCATAGTAACTTTTTAGAAGTAACATAGATTACGGAAAATGCATCCGGGATCGTTTGTTTTTTGTTTGATTCACACTGCCAAGGATTTTCCAGAATCTTTGCATGCATTCTCACACATACCATAAATATCCCATAAAGACACGTGATGTAAAGAGGCAGAGTTTACAACAAACTGACAAACTAGTCCCTTGTTTTTTTTTTGTTAAATTATATGACTAAAGCTGTTACCTGTAAATTTAAATCATGTTTTTTTTAAGTACTCGGTATCGGTATCGGCAAGTACTGAAATGCAAGTACTCGTCCTCGTACTCGTATTCAAAAAAAGTGGTATCGGTGCATCCCTAAGAAAAAGCATCTTAATTTAAGAATTTTTTGATATTTTTACTGAAAATTTTTTTTTTCGGTGTGCCATCAGTTGTGGTCTTGACCGCTATTGAAATACAATTCTGAGTCCTCTTTGTCTGAGAACGAGTAAAAATAGGGTCGATTTCAATACGAGACCAAGACCTTTAAAAAGTGCTCTTGAGACCCAGACCGATCTCAAGAACTACAACACTAAGAATTGGCTTAATGATGAAAAACTATATTTGTGCAATGTGTGCATGTCAAATGATTAAATCTGATTTGAAGCTTGTGCCATATAAACACACACATAAATCCGATCGCATTATTAAGTGTTCATGTAATCGCTATGATTGGATTTATAAATGGAGGCAAAAGGTGTCCATGTAAACGTAGCTATTTTGTTCAGCTGCGCACAATTTTCAAGTTGATTTGCAATTTATATATTTCACGTCTGAAAGTGAGGCGTACACACGTTTTCTATGCGTACATTCGTTTAATTAATCACACTTTACGGCTTTTGAAAAATGATCGTCAGATCTAATTTAAGACATTTTCTACGCAGCATTTTATAAATGAGGCCCCAGAACATTTACAGGACGTGTTTGTGTTCACACAGAAGCCTCTCTGCCAATTTTACGGAAATTTTCTGGGACCAAAGTGCTGTGCGAATGGTGTATAGGAGTAACCTGGTGTACATTAGCATATAGTACCTTTTTTCTGTATAGTGTCCTGTCATGGCTATGGTAATAAAAGTAATCAGTGTTTTACCACACAGCATCTGTTCAACATGTGAACTTTAAATTTTGTATTTAAAAGAAGTCTGTTCCCTTCCAGGTATCTGTGTAAAGTGTGGTAAAGGTGTGTATGGAGCGAGTCAAGCATGTCAGGCCATGGGAAATCTGTATCATACTAACTGCTTCACCTGCTGCTCATGTGGTGAGTATTTATACACAATACACAATTCACATTAAAATAGACTTTTATTAAATTTCATTGCCTACATATTTGTCTTGTTGGCACTATTCTATAAAGGTACATAAATTCAGTGTTTATTCATCTGTCTGAACGTCTCTGAATGTGTCATGTTTGACCCGGGCAGCGTGTTTTTGTAATGTGTGTGTTTACGCACCACAGGGCCCTGCATTACCTGACTCGCCTTGTATTCTCCTGTTTCCTCTGTAAGCGAGAAAGAAATCACGACAGTACAGTCGGGCACAACAGCTGTTCAGTTCTCTGTCTTTCATTGGCTCTTCCCCTCCACACAGATACAGTTTCCTCACGCTTCACAGCCACTGCAGATAATTTACACGTAATGCTAGCTGTGTGCTGCGAGCGTATTGTTCAGCGAAAGAATGAGGGCCGGTAAACCGGATGTGTGGCGCTGGGATTTAAGAGGAACTAGACGCCACTTTTGAGACTATAAAGAGTTGTTGAAGTTCACAGGAATTTGAACCGTGACGTTTAAGTGTGTGTGTTTGGATTATCTGTGATGAATAAAAAGCAGTGGTCGATATTAAAAACTCGTAAGAAAGATGTGCAACACACACATTGTGTTTGGTTTGTTTAGATATTGCAGTGTTACACTTTTTTATCCTATCAGGTTTCCTAAGTTATATGTTTGTGAAATGACTGAGTAGGTGTGGCTGGTGGGACTAAATTGTATATCAAAGGGTGAGTGATATATAGTAGCAATATGTTTTATGTATTACATAACCATGTAGCGATGTCTATTTTTGGATAATCACGTCTTTTAAAGTCAGTGTAAAGTCAATTCAGAGAATTAGTTCACATTATAAAAGTTATGCAAAGACTTTGAATTATGTAGTACTGAACTGTGAAGTTAGATCGTTTTTCACCATTTTGGAGTTTAGTTTTTTTGGGCGGGCCTAAAATCAAGGCTAAATTTCAAGAAAAATTCTTATTACTAAGAGAGGACTTCTGTGATCGCATGTTCTGGGATTCTGTCATTTTTACTAAAGCAGGAGCATCTGCTGTCTGGATGAGGGTGTTACAGAAGGAGTTTAACAATATTACAATGAAATTTAAAGTGACAGAATGGATGAGAGAGGATTCAAAACAGAGAATGAGAGAGAGAGAGCGAGAGAGAGAAAGGTTAAAGGACCATGCATGTGAGACCAGCAGGCCTGCACATGCTCTGAACCGCTGAATAAAAATCCCCTTTTAAAAATACACACTCAATCTACAGTCTGGAAATTATACGAATTCCCAAACATGTACATACATCCTTTGAGTGACTCATCACCTCTACTATCCCATCATGCACTGGGGTGAAACCACCTGGAGATGATAAAGACCTGCATGTTCTCTCTGTGTGCACAGGAATGACTAACTGCTTCACCAATACAGTCTTTACTGGTAAATTGCAGGACCATTTTCAGTCAAACAAAAATGGTCAAAACAAAAAAAAAATTTAGCCGAATAGTGAATTTTTTCGGGGAATCATGTCGCCCAATTTGCGACATTCACATCCCCCCGCGCAAGTTTATTACGTCTAATTGCATCTTTGCATTGACTTTGTATGTATTCTTTTCATGCAAATCATTGAATCCCCATTAGACATGCCTTAGACCTTAAGACAGCCTACAGCAGGGTTAGTCAACTGCTAAATGAGGGCCTCCAATCTTCTTTATCCGGCCTGCCGGTCATCTTTATATGCTTTAAAATCAGCGTTGCTACTTTAAAGCTGCCTTTTCCACTGTACTTGACAAATGACGGCCGATAAACCGGAAGGAGATTATTATTAATTATTAAGTATAAATATATTCGTACATTAAATGGTCTTGTGCTGGAATGAGCTTCTCTCCCATGGTGACATAGATTTACGATTTAACTGAAATTGCATTACGACTGCCTCTAGGGGGCGAACTCCGACAGTCGTGTCCAAATGTAGTGCAGAATGAAAAGGTGGCTTAGCCTATATATCTTTAAAATATTAAAAAAGAAAACATGAAGTGCAATTTTAGTTATTAGGAGAAGACTGGCTATGTGTTGTGAATACTTAAAATGTAACAATTTATGAAAGTTAAACAATTATTAACAAAAGAAGTTTAAGAAGTTTGTGTTGATTATTTACACTTGCACTTTTTTGTCCAATTTCATAGTTGTACTATTAACATTTGGCTCTTGCAATTGTTTTTGAAATATTAAAAAAGAAAGTATCTTTTTTTAGTAATTAAAATTCTTAATATTGGATACAAGAAGTGTGCAACCTTTTTGAAAATGCCTTTTTTTAAATAAATGACCTATTACAAAAAGTAACAAAAACAACAAGTTATAACACATATAATAATAATAATATAAATAACTAGGTTAAAGGTAGGGTAACAGATTTGATCCTGAAACATTTTTAGTTATGCTGGTTAAAAGTCTCCTCACATCCTGATAGCAATCCCTGTGTTAAGTTGTTTAAATGTATTTGTAAAAATGTATGTCATCTGTGAAAGGCGTAGGACCAAAAAATGTTCAACAAATCATAGATTTCGGTCCGAACGGACGTTTCCTTTTATGTCCCTCATACGTAAGCGTAATTTGAATTCCCACCGCGCAGCGAGTCCACGCAGATACCATACGTCATCGGCGCGTTCACGTGCGCTCTGTCTGTAAACAGCGAGAACACCAAACTTTTCTGCTGAATTGACAACCTACACAGGAGCAACAAAACTAAATGCATCTTTTATAACAACAACAGCAAAAACTGCCTGGATCAGCAAGAGCAAAAATCCAAATTAACATCTGTAACTTTAGTGCTTTACCACGAGATGCAAACAGCTACAGGAGGCAAAGGGTCTGAAAGGGTCGTTGCACTGTTTATTTTGGTAAGGTAGGTACGCGATATGTTTGTATTGAGATGGATTCAGATATTATACTTTGATGAAACGTTGTGTTGCTTATGAAATTTGTGTTCGTTTGCGGATTAGCATAACGATATAGTTACTACGTCTACACAACCGAACGTGTGCTTAAACTAATTCTGATGTAAACCAGTTGTTTATGTTGGTTATTTTGGAAGTGTTATTCACTTTGTACTGCAAAGTTTTCTCACTGGTGAATGAGACATGAGATGTGACCGTCTGATCTGTGCGTGTTCATGTGTTTGGAAAGAGGCGTGACTTTGGAGAGCGATTTGACTTGAGGGTGGGATCGGGATTTCATTGCTAGGCGGCTACCGTTAGCATTTTTCAAAATGTGTTACCCTACCTTTAAAGTAAAAAATATATGAAATGTAAAAATATGGTTAAAAGTTTGGCTCGCATCATATTTTTAAAATCTGTATATATATATATATATAGTCTCTCTGACAGCCCATGTGTATTTTGAAAAATTAAAGTGCACCTATTTCATTTCTTAAAACAATGTTCTTTTGTGTATTTGGTATAATACAAGCTGTTCGCCTGTTTTATGGTTAAAAAACATTATTTTCCACATACCGTACATTTTTGTAGCTCCAGATTTTACTCTCTTCCTAAAACGCACAGATTTGAACAGCTCTGCCTCCCTAATTGGCCAGCTAATCTGTACGTTGTGATTGGCCTGAATACCTCTGACATCAGCCGGAAATGTGACGCTCCTTATCGTGTTTGAAAGATTTGCTGTGAGTCCAAAGCGGGAGGAATTATGAATTATACCAATCCCAGGAGTAAACTGTTGCCTACAATCCGTGTGTTTGTTGTAGTCCAAGAAAATAGATTTACGTTGGAGATGATAATTTGCGTCATCGTTTACTTCAGGGTTTGTACCTTTTGCATATCGTAAACATGTACTAATACCCACTTACACACCAAAGGAAATGTAAAAACTTGAATCGGACAATAGGTGCTCTTTAATTGACCTGTCCACACTATAAAAATTTGCCCTAACCGAACAGTCAATATAGAAACAATCCCATCAATGACAGACATGCTAAATACTTTTAGGTAGTATGTTAGTACGGTTGCCACAGGTTTGCCAGACATTTTTAGCGGTAGCGTTAGGTATTTGCCGAAGGTTCGTTGAAGAAGAGTTTGCCAGTAGCAGCAAGCTGTCCGATGTGACCGAATGTTTTCTGCAAGTTCATCACTACCAATGAGGAGCTGCGTAATTTGGCTTAAATAATCTGCAAGAGAGTATTAGTTGACTGTGGCCATAGTCTTTGACAAAGGCTGACAGAATAGAGCTCACCCCTTCCCCCTGTCTCTCTCCTTTGCCTGGTGTTGGTGTTTTGGGGGGGGGGCAGTGGGACCAGTCGGTGACCTCAGGCCACAGGAATGTCCCAGTTTACTCAGACCTCTCTGTGTGTGTCTCTTTTTGTGTAAGATTATGTTCCCTCCCAGACATTTGTCAGCTTCAGAGATTCACTGATCTCAGCTTCATTGCTCGTGTTGACACACAGGTTCAAACGTGCTCGTTCACCTCTCACTGCTGTCGCGACTGTTAAAATTCTGGAGCTTCACCTGAAATCTTTACAGCTCATAAAATGCTAAGTTTGAAAAAGTTAACTTAATGCTTTAATACTAGGGTAGTTCATTCGTAGTTGTGAGGATATTGCTATGTTGTTGCAGCAATGTTGCTAAGTAAGCCCAAGTCAAACTAGCCTAAACCCAGGTCTGTTCTATTCTTCTGTCGTTGTACTGCTCAGGTCTTTGGGATTTTTTACTTGTTTATCTCGCTAAGAAAAATCGCAATTATTATTAATCAAAACATTTTCAAAAATTTGTTTTCTTAAACAGCTACACATATTGAAGTATTGTTCAAGTACAATCATAACCTTAAAGGGATAGTTCACCCAAAAATGAAAATAATGTCATTAATGACTCACCCTCATGTCGTTCCAAACTTGTAAGACCACAAATAAAACATCATTAAAGTAGTCCATGTGACATCAGTGGGTCAGTTAGAATGTGTTGAAGCATCGAAAATCCAATTTGGGCCAAAAATAACAAAAATTACGACTTCATTCAGCATTGTCTTCTTTTCCGCATCTGTTGTGAAGCGCATGCGCGAGACTAAAGTCACGTGACTGCAGTGGCGCAGATGACGTATGACGCGGCTGACGTGTTATCTGGTGCGCCCCAAGTGTTTTTTTTTTTATTATTATTGTGCGCCTGGGCTTCGTTTACAGTCTGAGGGGTGCTGTAAGTTTAAAAAAAAAAACCTTTGCAAACATGTCTGAGGATAACACGTCATCCGCATCACTGCAGTCACGTGACTTTAGTCTCGCGCATGCGCTTCACAACAGACGCGGAAGAGAAGACAATGCTGAATAAAGTCGTAATTTTAGTTATTTTTGGACCAAAATGTATTTTCGATGCTTCAACACATTCTAACTGACCCACTGATGTCACATGGACTACTTTGATGATGTTTTTATTACCTTTCTGGACATGGACAGTATACCGTACGTAGATTTCCAATGAAGGGGCAACAAGCTCTCGGACTAAATATAAAACATCTTAAACTGTGTTTTGAAGATGAACGGAGGTCTTATGAGTTTGGAACGACATGAGGGTGAGTCAACTCATTAATGACATTATTTTCATTTTTGGGTGAACTATCCCTTTAACCCTAAGTACGAGTAGTAAGCAGTACTAATTAGAAATTTTCTATCACCTCTGTGTGTGAATCTCACTTTAACTCTCTGAATTAAGCAGAGTGTTCGTTTCTCTCAGCCCGTTGACTGTTTGAATGTGGCGAGTGCATAAATTTTGGGGTGGTGAAAGGAAATGAGATGTGTTCCCTGAACGTTGTAAATTAACAGACAGTGCTGTAAGACAAGCAAAGAGGAAGATCAGACTGATTTATGAACTTAAGAGAGAAAGAGAGAGAGAGAGAAAGAGAGAGGCCATTTAGTATGTTTTCTCCGTGTGTGTGTGTGTGTGTGTGTGTGTGTGTGTGTGTGTGTGTGTGTGTGTGTGTGTGTGTTAGTGATAGAGAGAACCTAGTTTTGTGTTACCATAAAAAACGGTCTTTATCTGACCATCATCTGCCTGCTTAGACCAGAAAGACACCACCAGGTGATGACCAGGTAAAGGGGGCAGGTACACCAAAGCGTTTAACCGCGGCAAAAAAAACGCCAGAGTTTTTTTAGGCTAATCGCTTTGGTTGCTATGATATTTCTGCTTTGTTTATCGGTCGTTGAACGATTCGCCGTTTGGTTATTGTGATATTTGTCCCGCCCCTCCTCCATGGTGACTGGACAGCCGGGTGAAAAGTGACATTGACGAGCTAAGCCTTTCACAAAGTTGAAATTTTTTGCGAAAAAAGAAAGCCAGCTGCTGCCGTTTTTAAAAAGCGCAATTGAAACATGCGCCGACGTACATGCCCCCCCATGAATGTGAAATCAATCTGTTGCATTTTAAACAATGAAATTTCCATCTTTCTACTTTGAAAAGTGCAGTGATGCAAATACTGAGAACCGTTAACCCAAATGCAAATGAAATCCATAAACAAGTCATTTTCTGTAATCTATGATAATAAAATCCATTTAGCTAAAACTCTGACGGTGAGTAAAGAATCTTTTATATTGATAATTGTAAACAGCATGTGTTATTTGTGCTATACATTTCATTCATTAAACCACAAAATGCTTATTAGTCAGAGGCCAAATATATGTATGTATAGTGTGTATGTGAATGTGTAAGCCTGCCAAACAGAAAGACTTAAAATAGATTTTAAAATCGTCTGACATGTTTTGTTTTTTTTCTCAGAAATACTCACGAGCATCCTTGAAACTTATAAATATGCCTTCTGTACTCTTTGCTGAAATAATGCAGTTTATCAAATGTTCAGTGAATCATTTGTAGGTTTGAGGTCTGATGTTAGTGAACTCACACAAATGTAGACACTTGAAAAGCAAGTAACTAAAGTCATCCTTAGTATTTGTAAGGCTTAAATACTGAGGATCAGATTGGCTTTAGGGTGTATAGGATACAGTAAACATCATTAGCTTAGTTTACTAATACCACTTGTAAGGTCTTTGTGTGTTGTGGGAATACGTGACTAATTAACACAGCATGTATCACATTACACAGACCAGCATCAAAGATCAAACATATTCATCCTTTTAATCACATGATGTTGTCAATTAAAAATAATTGTTACATCTAAGACATTATGTGCACTGTCTAACAGCGTTTGATATTTTTCAGGACGGAGACTGCGAGGGAAAGCTTTCTATAATGTTAATGGAAAGGTTTACTGTGAAGAAGACTTCCTGGTGAGTATGATAGTTTAGTCTGAATGACTATGATTATGAGTTTTACACAAGTAAAAACTGTTTAACATGTAACTGGGAAACTATGAAAGGTCTCACTTTCGCAATGGTATACATTGTGTACAGAACCAGCGTCCTCAACATTCACAGGTTGTCTGGTACCTCTACACATAGTTGTGTTTAATATGATATACTTTATTGATATAAAAAACTAAATTTGGCATTATATATGTTGTCATAGAAACAAGTATTTTTTTAGAATCCGATCCCAGGTTCCCATCTCATGGTGAAAGTAAATCTGACACCGTGTGAATGCAGCATCAGTCCATCAAAAACTGTGTTACTCTGTAAGTAGTGTTTTTTGACACAGATTGTTGTTACCGTGAAGTTATGCGGCATTCACACTATAGGTTGCGGTTGGCTATAACTGACGCTAACATTACAAGTCATTACTAGTCTCTAATTTGGCAGTTTACCATCTCTCACTTAGTGACTGACTGACTCTAGTCTTGAGGCTACGTACGACTGGACAAATCTATGCAGTGGATGGGGGGTAATTTTGCTAAAAAACACGTCATCACATTGTTTTATTGGTAACTTTTTGGTAAATACATATAAAATTTCTATTATTAGTGTTGACTCTGAAGACAAGCGTTGGTATCCAAATTTTTTGCGCAAATATCTGAAAATTACTGCGCAAAATCAGTCATTTTGATCGACAATTCGATTGACAATTCTAACTATAACCAGTGTTATAAGTTACTTTTAAAAGTAATGCATTACAATATGGAGATACTCCCCAAAAAAGTATATAATTGTGTTACTTAGTTACTTTTCATGAAAAGTTACTTTTAAGTTAATTTTGCATTACTTTTTCCTACTTGTCTAATGCTGCGTTCACACCAGCCGCGGTAGAGACGTCAAGCGCGATTGATGTCAATGTAAAGACGCGTTGAGCAAATTGAGCATTTCTGCGGGAAACGCGTGAGTTGAACAACTAAAATTTGGCAAAAAAACACGGCGCATTAACCAATCAGGAACATGCTCTAGTAGTGACGTGATTACAGAAAGCGAGCGGGGCGCAAAAAAAAAACCCTCCCATGACGCAATTTTCCACGTGAATGTCTCGATGACTAGAATTTCAAGCGCGGCTTTCACGCAAGAATAAAGCGAGTACACTCAAAATGTTCAAACGTCCAACTACCCCCGATAGACGCGAATTTGAGGCCTCAAACACGTCTGGTGTGAACCCAACATAAGGCTTGATCTCTTTCAAGCCTTGCAGGTGTTTTTTATAACTAAGAAGTTCTGCATTTAGAAATTGCATATTTCCATCGCAAAAATGTCAAGCTCTGGCCTGCCATTATCGTTTCTGACTTGAAGTGTTCCCTCTCAGGCGCGCACGCATAAGGTGCATAATTCTACGTGACTATGTTCAGTTTAGCTCAGTACATTTTTTTTTAATCAAATTAAATTGAAAAGTAACTTGCGTAACTTTTTTAAAAAGTAACTCTCATTAATGTGTACATTTATAAAAGTAATGCGTTACTTTACTCGTTACTTCAGAAAAGTAATATTATTACGTAATCCACGTTACTTGTAATGCGTTAACCCAGCACTGACTATAACTATATCTACATTAGCGTCCACACACGAACAATGACGTTGTGTTTATTCTAGACAGTGTTACACTCATGAAAATGGATGACCTGCTGGTGCTTTACATTTTCTTTATTTTTAAAGTTATATTTAAGGGGCTTTTTATGCCTTTATTGGGACAGCATAGTGGACACCATCGATACAGGAATCGAACTTGGGTCGCCGTGAGTGCACTGGCGCTATATCGCCGCAGTAACCACAGGGCTATCGAAGCCAAAGTATCCTGTTCCTTGTATCTTTTTCATTATAGTTGTGGTGTAAGATTTTTTTTTTTAAACTATACAGGGTTCCCACAGCTTCTTGAAAGTTTGTGAATCTGGGGGAAATAATTCTAGGCCCTGGGAAGTTTTTGAAAATACACATACATAGATACAGATCATTGAAAGTGCTTGAATCTATTTTATGCAAGAAGTTCTCTGAAAAAGAATCCATATGATTCCCTGTGTAGTGTAGGATAATGTCATAAAAATTCTAGACGTTTTAAGCACACGTGCTAAACTGTTCACTTTAAATGCTTATATCTTCTGTATGCGAATGTTGATTCATACCAAAATGCTTTTTTGCATAGTTGTGTTTGACACATGAAAACGTCTCGGGTTACGTATGTAACTGTTGTTCCCTGAGAAGGGAACGAGACGCTGCGTCTCCATTGCCGTACTTCCTGCGTCCCTGTAACGCCGTCTTTGGCAATATTTCAGATAGCGATATACTTCCTGGCTCCCGCATCACCCTGTCTTTGTTGTTAAGCCTCACCATTGGTTGAATTTGATATACAGATTCAGACGCACTCCCCCTGGAGGCGTCCCCAAAAGTCACTACAGTGACGCAGCGCGAGTTCCCTCGAAAGGGTACTGTAACAATGTATCTTTAAAGGTAACACAATGTAACCTTGCTCTTACTTGAAATGTGTCCCCACATTTAGTCCTTAAATTTGAAGGTATTGGACCTGGAAAGTCCTTGAAAGGTCCTTGAATTTGAAGTTAACTAAGGTGTTTGAACCCTGACTATAGTTATAGTATCATCTATAGTGTGAATTACCCTACTCTGATGTAGTTATGTAGAAGCATTGGTAACATTCAGTGAATATCAGTCCATCTCTGATGTAACACCAGCTTTAGTATAATCTCTATAGATAGCTGTAATCTCTTACCGCCTGTCTGTAAGGTGGAGGAGGGACAGTGGTATTGTATTGGTCACTGGTCATTAGTGGATGGTTGAATAGATTGATAGATGTCCACATGTTTTTACTCTCTTGGGAAAACAGATGCTTGACTTCAGTCCACTTCCTCAATTCACTTTAAGTAGAGCTTATTACACACACACACTTATATGGTCACATTCATCATGCAGGTGTTAGCTTTCTGTCGTTGGCTTTTGAATGTCATAAAATCACCACAGATGGTGATTGATCGATTAACAAAAATCTAAACAATTGCATCGCATCCATTTTTTATGTAAGTTGTGTTGAAATATTTTTATTGATTGATTTTCCCATTTGCCATCATTCATTGGAAAACCCAAATCAACGTCTAAGTCACTGGGGTTCCTGCAGTACAGATGGTTTGTCTAAAGGGGTCGGGGGGGTTTCCTGGTATTGATCAGCCCTTCCCAACCCCACCTGCTGGCTCACTCAACAGTTAACAAACACACGTACGTGCACACACACACACACACACACACACACATACACTGTTGAATAGCATCTCACAGCGCCCAGTGATGTCATCAGTAGGGAATGAAACCTCCGGACGGAAGGTTCCCTGTCGTTAAAAATCTGGGCTTTGGTACCGACAAAAGAATCCAGGGATCTTCTGTGTCCTCTGCCTCTCATTTACATAGCGCATAGTGTTTGAGAACATCCTCACACTAATGGCTGTGCTCCAAACCCTTGTCACCCTGGTAACCAGGTCAAAACCCTTTTCAGGGACAGATGGTTTCCCTCAGGGTCGCTCTGTATTTAAGACGCCCGCAACCTGTCAACTCTTTGGGACCTCTGAAGCATATATGTAAAATGTAGATGTTTTTTAATCATGTCATGAGGTGCGTTGGTCTAGATCCTCATAATAGTGAAGAAGAGGAACTGTTTGGGAAACTAGAGGAGGAGGTTCCTTTCTCTAAATCTCAAAGCTGTGCATCTTCTCTGATGATGGTAGACTGTGAACCTCATCTCATGGCTCAAGAGTTTGATCAGATGTATTTAGAGAGAGGTACCGACTGACCCCCTTAGGATGATCAGCACCAGCGCCCCCATGAGACTCATTCATTAGATCTGCATTTAAGGAGTTGACATTAAAGCCACATATGTAAGAGTGTTGGTATAAAATATCCAAAAAACACTTTCACATTCTGATTTTTTTAATGGACTTTTTCCCAAAAGTTCCTGTCGATTTCTTCTAGAACAGACTCGATGGCAGAATCTTCACATCTCAATTCTCCAGCGGCAGCCGTCTTTGTTGTAAACTGATTCAACACAAGCGACTTTTGGCGACATGGTTGATTACGTTACTGTTGATCATCTGTCCATCATCGTATTAAAGGATTAGTCCATTTTCTTAAAAAAAATCCAGATAATTTACTCACCACCATGTCATGCAAAATGTTGATGTCTTTCTTTGTTCAGTCGAGAAGAAATTGTTTTTTGAGGAAAACATTCCAGGATTTTTCTAATTTTAATGGACCCCATCCCTTAACAGTTTTAATGGAGTTTAAAGTTGAAATTTCAAATGACTCTAAACGATCTCAAACGAGGCATAAGGGTCTTATCTACCGAAACGATTGTCATTTTTGGCAGGAAAAACAAATGTACTTTTAAACCACAACTTCTCTTCTTCCACTGCCCGTGTGACCCGCCAGCGCGACCTCACGTAATTGCGTAATGACGTGGAAAGGTCACGTGTTACATATATGAAACGCACATTTGCAGACCATTTTAAACTCACACATTAATTTGTATCATTACACGTAGAACAACGTCAGAACGGTTGTAAACACTGGGGCGTAGTTTTGCATACATCATCCATGACCTCTTGACGTGATGACGTATTACGTGAGGTCACACTGGCGCGTCACACGACCGAAGGAAGAAGAGAAGTTGTAGTTTAAAAGTGCATATTTTTTATTTTTCTTGCCAAAAATAACAATCGTTTCGTTAGATAAGACCCTTATGCCTCGTTTGAGATCGTTTAGAGTCCTTTGAAACTGCAACTTTAAACTTCATTAAAACTGTTAAAATGAGAAAAATCCTGGAATGTTTTCCTCAAAAAATATCATTTCTTCTCAACTGAACAAAGAAAGACATCAACATTTTGGATGACATGGTGGTGAGTAAATCATCTGGATGTTTTTAAGAAAATGGACTAATCCTTTAAGCCCTCCCTGACAATTTGATTGGTTCGACCAGCTTTGGTTCAAGCATAGTTGTGCCACAATGGAGCGGCTCCAGACCGAACTTTCCGACCTGAAATGTTCGGCTGGCACCCAGGCTAAAGGATTTGTAAATCTAGAGAAATCTCTATTTTAAATAATGGCTTGTCTCTTGTCTCCCTTGTAATTGTCACCCTTTTAGTGACTAAATATCCCCGCTATCCTCCAGTTGTAGAAATTGTAGGCAACACGAGTGGACAAATGCAGAAGTGGCGATTATACAGCTTCTAACACACAGATGTTGTGCCTTGCAGCTAATCCATTACGATGGCATAAAAAACTGAGTTTAAATGTACAGGTAAAACAAACATTACTTCATCCATGAACATGATTAGGATCTCATATGTATCTGGATGATAAAAACAACATCTCATCGTTCCACTCCTTTTCATAACAAGAGACTTGTAACTGTCCCATAGGCTGCAGTTTTATTTTCCCAATAAAGCCCAGAAAAAAATGAAAGACATCGCCAAAAAGGTCCATGTGCCATCAGTAGTTCAATAATAATATTATCAAGCAACGAGAACACTTTTGTGTGCAAAGACAACAAAACGAACGCTTTTATTTAACAACTTGTTCCTCTCCTTGGTCCTTCAGGAGGAGAACAAATTGTTAAATAAAATCGTTTGTTTTGTTGTGTTCTCCTCCCTTGTGCAGTGCATTGGGAAGACAATATGTTTGAAACAGAAAGACACCAACATGATGAGCTCTCATTTTCTCTTTTAGTATTCTGGGTTCCAGCAGACGACAGAAAAATGTTTCGTATGTGGACACCTCATCATGGAGATGGTAAGAAACTCCAGCATCATCACTATAGTGTGCCCCAGGGATGTTGTATTTCTGTAGGCCAATCCAGAAGTTAGTGGTACACTGCCCAGCAAGCAAAAACCAAGACATTGAAATGACGGCTAACTATAGACCCAATATAGACCGACTATGAGTAACCCACTTCTACCCTAAATAGCCTTGAATTTGGTTACATGCCATTTTTGCCAAAATAACTTGTATGATATTCCAACATGTAGGCAAAGTCAACAGGTGTTCAAGGTCTTTAGCTTTCATTTGTTTTAAACTTATACGTATCGTCTATTCTATACAGCCTAAATTTAGCCTGGTTTTAGACGTATTATCCAAAAATAAGGCGTGTGTTTGACAAAAGGATAATAGTCCAACAGGATAATCTTCACAGATGAAGACAACTTTTATTACTTTTTAAGTGTAAAAAATGTGTTTATTAGAAATTAAAAGCTAACTTTAAAGCTGTCCACAGCTCTTTCAAACTTTATTAAACACATTCAAAAAAAATTTTTATAGAAGGAAATATTCTGTGGATGAATATTTGTTGGTAATTGTGCCCACGTTGTGTTGTTTTTGAGATCTTTATGCGGGATGAACTTTAAAGTCCCCAACAAGGTAGTCCCATGTAGCATCTTGTTAGCAACCATCCTTTAAAAGACAAGTTAAAGCTTTAAAAAGTCACGTGTGGAGGTGGTATTGGGATGTTTTATGTCTTAGAATAAAACATGAAAATATCTTGGCCTCATGTTAACCCAAGATGTTTAACCAAGACCCCATTAAAAAACCCATTGACTTTTGGACGATGGAACCAGAAGTGTCAAACTCCTAAAACACTTCTGGGTAGGGCTGCACAATTAATTGGGATTACAATTACAGGTGAAACAATTACATAATCACAAAAAGCTTCAATTACAGCTGTTCATGAGCTGTGCTCATTTCTGTGCATTTTAGCAGTATGTTTGGGCACCGTGAATCAGAGATTTTAAAATTGTTAAGTTGATGTGTGCTTTAGCCATTCGTTTTGGATTTTTTACCAACAACATTTATAATTATGCAGCCCTACTTCCGGGTTTTGCTTACAAAAATGTGTCATCCCTGCTTTCCGCATGATTTATGTTTAGTAATTTAACAAAACTTCCTTCATGACTTTTTATGTCAAAATCTAGTTCATCCAGCTCTTGTATCAAGAGAAGAGAATGTTACTTTTGAAAGGAAGTGGTCTTTTAACAGATTTATGGCTTTATTAATGTTTCATTGATTAGATGTAGAAATCATGTTATAGTGTATTTGTGTGTGTGTTTGTGTGTTGCAGATCCTTCAGGCTCTGGGTAAAGCCTATCACCCAGGCTGTTTTCGGTGTGTGGTGTGTAAAGAGGGTCTGGATGGTGTCCCTTTTACTGTAGATGTGGATAATAACATCTACTGCGTGAAAGACTATCACACGTGAGTATCAGAATAATAAAAGCAATGCGCGCTTTACACATGCATCAGTTGATGTGAAGCAACCTGAAGCACAATAAGAGTCTTTCAGGTGTAAAGCAGGTCACTACAGAAAAATGTGTTGATTTAATGTTCATTAACTCATTCCCCGCCAGCCTTTTTTAAAGTTGCCTGCCAGCATTTTTTGTGGTTTTTATTAAAGGGATAGTTCGGCCAAAAACGATATTAAACCCATGATTTACTCACCCCCAAGCTGTCCGAGTTGCATATGTCCATCGTTTTTCAGACAAACACATTTTCGGATATTTTAGAAAATATTTTAGATCTTTCTGTTCATTAAATGTAATGTCACGGGGTCCAGCAATAGTCCACGACCTTCAAGTCCAAAAAAGTGCGTCCATCCTTCACAAATTAAATCCAAACGGCTCCAGGATGATAAACAAAGGTCTTCTGTGGGTAATCCGTGCGGTGTTGTTGTAGAAATATCCATATTTAAAATGTTATTAACGTTATAAACTACCTTCCGGTAGCGCCGCCATCTTGGAGTGATCCGCATTCAGGATGAGAGCTTACGCAGCGTACAGAGTTTCTCTGCTGCTGCTCTGTGCCCCCACCCTCCGAATTTGTCATACGTCACTAAGAAAAGTGCGTACACTACGCTAATACTCTCTCCTGAGTCTAAGATGGCGGCGCTACCGGAAGGTAGTTTATAACGTTAATAACATTTTAAATATGGATATTTCTACAACAACACCGCACGGATTACCCACAGAAGACCTTTGTTTATCATCCTGGAGCCGTTTGGATTTAATTTGTGAAGGATGGACGCACTTTTTTAGACTTGAAGGTCGTGGACTATTGCTGGACCCCGTGACATTACATTTAATGAACAGAAAGATCTAAAATATTTTCTAAAATATCCGAAAATGTGTTTGTCTGAAAAACGATGGACATATTCAACTCGGACAGCTTGGGGGTGAGTAAATCATGGGTTTAATATCGTTTTTGGCCGAACTATCCCTTTAAAGCAACAATAAAGAGTTATTGCTCTTTGCTCCCCCTACAGGTTAGACGCGTAATTGTTCATTAGCACTGTCGTAAATACTGCAGCATAGCTGGCTCTGATTGGATTGTAGGTCTGCCGTAAAGCAAGTTTTTGTAGTTTTCACTCGAACTACCCGACGGTTGGAAACTTCTTTAGTGCGGTTTTGGCCGATAGAGGGCTGCAAAGCGAATGTGAAAGTGCCGTTCACCCTGTTTTGAGTGGATGAACCACTGAAACCGTTTTGGAAACGTTATTTTAAGGTAAAAAAAACTCTTTGGTGTTGCTTTAAAGTTTCACAAAATGCCTTCCAGGAAAATGTTATTCTATAAAAATCTAAACACACATATATACAAATGAAAGAACAGACCCTCTGCTTTCAAACAAAAAATAAATACACAAAACGGGAAAACGTTTGTTTTCTAAAATTTTATAACCTCTTAAATATGGGTAGGTTTCTTTAAAAGTACCAAATTTTGAGCAAAAAGCTGAAATAGTTGCCTTTTTGGTAAAGGAATTTTGTCAAAGATCAGATTATCAAAACATACAAAGAGTTAAAAATGTATTAAATTGTTTTACTTCAGTTTTTTATAAATTGGGTAAGAGCGCCATCTAGTGGATAATAGCGGAATTGAAGATTACCATAAAAACTAATCAGAAAAGCGTCAGGGACAATTTTTTCTTAAAGGGATATTTCGCCCAAAAATGAAAATAATGTCATTAATGAGTTGACTCACCCTCATGTCGTTCCAAACTCATAAGACCTCCGTTCATCTTCAGGACAAAGTTTAAGATGTTTTACATTTAGTCCGAGAGCTTGTTGACCCTTCATTGAAAATCTACTTATGGTATACTGTCCATGTCCGAAAGGTAATAAAAACATCATCAAAGTAGTCCATGTGACATCAGTGGGTCAGTTAGAATGTGTTGAAGCATCGAGAAAATACATTTTAGTCCAAAAATAACAAAAATTACGACTTTATTCAGCATTGTCTCCTCTTCTGCGTGTTGTAAAGCGTATGCGTGAGAATTAAGTCAAGTGACTGCAGTGACATGGATGACGTACGACGCGACTGACATGTTATCTGCTGCGCCCCAGCTGTTTTTTTTTTGTGCGCCTGGGCTTCGTTTACCGTCTGAGGGAGACGCACACTGTAAGTTTGAAAAAAAACCTTAATGTCTGAGGATAACACAGCATCTGCGTCACTTTCATTTTTGGGTGAACTATCCCTTTAATTGACGAGATAACTCATCAATGGCGGGGAAAGAGTTAATGTCATTTCTGTAGGGCATGTCAGTCTTTCTATTATTGTCATATTAATAATGTTGCTTTATTCCTCTTTATTTGAATAGGGTTTTTGCTCCCAAATGTGCCTCATGTAACCAGCCCATTCTACCAGCACAGGTATGATTGTTTGAATATTTCAGTACAGTGATATGTGACCCTGGACCACAAAACCAGTCATAAGGGTCAATTTTGAATACATTTTTTAAAAAAATCTTAAATTTTGAGAGAAGTTTAAAGTTTTACAAATGAAGTCCTTAACAACACATATTACGTATGATAAATATTTTTTTTAATTTATACATAAAGACATTTACAAAATATCTTCATGGAACATGATCTTTACTTAATATCCTAATGATTTTTGGCATAAAAAAATACATTTGACCCATACAATGTATTGTTGGCTATTGCTACAAATATATCCGTGTGACGTATGACTGGTCCAGGGTCACATACTGTATATAAGACTTGTGTTTAATTGTTTGTGTGTGTTTCCAGGGTTCAGAGGAAACCATACGTGTGGTGTCTATGGATAAGGATTATCATGTGGAATGCTATCACTGTGAGGTAATTCACACTTTTTATTTGTTTTATTTTCGAAACGATGGTTTGCTGCTCGTCGACACCTAACATGGGTCAGTTTTCCAGGATAGTGATCTTCACTTACATGAGATGTTTTGTGTGCATTAGATCATGACTGTGAAATAAACACACATTTATATTGTGAATCATTGACTGATGACATTTCAGTGTGGGTCAACCAGCTGAACTTTGTGTCAGATACACACAGATACTTTTCTCATGGAAACATTTTCAGTGTTCACACTCCTGTACTGATAGTGAAATATTAACAATAGACGTGTGTGAATACAGTAATAAACAATGAAAACAGACAACTAGTATAATTTATTTGTGCTTTATTGGTTTTTGTCTTTTTTGTAAAGTGCATTTTATTACTCCTTCCGGTTGAACTCCAACATTAAGTTTAATTAAATTTAATACAATTTTCATGAAATTCATTTTAACTTATTTACAGTGAGAAAAATAAGTATTTAAACACCCTGCTATTTTGCAATTTCTCCCACTTAGAAATCATGGAGGGGTCTGAAATTGTCATCGTAGGTGCATTGTCCACTGTGAGAGACATAATCTAAAAAAAATCCAGAAATCACAATGTATGATTTGTATGATACAGCTGCAAATAAGTATTTGAACACCTGAGAAAGTCAGTGTTAATATTTGGTACAGTAGCCTTTGTTTGTAATTTCAGAGGTCAAACATTTCCTGTAGTTTTTCCCCAGGTTTGCACACACTGTAGGAGGGATTTTGGCCCACTCCTCCACACAGATCTTCTCTAGGTCAGTCAGGTTTCTGGCCTGTCGCTGAGAAACATGGAGTTTGAGCTCCCTCCAAAGATTCTGACTAGGCCACGCCAGAACCTTGATATGCTTCTTACAGAGCCACGTCCTGGTTATCCTGGCTGTATGCTTCGGGTCATTGTCATGTTGGAAGACCCAGCCTCGACCCATCTTCAATGCTCTAACTGAGGGAAGAAGGTTGTTCCCCAAATTCTCGCAATACATGGCCCCGGTCATTCTCTCCTAAATACATGTGCAGAAAAAACACCCCCAAAGCATGATGCTACCACCCCCATGCTTCACAGTAAGGGATGGTGTTCTTGGGATGGTACTCATCATTCTTCTTTCTCCAAACACTTTTAGTGGAATTATGACCAAAAAGTTCTATTTTGGTCTCATCTGACCACATGACTTTCTTCCATGACTCCTCTGGATCATCCAAATGGTCATTGGCAAACTTAAGACGGGCCTGGACATGTGCTGGTTTAAGCAGGGGAACCTTCCGTGCCATGCATGATTTTAAACCATGACTTCTTAGTGTATTACCACCAACATAACCTTGGTAAAGGTGGTCCCAGCTCTTTTCAGGTCATTGACCAGCTCCTCCCGTGTAGATCTGGGCTGATTTCTCACCTTTCTTAGGATCATTGAGACCCCACGAGGTGAGATGTTGCATGGAGCCCCAGTCCGAGGGAGATTGACAGTCATGTTTAGCTTCTTCCATTTTCTAATGACTGCTCCAACAGTAGACCTTTTTTCACCAAGCTGCATGGCAATTTCCCCGTAGCTCTTTCCAGCCTTGTGGACGTGTACAATTTTGTCTGTAGTGTCTTTGGACAGGTCTTTGGTCTTGGTTATGTTAGTAGTTGGATTCTTCCTGATTGTATGGGGTGGACAGATGTCTTTTTGTAGCTCACAACCTCAAACAGGTGCATCTAATTTAGGATAATAAATGGGGAGGTGGACATTTTAAAGGCAGACTAACAGGTCTTTGAGGGTCAGAATTCTAGCTGATAGACAGGTGTTCAAATACTTATTTGCAGCTGTATCATACAAATAAATAGTTTAAAAAATCATATATTGTGATTTCTCGATTTTCTTTTTTTTAGATTATGTCTCTCACAGTGGACATGCAGAAGAACTTACAAAATAGCAGGGTTGATATGTTGCTTAATGTCTACTGATGTGTTTGTCTCACTGAGGTCTTTTGAAACAATTGTGTTTTTTCAGGATTGCGGTCTGCAGTTGAATGATGAAGAGGGGCATCGCTGTTACCCGCTAGATGGTCATCTGCTGTGTCACCGATGTCACCTACATCGGTTAAAGAGCCCTTTATCTGCCCACCCACCCCCAAGTTATCCTCTCCACGTCACTGAACTGTAAACACACAGGCTCCTGCAGGACAACACATAAGAGTTAATGACATCACCCGCTCGCCCTCAGAAAAAGAGAGAGATCATCATGTCTGTCCTACCCTTAAACACCTCTTTTCCCACACGTTTAGGGTTCATGAGACACACGGGTCTCTTCAAATATTTTCATACCAATCATCTTCTCTTTACCATGGGGCTTGACTTTCCTCATACACACAGATTAGAGATCTGTTGGGGGAGCGGAGGGCCGTGTGGTCCCGGTGTGAGAAACAAGGGCGCCATGGGCCTTATGAATATGTTACCCATGTTACTACTAATAAAAATGATCTTTGGCATGGGTCAACCCCCTGGTGAGGATAACTGAAGACACTGAACTCTTAACACAGCACTGAATGTGAAACAGACTTTTTTGTGCCTTCATCAAGAACCTGCATAAATCAGGACATCGCTCACTCACTGCCTTTGACTTAAAAAATATCATTCACCCAAAAATCATTATTTAACACCCTGAAGCCCATATGCTGTTTTCTCCTGCGAAACACATCAGTAGGTTTATTACGCACAGTAACCTGTCGGATGAATATAGCACACAAGACATACGGATTATGATCAATGTAAAGGTCAAAGGTTGTTTTACAGAAAAGAGCCGATGGTTCTCGATCTTTACTGTTCCGCAGATGAATCGGCACGGGAGTGGAAGGAAACATGGACAGAATTCCTTAAAGCACAGAATAAATGCATAAAACTGTCAGCACTGCACATATTTCAAAATATACTTTCTGGATAGGGTCAGATAGGTTGTTACCGTCTGACATCAGAATGGACTTCTCAGACGCTGCTTTATGTCTGGACGAGTGCTGTGAAACCGCTGAAGCGTCAGGTGCCTTCCTGCCTCAAATATTTGAGCAGACACACGGTTTTGTGTCTCAGAAGGGACCGAAGAGGTTGCTGATGTAAACAGAGGTCAGTGCTCTTGCCTGGATGTGCTGGACTCAACCAGGCAAACCAATGACCTTCTGTTTATTGTTCCAACTGTGAGGTTGTCTTGTGTGTGTGACAGTGTCGTAACCAGGTGCGATGTCATGAAGCAGACAGGGTTTTTCGGTGGCTCCTAGTGGTCCGAGTTTCCCCTGGATATGGAGAATAACAGGGATTGTTTAAAATGTGATTTCCATAACATATATTTTAAAATTCTGGTAGTTTCTGAACTTTGCTTTTCGGGTAGACAGATAAATGACCTGCCACATCGCACCTAGTTATGACAGTGTGAGAATGTGTGTGTGTTCATGTATACTAGTGGCAGGGCCACTGTGTGTGTGTTTGCTCATACTTGTCATATATATGCAGTGACCACAAAAAAAACTTCATACAGTTGTGCCACATTTAAAAATGTCAAAATATCATTGCATAAAATATCTGAACAGGTGTCATTCATTTAAAAGACATGCAACAGAAGCAAAACATTTTGAACTTGTTCACACTGTCAGTTTTAATCAAATTTTTGTGCATATCCGTATGACTGACTGTCCACACTGTGTATCACAACTGTTCAGGTCTGATTTGTGTAAAGCATTTTCTTTTTCCAGAATAGCTGCATTGGTGGCAATGACGTTGGTGTGAAATAGGTGTGCTCGATTTAATGCGGCACTGGGCAGATTTCTTCACTCGCACATCGACAACAACACAACAACCTTGCATCTGACTTGCTTACGTTTTATGTGGTGTGTCAACACGAAGAAAAACGTAGGCTATGTTTACAATGCAGGTGAATTTTGCCCAAATGTGACCATTATTTGATTTTCTTATGACAGTTTGAACAGCACAAATCTGATTTTTTCATAAAGGACCCAGACCACTTTTTATATGTGGTCCCAAATCGGATATATATCTGATGTATAGGGGGTATGCATTGATGTCACATTTCCACGTGACCACGCCGGAGCACTCTGTTGAGTGGCAAACGTTCAACAAAATGGCTGGTTTTCATAGCGGCTGCTGCGCAAATGCTAGTAAAACTGACTATTATCAGCTTAAATTGAATTTAGTTGGACTTGATAGCAGAGGGGCAATACTTAGTTACAATAGTTACATTTTCCAAGCATCTGTCATTTATTAGGTTGTTTGTATTGGGAAAAACTTTACTTTACTACATTCTAAAGCATAGAATCATGCTGTGTTTTCTTTTATATTGCATATTCAAATTTATTTAATACCTAATTACATTAAAATTGTGTAATTTTACTTGAGTAAAAGTATGTTAATTAAATATTAAATTTAGTTTGGCCAAAAACGATATTAAACCCATGATTTACTCACCCCCAAGCTGTCCGAGTTGCATATGTCCATCGTTTTTT
Organism: Paramisgurnus dabryanus; assembly: GCF_030506205.2. Lineage (NCBI taxonomy): Eukaryota > Metazoa > Chordata > Actinopteri > Cypriniformes > Cobitidae > Paramisgurnus > Paramisgurnus dabryanus. The sequence continues at coordinate 30,152,681 of NC_133345.1, read as the reverse complement.
AGACAAACACATTTTCGGATATTTTAGAAAATGTTTTAGATCTTTCAATTGATTAAATGTAATGTTACAGGGTCCACGACCTTCAAGTCCAAAAAAAGTGCGTCCATCCTTCACAAATTAAATCCAAACGGCTCCAGGATGATAAACAAAGGTCTTCTGAGGGTAATCCGCACGGTGTTGTTGTAGAAATATCCATCTTTAAAACTTTATTAATGAAAATAAATACCTTCCGGTAGCGCCACCATCTTAGTCGCGTCCGCATTCAGGATGAGAGCTTACGCAGCCTACGAAGGCTACTCTGCTGCTGCTCTGTGCCCCCGCCCTCCGAATTTGTCATACGTCAATAAGAAAAGTGCGTACACTACGCTAATACTCTCTCCTGAGTACAGAGGAGTCTAAGATGGCGGCGCTACCAGAAGGTATTTATTTTCGTTAATAAAGTTTTTAATATGGATATTTCTACAACAATACTGCGCGGATTACCCTCAGAAGACCTTTGTTTATAATCCTGGAGCCGTTTGGATTTAATTTGTGAAGGATGGACGTAAATGTAATAGAGAAAAAATTATGATACTATGCTTTGGAATGTATGTTTTCCAAAGAAAACACGAAAAAGATACAAATACTTGAAAAAATATGTTTAAGTAGAAAGTTAAACCTCTGCTTGATAGTGACCCTAGCAACTTGTCAACCCACCTGTGGTCTTCTTGTTAATCTGTTAGTACAGTCTATCGCACAACAGCTTTTTCCCATTAAGACGTGTTTTCACTGAATTCACGCTGTACTCAAATGCTGCTGCTCTGTCTTTTGCCACTCAGTGGGCGTAACCGCAGTCACTTTCGCCGAAGGTGACGTCATGTGCATACCCAACCTGATCTCACGAAGTTCTGTGGGATAGTCACGGAATTTGTTGCTAATTTTTCCGTGTCATTCTCACGGATCTCCGCATTTTTCCGTGGCCCTGCCACGGACTGTCTTTTTCCGTGGCATTCTCACAGATAGGTTACTCAACTGCTTTTTCCTATTTTCAAACCATTGTCGCTTTGGTTTAGAGTTAGATTTACATAAAATGACATCCTTACCCAAACCCAACTCTAACCCCAACGCCAGACGACAATGGTTTAAAGTTTAGAAAATATAAAAGAATAAATCAGAAAAAAAAGTATAAACCAATACTTAAAGTTACATATTAACGCAAACACCAAATCTAACCCTAAACCGAAGCGACAGTGGTTTGAAAATAGGAAAAAGCAGTTGAGTAACCAATCTGTGAGAATGGCACGGAAAAAGACAGTCGTAGCAGGGCCACGGAAAAATGCGGAAATCGATGAGAATGCCACGGAAAAATGAGCAAAAAAATCTGTTACTATTCCACGGAAATTTGTGAGATCACGTTGGCATACCTTATATTGCAATGCGACTTCAGTCCGAACATCCATGTCGCATTTCATCCGCCTTTTACATCATTGAAATGCGGCAGATGTCACATTTCTGTGTTGGAGGAGGCGGGAAAATTATGTCATGTTGTCTTCTGCACATGCGCATCACTTCAGGGCCATATACGGTTCACACATGAGACAATGTAAGGAACACCTAAAAAAAATCTGATTTCTGCAAAAAAATGCAAGCTTATGCTGAGTACACCAAAAGATTTTTTACATCTTTCAAAATGTGATAGACCAGAGTCTCGACTGTGAACACAGGAAATCTCGCGAGACTTCAGAAAAAGCATGGCGGACGATATGCAGGAAGAAATTTCACTGATAGTGTTTGGAATGATTTTCACAGAAAATTCAAGGGAGAAAAAGAAAAGGGTTTGGGTGAAGTCATGGTCCATCTCTGCTGTCCACGTCAACTTCACTTTGTGCTGTGCCATGACTGCTTCCATTTTCCATCATCTCGCTTTCTGATTGGATATTGTTTTCTTTCACATGTTAATTTCAAGAGCGTGCGCGTGTTTGTCCTCGGGGTTCCCCCACACATCATTAAACATGTTTAATATTTATAATTTCTTGATCGGGGCCGCTCCGACGTTCTACCAATCAGGTTCGGACACTCTTAACACACCTCGCACCAAGGGAAAATCTGATAAAATTATCTGTACAACCATCAAGTTAATCGGGACATTGCTAGGATTGTCGGAAGGGGTGAAATCGGCCCAAAATCAGCCAGATTATCTTTTGGTGTGTATTCAGCTTTGGCATTAAAACCTGCAGTGTGAACTAAGCCTACAACAGATTTCCAGAAATAAATAGGATTTCAAACCACATACTGTATTAATGTAGCTAGAAATGGATTTGTAAAAATCGGATTTCATGTGGGTTTTTTTTGCCATTCACAGATTGGATTTCAGTCGGATATGTAGAAAATTTTGATTTAAACTGACAGTGTGAACAAGTATTTTTTGTTTGGTTTAAAATGATAAAACGGCAGTAGTATCACTGAAGTTGAACAGACTTCAAACATCCACTAAAAATCACTTTGACATGAGCTGATAAAAGTTCTTTAAAAAATGTAGTTGTGAGAAATGCTGTACCTTCATTTTTAACAGCTGACACTTGCTGTGATATTTTTAACGAGTGAGGCAAATGTTCAGATGTTTATCCGGGCTGCTGCACACACCACACAGACTGTAATACTACTGAACCGCAGACACAAACATGACTGTGTGTTTTGTCTCTGATCTGAGCGACCTGTTGAGAGTTTTTTTGTAATCCATTGACTTAATATCTGCAAAGCAGATTGTAAACCTTTTGATTCACTGGTTTGAAGATGATGATGATTGCTGTACCAGAAGCACATAATGTCATTCTACTCTTGTTCTTAGAGAAAGAAGCTCCCAGGTATTTTCTAGGTTGTATGGACCGAATCTGTCGCATGCTGTTAGTTACCACAGAAAGTTAAATGCATTAACAGTTATGCACCTGTAATGTACGTCTGTAGAGCAAACGTATATCAGTTTATGTATCTACATACGCTGATGAACAGCGTAAACCTTCAGTATAAGTTTCATGTCTCATATCATTCCCTAAAGTGTGTAATGTTTAAAGCGTGTAATATGTTTGTCTTAATCCACATTTAAAACATACTACTATTGCATAGCACATCCTAGAGTCCCTGTAAATAAACTGTTTAGAATGTATTATCAGAGATTCAAACGAACGCTAGCTTTTCTCTCACGTTCTGTTGCATCACTTTTTTATCGTACAATGTTTTGATTTCCTAGATATTTCATAAATAAAGGAAAAGCAAAGTAGATTTATTTATCTAAACGTGAAAAGTTTAAAGTTATTTAATGTATCATTTAACCGTAGATTTATGTAATCTGCTTTTTCAATAAAGTGGTTTTTGTAGTTAACTTTGCTGTGTGACTCTGTTTGTCCAGACATTAAAATGAGTACATTTTATTATATGCTTTTTCTTTTATACAAACATTTAGAAACTTAAAGGGGACATATCATGAAAATCGGACTTTTTCCATGTTTAAGTGCTATAATTGCGTCCCCAGTGCTTATATCAACCAATAGAAAATGTGAAAAGATCAACCCAGTAACTTAGTTTTGGTAAACCATTTTATGCAAGCATGTGAATAAATAGGTAATCGAAATTTGGATCCCCTTGTGATGTCAGAAGGGGATAATACCGCCCCTTAATCTGCACTATCCAACTACGACACTGCCATTTAGTGCAGAGATCAGCTCATTTGCATTTTAAAGGACACACCCACAAACATTTTTGCTCACACCTACAAAGTGGCAATTTTAACATGTTATAATAAATTATCTATATGGTATTTTGAGCACCCTGGGGACACCAAAGATTTATTTGACATCTTAAAAAAGTCTTGTGAATGTCCCCTTTAAATGTTTTTTTCTTTGTTTCTTAAAGGTGTTGTGAGTCTGGTGTTTTTATTGTTTTATATTGTTGTCTGAGGTCTACTTACGACATTTGCGTGTTTTTGACATTCAAAAACATTAAACGCAATAGGTTATTTTTAGGGATGCACCTATAGGATTTTTTTGGGCCAATACCGATTTAAACAGACAACTTCTGACCGATACTGATGCCGATACCGATATTAAACACTTGTATACAATACTATACAGTTGGTCTATAAGCTAGTTTATTTCTGAATCAAATTATTTTTACTGAACATGGATTGGATCTAATTAACATTCAACTGACCAACTTAATAATTAAAGAGGCAAAAATTAAGCTAAAACAAATATAATAAGACAGCATGACAACCATCAAAGATGGTTTTTGCTATTCAGCATTTATTTTATTAACAACATTAACTCATTTTTTACATATAATGGATTTCTTTATGCAGTTAATTAATAAACAATCGGTATCGGCATTTCTCGTGTTATTGCCGATATGCCGATGGTTTCAAATTCCTCAAAAATCGGCCGATAAATATTGGCGGCCGATACATCGGTGCATCACTAGTTATTTTGTACCATGGTTTTGAGGCTGGCTCGGGAAACGCTCTGTTTGGAAGTAAACATGGAAGTAAACGCCCACTGCCATGATTGGATAACAGTTTTTCATAGTAAACTAGCTCAAATCCTCCGTTATTACATGTGGGGAATTGTTTTGAAATCTTCCGATGTGGAAAAATGTTCACTCTATGTTTTATCACGTGAGCTGGAACTTTAAAAATAAACTTTAACCATGCATTCCGAATATCAGATTCCAAGGGAAGGTTAGCCAGCGACTGTGTTCTTCCACAAATGGGCACCACTTAAATGGCAATCTTTACGAAATGTTTGCTGCTTTGACGCTGCATGCGGTTTGCCTGCCTTGCGCTGGGTTATTTCCCTCCACGCAAACCTGTGGGCGGGGCTACAAAAGTATAGTCGTTGCCATTCTTCTTTGGAGACGGTGTTTAAAATCACGACTGTCATAGGTTGTTATATTCCAGAACCATTGCGCTTTCTGGATTAGGGTTAGGGTAGTCATGATTTTAAAACCTGTTTACAAAGAAGAATGACTGAACAACTGTTCATATTTCAAGGACATTTTCAGTTCTGAAACTTACAGGATGACCTCTTATATAACTAAAGCTCAAGTTAAAATTGATTTCTTGATTCACCGCTCCTCTATGTGTTCCCAACATATTGCTCTACACCAAAATATTGATATATTTTCAACCCAATAGGCATTGGGTCAAAAAAGGATGAACCCACAGCCTGTTGGGCTGTAATTTAACACAGGGGTCCGGGGACCCCCAGTTGGCCTCCAGGAGGTTTTTGGGGGTCCCCACACTAAAAAATGATGTTGAGTTTTTTCAACTATATTTTATTAGTTGTAGCAACTCATCTCTTGGCAAGATAAACAATAGTTAGTTGACATGACTTTTAAAAATTTAAGCCAACAAAGTTTTTTTACAGTGCAGAAAATTTCAAAGGAAAAAGACAAAGAAATAATTGTTTAAATTTGCTTTGTACACTCAAAATTTATTTTATTTTCAAACAAGCAATTTGGGTCAAAAAGGGACGAGCCCCTCCTGATGGGTTGTAATTTAACACATGCTGGGTTGTTTCAACCCATTATTGGGTCAAATATAAAAAATTTCTGGTTTAATTTCAACCCAGCTGCTGGGCTTGTCTCTTTATTTATTTTTTATTAAGGATTTTCAAATCATTCAAACAATGAAGACAAAGACAAACAAACAAACCCGAAGCACTGCAAGTTAAATAAATTTTACAAATGTGCACTGTAAAACCTAATAGTTAACTAAACTCAAACCATTTAAGTAAACCGGTTGCATTAGGTTTAAAACACATGCATTTGAGTACTGTGAACTAAAACAAATTGAGTTATATGCAGTTATGCACTTATATTTAAGTTCACACTACTTAAAGTGCATAATACACATGACTCAAGTTCACAATACTTAAATTTATGTGTTTTAAAACTTAAATGCAACCGCTTATGCTAATGCAACCGGTTTACTTAAATGGTTTGAGTTAAGTTAACTGTTAGGTTTTACAGTGTTGCTGTTTACAGAAAATGAAAGGTAAAACGACAGAAGCCAGAACTCAAAATGTTCAAAATTTGTGTAAAAGGATTTGAGAGGATCCCAAAGACTCCTGAATTTGTCCTGTTTGTGGTTGAGGCGATAAATTAATTTCTCCAAAGGAAGAAAGACATTTTGCGCTCGTCCCTTTTTAACCAAATTTTTTTTGTGTGTATTAATAAATTATTTCTTGGTAAATTTTTATTATACATTGGGGATCTAAGTGAATTTTTATTGATCTTTGAGTTTATAAAGTCATATGTCTGTTAGTGTTGGGGTGAATAACAGAGCATCTTTACACTAAACTTGACCTCTGCCATCCTCCATCTGTAGTTTTCTTCTATTTCCAGCATTGTAAACATCAGTTTTCCAGTCTTAATCTCGGGGTAATTGTGTGATGTGAAGGGTGTTCAGTGTGTGTTTACTCAGCAGATATCAGTAGACATCATCAGTGTGTGAATGAACACTATAATCACAGGCCTGCACGCAAACACTGACCGGCACAAGAAATCCTGAGAGAGCTGAACGCTCAACACACCCAGATGCCTGATAGATAAATCACTGGCAGAGCCATTAACTAACATCACTGACAGATGGGTCTAAAATACAGTATTAGATGTGATGGAAGAATTCATGTGTATTCAATTAACATTCACATTATTCATTTACATTTGTCAGACACTTTACTCAGAGTGCATAAATGTTTTATTACTAGTAAATGTGTTCCCTGGATTCGAACCCAAGATCTTTTGCACCACTAATGCAATGCAGGAGCACAGACCACCTTACCAAATAAAAGACATTTTAACTTAAAGATTAAAAAGGGCCAGTCTCTACACCACTGCAAAAAAATGTCTTAGTATTTTTGTCTTGTTTTCAGTAAAAATATCTAAAATTTCTTAAATCAAGATGCTTTTTCTTGATGAGCAAAATAAACCAAGAAAATAAGTCTAGTTTTTAGACCAAATATATCAAATTTAAGTGATTTTGTGCATAAAACAAGCAAACAAATCTGCCAATGGGGTAAGCAAAAAAATCTTAAACACTAAATTCAAGAAAAATGCAGGTTTTATGCACAAAATCACTTAAATTAGATATTTTTTATTTTCTTGTTTTGCTAGAAAAAGCAACTTAATTTAAGAAATTTCTAGATATTTTTACTGAAAAAAAAAATTCTTGAAAATCATTTTTCAAGTGTACATTTTCTTTTCATAAAAGTTCTTATCAATCTTCATTTAAAAATTATTTTAGCTATTAATATGTAATTATTTAATCAGTTTTTTGTAGTTTGTTAATTTTTTTTCAGAAATGATTTAGAAAGAAACACTTTTGGGTTGGGATGTTAACCACAGTCCATTAAATGGTGTCCTGTGATATATTACAAACAGTTAAAAACCTGGTTTTACTAATAAACAGTTTAGGTTTGATAAGTAAAATGAATGAGTTTCTTAACTGACTGATGTGTGTAAACAGCCCCTGTTTATCCTCTTTTAATGCATAAGGAGATTTTAGGATTATACATGAGGATTTCTCGTCATAGACATATAAAGACAGTCTCCGATTTATTAAGGTTTTAAACCTGAAGGACTTAAAGGCTAAATGATCATTTGTCTCTATGTGGCATTACCTGTGTAATTCTAGATTAACAGTAATGGTAGTACACAGAAAACACTACAATATATTCCCACAGGGTGGTTTCCCAGACAGGGCTTATCCTAGTAGTCCATTTGAGCTGCCTTAAAGAGATAGTTCACCCAAAAATGATTTTCTCACTCTCATGTTGTTACAAACCTGTTTAAATGTCATTGTTCTGATGAACACAAAGGAAGATATTTTGAGGAATGTTTGAAAGCAAACCATTCATGAGCCCCATTCACTTCTATAGTATTTTTTATCCTACTATAGAAGTGAATGGGGCTCATGAACAGTTTGGTTACAAACATTCCTCAAAATATCTTCCTTTGTGTTCATCAGAACAAACAACAAGTACAATTATGACTAAATTTTCACTTTTGGGTAAAAACATCTTGCACTGACATATTTTTAAAGATATCAGTGTCTCAAAATAATGCACACCAGCAATGTTTTTGTAACGTATGTTTGTAAAAACTACTTAGCCCACCCTCAAGCCATCCTATGTCTATATACATTTTTTCTTTCAGCAAACACAGTCAGTGTTATATTAAATAATATTTTGGCTCTTTAATGCTTTATAATGGCATTGGATGGTGCCCCATTTTTAAAGGGACACTCCACTCCACTTTTTTTTTTAAATGGGCTCATTATCCAGCTCCCCTAGAGTTAAACAATTGAGTTTTACCATTTTGGAATCTATTCAGCCGATCTGGGGGCTGGCGGTATCACTTTTAGCATAGCTTAGCATAATCCATTGAATCTGATTAGACCATTAGCATCACGCTAAAAAAATAACCAAAGGGTTTCGATCTTTTTCCTATTTAAAACTTGACTCTTCTGTAGTTACGTCCTGTACCGAAAATAGTCTCCAGCTATTGAAAGCTGATTGAAAGTTACCAAGGGGACTATTTTCGGACACTGCGTAATATCATTGTGTCTCCTGCAGCCATGGTACGGCAGCAAAGTTCATTGATTATTATGCCGAAATGAGAGTATAGTTCCTAGTCATATCTGCCTAGAAAATCATAACTTTTAATTTTCTGTCAGTCTTAGTACACGATGTAACTACAGAAGAGTCAAGTTTTAAATAGGAAAAATATAAAAAGTCTTTGGTCATTTTTGAGCACGATGCTAATGGTCTAATCAGATTCAATGGATTATGCTTAGCTATGCTAAAAGTGATACCGCCAGCCCCCAGATCGGCTGAATAGATTCCAAAATGGTAAAAATCAAATGTTTAACTCTAGAGGAGCTGGAAAAAGAGCCTATTTTGGAAAAAGAGCCTATTTTTAAAAAACGCTGTCCCTTTAAGCTCCAAAAAGCACATCTATGATCCATCCTTAAAGGGACAATAACTAGGACCTAGTGGTGAAATTGTATTTTGCATTCACACAAATAGTGCTCTCTAGCGCCTCGCTTTTCCAAATGCGTGTTGCAACTACGGTAGCTGTTATGTTGTGGAAACGCGTTGGTAGGCTAGTGCTTTTGTCCCTCTTTGCTATTATAGTTTATCAATATGGCGGAATGACATGGAAGCTTACAAAGAAAAGTCAGATCATTGGCAGAGGTAATTTCACACCAATGAGGACATATTTATGAATAAAGACATTGATTTTGACTAATAAAATACTTAAAATCCTACTTATTGTCCCTTTAACAAAAACTAATCCATACACGAATTAAATGTCTTCTGAAGTGAAGTGATGGGTTTTTCTAACGTTGGGACAGAGGTCAACCTTCCACATGACCTTGAGTCTCTTGTAAACACACATATAGAGTACATAGTTTGAAATATAAACATTTAAAAATAAATGTTTCCTGACAAAACCCCATAACCTATTCGTTTTCGTCAAAGGTTCAGAACAACATGAGGATGAAAAAATGATCACAACATTTTTATTTTTGGGTGAACTATCCCTTTAAAGTATGTCTGCTTTTGACTCTGTCAACTTTTAGAGTCTGCAATCCAAAAGTTCACAGGGAATCTGACCCCAAATCAGTGCCAAAACTTCGAAACGAATTGTTAATGCCGAACTGGATTTGTTTTAGTCGCACTGTTGGACTGTGCCAAAACTTCACCCTTTAACTCGCCTGCAGGCCACAGGACCACCCAAAAACTCTGGACATTCTGGATTTGCTCTGCCCACGCTTCTCCAGCGAGCTTTACAAAACTCATGAAGCCGTGGGAACTGGAGGATGAAGAGAGCATGTGTCACGCGTGTGAGTGTAAATCCAGCCGTGGCGCTGGGAATCTGAGCTCTGGGCATCTATGACATAATAAACAGATGAATGATTTGGGGTTTGTGTGGAATTCAATCACAGGACTCTTGTTGCTGTTGACCTCTGTCTTGATTTAGGAGAGATCAGTCCAGTACCAAAGATTGTCAACGTTTTGAGGAAGAAAAGTCCATTAAAAAGATTAAATGTTGTGACAGTGACCCATAAAAGAGACCCCTGTCAAAGACGATGATGAAACATTACTGCCTACTAAACTGTGCTCCCTGCTGTTTAAAGTAGTATGGGAGTTAGTATGCAGTATGCAAGCATAAATATATATATAAATAAATAAATGACCTCACCATGATAATTGTTCAATTCAGTAAGTTCACTGCAAAAAATTATTTTCAAGAAAAAAAATTCTTAGTATTTTTGTCTTGTTTTCAGTAAAAATATCTAAAAATTCTTTAACTTAGATGCTTTTTCTTGATGAGCAAAATGACCCAAGAAAATAAGTCTAGTTTTTAGACCAAAAATATCAAATTTAAGTGATTTTGTGCATAAAACAAGCAAACAAATCTGCCAGTGAGGTAAGCAAAAAAATCTTGAACATTTTTATTAAATACTAAATTCAAGAAAATTCAAGAAAAAATTGCTTACCCCATTGGCAGATTTTTTTTGCTTGTTTTATTCACAAAATCACTTAAATTTGATATTTTTTGGTATCTAAAAATTCTTAAATTAAGATGCTTTTTCTTGATGAGCAAAATGACCCAAGAAAATGAGTTTTAGACCAAAAATATCAAATTTAAGTGATTTTGTGCATAAAACAAGCAAAAAAATAAAATTTTCTTGATTTTAGTGTTTAAGAAAAACGTTCAATATTTTTCGCCTACCCCATTGGCAGATTTTTTTTTGCTTGTTTTATGCACAAAATCACTTAAATTTGATATTTTTTGTTTAAAAACTAGACTTATTTTTTTTGGGTCGTTTTGCTCATTTTTTTCTTGAAAATCATTTTTTGAAAATGACTTTCTTACTTAGTATTTTAGTCTTGTTTTCAGTAAAAATATCTAAAAATTAAGATGCTTTTCTTGATGAACAAAATGACCTAAGAAAATCTAGTCTAGTTTTTAGACAAAAGATATACAATTTAAGTGAATTTGTGCTTAAAACAAAATATCTGCCAATGGGGTGAGAAAAAAAATCTAAAAAACACTTTATTTAAGCAACATTTTCTCACTCTATTGGCAGATAATTTTGCTTGTTTTAAGCACAAATTCACTTAAATGTTTCTATTTTTTGTCTAAAAACTTGACTTATTTTCTTAGGTCATTTTGCTCACCAAGGAAATACATCTTGATTTAAGACATTTTAGATATTTCTACTGAAAACAAGACAAACATACTAAGTAAGAAAGTTATTTTTTGCAGTGTGGCATCTGGATTCATTTAAATTATGTATCAGTCTACTCATACTCTGATATTGCAGATAACATCTGTTATTTATTGCCATTTAAGGAGACACCAACTGTATTGATATCATAAAGTATGTATTTATTATACACTTCAAATTACATTACATTGCAGCCGCTATTATTAAACATTATAATGCAACATTTCTCAATCAAAAAACACGACCTGCGTGAAACAGGGCTCACACTTGTACACTATTAAGTGAAAATGCCACATCACATTATGTTTTTTGATGACTAGTGAGGTTTTACCCTTGTTGCCATGGTAACCGCATCCACTCTCAGGTTGTTGTGACGATGTGTTATGTTCATGTATTTTTCTCACTGTTGGCTTTCTCTTTTCAGCTCAGAAGAAATTTCAGGAATTATTTTTCTTAGTAATTTTGTTTCTTGTACAGAGACTGAAATAACTACAGGCAGGTTATATTAAATGTGAAAGACGTGTTGCCTGGCAACAGACACATTATCAGCTGATCTCTCCATCATCAGGGTTTTAGTTTTCTCGGTGATCTGTAAATCACTAAATCAGACTGAAATGATTGATGGCAGCTGGATGGATTGTTTTTGAGTAACAATGCGGTAAAAGCATAAAGGTGTTTATTTTCATTCAGATGAAGTTTTCTGAAGCAAAGTTTTAATGTTATCTGTAGATGCTGTGAAACACAGCAGTTTGGGATTTGAGAGGAACACAACACTGGTGACCTTTGCCATCTTCTCCCAAAAAGGATTCATTGGGAATTGGGATGCAGAGTTAGTGTTACACACATGGACTGAGAGCGCCCTCTGCTGGTGATAACCGTACCGTTGAGTCTATACCACATTGGAAAAATGCTGAGTTTTTGTATATTTTTATGTTATTTTAACCTAAACAATTTTAACTTGATATTATAAGTTATGTTAACTTATCACAAGCCAAAACATAAAATAGTAGGTTAAACTGACTTGCAAAACCAAGTTGTTTTAACTTCATGCTGCATTTTATTTTATTTCTTTACAGTGGGGTTTAAACTGTTAGATAAGTTGTAATTAAATATAGCAAATTGTTTACAAACTTAAATAATTAGCTACACATAGTCTTTTCACAATTTTGCGTCGTCTTTTTCTCTTCAAATTTTCTGGGAAATGTTTGGTCTATCTATAGACGGTTTCAGCAGTAACAACATAAACAAAGGCTTTCCCATAAACAGTAAAAGAAAGGGCTTTCCTGGAACACATCACTTCCGGTAAACTCCACTAAGAATCACTAAAAGGTAGTTTCTTTCTAATAACAAGCAAAATAAACAACAGGTAGATTACCTTAGTTCATATTTCATAGCTAAAGCGTATTAAAAAAACAACAAGCTAACGACCAGGCGCCTAACCGCGACAACGCACGTGCGTCCGATGAAACCGTCTATAGATGGTTTCATCGGACGCACGTGATACACGTCTGGATCCGAACCTTACTTCCGGTTTCGTTTTTTTAATGGTCTGACTGGTTGCTAAACTGATCTCTTGAACAAATGCCTCGTCGAAAATAACAAATGTTTTGGTTTCCTAGGTAATCTATGTGTTGTTTTGTTTGCTTGTTATACAAATAAACTATGTTTAAAGAATTTGTTGTTATTTATTATTAGCGGAGTTTACCGGAAGTTACGTGCGGACCGCGCCAGCGGCTTGTTTATGTTGTTACCGCTGAAATGGTCTATACTTTAAACTGCACAATAATGTCTCAAACTGATGCCAATGTAAGTCTACAGAGTTTGCATATTTATGTGCTGTGTGTTAAAGGGGACGTATCATGAAAGAGTTTTTCATGTTTAAGTGCTATAATTGGGTCCCCCCTGCTGAAAAAACCAGCATACCAGCAAGACCAGCATATGTTGTGTTTTGGTGCTGGTTTGCTAGTGAACACCAGCTAAACCAGCATCAAACCAGCATCAGCACCAGCATTAGCACCAGCTAAACCAGCACCAAACCAGCATTAGCACCAGCTAAACCAGCATTAGCACCAGGATCCCATGCTGGTCATACCAGCATATGTTGTGTTTTGGTGCTGGTATGCTGTGACCACCAGCATGGACCAGCATAATTCCCATGCTGGTCCATGCTGGTTTGATGCTGTTTTTTTTCAGCAGGGCACTGCTTCGACCAACCTAGAAAATGTGAAAAAGATCAACCCAGTAACTTAGTTTTGGTAAATCATTCTCTGCAAGCATGTGAAAACTAGGTAATTAAAATTTGGCTCTCCTTGTGATGTCAGAAGGGGATAATACCACCCCTTAATCTGCACTACTATCCAACAACGACACTAATATCACAGTGCAGAGATCAGCTCATTTGCATTTTAAAGGACACACCCAAAAACAGCAAATTTTTACTCACACCAACAAATTTAACATGCTATAATCAATTATCTATATGGCATTTTGAGCTAAAATACACTGCAAAAAATGATTTTCAAGAAAAAAAATCTTAGGTTTTTCGCTCGATCGGAATCGTTTCGGTGTTAAAATGTTCCTTGGAGTTCGAATATCAATAATTATTGAAAAAAAGTTGAACTTTCGACTCACAGTCGACATGCCACGCCCAAACGTCTGAAGTGTGCACAGCCACTAGGGATTTATTGGCTATAACTGCGGACAGAAATGAAGTATCAACACGACACTTGGTACTTGTGATGACAGTCATGGCCTGAGGTGGCATGCGTCGTTTCGTCACAGCGCCACCTAGTGGTCAGATGAATCATTTAAACGCTTATAACTTAGGCTGAGTTTAACGTATTTTCATGCAACTTTTTTCCTTGGAGTCCTGAATTGATGCCGAGTCCAACGATACCAAGCATGCCAGGTTTTGCTTTACGGTTGGTTCTGCACAGGAAAATAGCGCTTAAAAAACACGCGCGAATAACTCCGCGAGGGTTATTCCGATCGACTCGAAACGACCATAGGAAGAACATTGTATTACCTTCTGAACAAAAAGTTCTATTGGCGTTATTTAAAAATTTCCATCAGAAATGGCCGAAAATTACAAAAAACGAAAAATTACCTCAAAATTTTGTGTTTTTACACATAAATGGTTATAACTCCGCAACGAAATGATATTTTTTCACCAGATTTGATACGCTGATGTCTGAGCACAAGCTGAGGCAATACAAAAAAAATGGTATGCCTGCACCACTAGTTGGCCTCATAATTTAACAAAACCTATGACATTGAGCAAACCCAATGGTCATACAACTGTTTTTTACAATAAACTAAAGTGTACAGCCATGATACTAGCTAGATGTAACACAGTCATGACCTGAGATTCCATGCACGAGTTTGTCATAGCGCCACCTACTGGTAATTTGTTATTTTCACTTAAAAATACTGTAACCTTACATTTAAAATCATGAGTCATCATGGATTATTCCTTTCATGGCTTTGAGTATAATCATTGATGGATTGCAAGTCACTCCCTAGCAACCAATGAGAATACCCTAGCAACCATTTAGCAAGAGCTGTATCCATAGGTGTCATTTACACTGGGGACGCTGGGGACATGTCCCCACCACTTTTTTGAAATAGCTGATTTTGTCCCCACCACTTTTTGAAAGCATTTGGTTAAAATGTTCTGAAACATCAAACAGTACCTGTGCGACTTAGACTGCAAAAATGACTTTCTTACTTAGTATTTTTGTCTTGTTTTCAGAAATATCTAAAAATTCTTAAATCAAGATGCTTTTTCTTGATGAGCAAAATGACCTAAGAAAATAAGTCTAGTTTTTAGACAAAAAAAAATACAATTTAGGACAATTTTTGATTAAAACAAGCAAAAATATCTGCCAATGGGGTGAGAAAAAAAATTAAAAAATAAGATTTAATTTTTCCTAAACTCTTTATTTAAGCAAAATGTTCTCTTTTTAGACTAAAAACATGTGATTTTGTGCATAAAACAAGCACAAAAAAAATGTGCCAATGGGGTAAACAATTTTTTCTTGAATTTTTCTTGAATTTAGTGTTTAAGAAAAATGTTCAAGATTTTTTTGCTTGTTTTATACACAAAATCACTTACATTTGGTGTTTTTGGTCTAAAAACTAGATTTTGCTAATCAAGAAAAACAAGACAAAATACAAAGAACATTTTTTCTTGAAAATCATTTTTTGCAGTGTATGGCTGGTTTTGTGGTCCAGGGTCACATATGTTGCGCTATGTGCTTATGGTGTGTTTTCTTTTACATATGTCATGAATTTCATTGTAATCATTGACTAAACAGGCTGCTGTTTTCTACAGTATAGTGCTTTGCACTGTTCTGTTGATCTGGTGTTGCAGGTACTGTTACATGTGTAGTCGACATTGTTGAGGGGTTTATGCTGAGTATTTTGGTGTTGTTGACCAGCCTACATGCCCATTTTTGATGCGCCGTTATTCAATATTTTCCCGTCCTGCTGTAATGTTTTTTCATCTGATCTTTTGTCCCCACCACTTTTCAACACAAACTGACGCCCCTGGCTGTATCTCTGTATCAGAACATCGTAGAGACATGGGGTTCGGCTCTTTTGACTCATTAACCCTATTTTAACATTTTGTGACCCGAGTTTTGCCAATGCAAGCACCACAAACATTTCCTTCAGTGTTCCATTTGTCAATGTTCCGTGAGAAGAGAGGGAGACATTTCACTGAATGATAGCACTTTTTTGCTGATAACTTTGAACACGTGTGTCTGGTATCTTATTTTTCATCATTTATTTTGTACAATGAAGCAAATCTACACAGCCATGCCCTTAAAGGTCTTAATGTCCCAAATCGCTTGAACCCCGGTAATCGCTGCTTGCAGCTATATTTTTTAGTATTTTTGTCTTGTTTTCAGTAAAATTATCTTAAAATTCCTTAATTAAGATGCTTTTTCTTGATGAGCAAAAGGATCTAAGATAATTTGTCTAGTTTTTAGACAAAAATATAAAATGTAAGCGAATTTGTGCTTAAAACAAGCAAAAAAAAAAATCAATCTGCCAATGGAATCTTAATTTAAGAATTTTTAGATATTTGTACTGAAAAAACAAGTCAAAAATCCTAAATAAGAAAGCTATTTTTTGCAGTGCATTTTTCAATGAATAATGTTACACATGTTGACAAGACCAAAAGACCAAATTAATCTCTTATTTGTTATTTTGTAAGAGTGCATTTGTCATTATACTTCATTGATTTCTGAATTAAAAATACAGTACATTAAACATCAACTATGCCTTTTTAAAGTTTAGTGTAACACAATTAAGGTTTTTAAATTCTTATTCTAGGTCATGTGATTTCTTTTTCTTCTTTATTCTGTCACATATCAAAGGTTGCAGGTGGGCCGTGATGAATCTGGGTGATCCTGCAGATGACTCTGCATTCAAGTAAAATTCTTCTTGAGGAAGTTGATGAGGCCATTAGTAGACGAATCGTGCGAACTGACCTCGGCCGAGTCCTGAAGCTCGGGTTCAATTTTCTTTGCCAGCTGTTTCCCGAGCTCCACACTGATTTTATAAAGACGACATATACATCAATATTTAAAAAATACATTTTGCACACTGTATAGCTTCAATATGTGGCACAAATTCTGCTATTCTTTGACTCACCCCCATTGATCAAAACTGTTGATTTGCCACATGACACCTTGAATGAAGATCTTGTGTTCATACATGGCTGTAAAGATACACTTGAAGTTAGAAACATGAGATTAACTGTAATACAGCATCGCCAAATGCTTTCGACTCACCAATCAGCACGCCCAGAGTATACGGAGACAGTTTTTTGAAGATGATGGAATTTGTCGGCTTATTTCCTTGGAATACCTTTGCAGAAGAAAAGAAATTCATTCTAGATCAGGAGATGTAATGTACAGTGGACAGAACCAGAAGTGTGTGTTGTATGGTTGTGTGTTTGTCCTGTAGGGGGCAGTGTGAGTCATTATGTAGTGATCTGTATCTATCTTCTCACTTTATGTGGTAGGATTTTCTCCAGTTTCTCTCCGGTCAGACCTCCGGCCTCCAGCTCTTTCTTGGCCTCTTCTGTGGTTTTTCCCTTCATTAGTGCTTCTGTCTGTGCCAGGAAATTTGCCACCAGAATCTACAGAGCGCACAAAACACACAAATGTGTCATTTATTATTAGTGTGTCTGGAGTTTGGGCAAACATGTGGAAGTTTACACGTTCTACAGATTTCCTCAGTTTAGGTGAATTGGATTGAATCGATTGTCTTTAGGTGTGTGAGTGGCCTGTGATTGACTTTCTATTGATCTCAGGTGTACCCTACCCATGACCCAAGATAGACTCATGTGACCCTACAGAGGATTAATGTGGGTTGAATGTTAGTAATGTGTCTGGTTGCTGAAGTGTTTACAGTGATTTTAATGCATTGTGGTTTTAGGTTGTTGTGTTTTAGTTGTTAGGGAGTTTCTTATTGGCTCAACTCTGAATAATGGCCGTTTCACATGGTACGCGGTAAGCGGCAAAATCGCCGAGCGGCTTCAGCTTTTCTCTTGTATTGGAAGCGTTTTGTGCAGCATTTAGTGCAAATATGTTTATCTTCAAAGGCGCCTGTCATGAAGTACCATGTCCGGAGAAGGAATAGGATTTTGGGTGCACGAGCAAGGCGTGTGGATCAACTCCGCTTCACCTCTGTAACCGCCCCCGTTTTGCCGCTTTCCGCAAGTCTCCTATTGAAAAAGAACTAAACACTCGCGGTTGCCGCGTACCGTGTGAATCGGCCATATGACTCTCAGGCTGAACATGACGTCAAACTGCATTGAGGAAATCTATGAAAGTTAACATTTTTTTTTACAGTTTTTCATCATCTGATTCCTTATGACAAAGTATTAGTCAATAATTACTGCTTTGTGCATTACAGCTTTGTGCGTTGCTGTTATGACATTTGGTTGTGTGTTGGTGCCTTATCCCTTGGTTGTGTATTGCTGTTGTGTGTTACTGTTTTATCTGTTGGTTGTGTGTTACTGTTTTATCTGTTGGTTGTGTGTTGACTGTTTTGTCTGTTGGTTGTGTGTTGCTGTTTTGTCTGTTGGTTGTGTGTTGCTGTTGTGCGTGTTGGTGTGTGTTTTGCTGTTTTGTCTGGTGGTTGTGTGTTTTGCTGTTTTATCTGTTGGTTGTGTGATACTGTTTTGTCTGTTGGTTGTGTGTTGCTGTTTTATCGGTTTGTTGTGTGTTGCTGTTGTGCGTGTTGGTTGTGTGATACTGTTTTGTCTGTTGGTTGTGTGTTGCTGTTGTGCGTGTTGGTTGTGTGATACTGTTTTGTCTGTTGGTTGTGTGTTGCTGTTTTGTCTCCTGGTTGTGTGTTGCTGTTTTGTCTGCTGGTTATGTATTACTGTTTTATCGGTTGGTTGTGTGTTGCTGTTGTGCGTGTTGGGTGTGTGTTACTGTTTTGTCTGCTGGTTGTGTTTTGCGTTTATGTGTGTTGGCTAGTGTTACTGTTTTGTCTGTTGGTTGTGTTTTGCTGTTTTGTCTGTTGGTTGTGTGTTGCTGTTGTGTGTGTTGGTTGTGTGTTACTGTTTTGTCTGTTGGTTGTGTTTTGCTGTTTTGTCTGTTTGGTTGTGTTTTGCTGTTTTGTCTGTTGGTTGTGTTTTGCTGTTGTGCGTGTTGGTTGTGTGTTGCTGTTGTGCGTGTTGGTTGTGTGTTACTGTTTTGTCTGTTGGTGTGTGTTTTGTTGTTTTGTCTGTTGGTTGTGTGTTGCTGTTTTGTCTGTTGGTTGTGTGTTGCTGTTTTGTTTGTTGGTTGTGTGTTTCTGTTTTTTTCTGCTGGTTGTGTGTTGCTGTTTTGTCTGCTGGTTATGTATTACTGTTTTATCGGTTGGTTGTGTGTTGCTGTTGTGCGTGTTGGGTGTGTGTTACTGTTTTGTCTGCTGGTTGTGTTTTGCTGTTTTGTCTGTTGGTTGTGTTTTGCTGTTGTGCGTGTTGGTTGTGTGTTGCTGTTGTGCGTGTTGGTTGTGTGTTACTGTTTTGTCTGTTGGTGTGTGTTTTGTTGTTTTGTCTGTTGGTTGTGTGTTGCTGTTTTGTCTGTTGGTTGTGTGTTGCTGTTTTGTTTGTTGGTTGTGTGTTTCTGTTTTTTTCTGCTGGTTGTGTGTTGCTGTTTTGTCTGCTGGTTATGTATTACTGTTTTATCGGTTGGTTGTGTGTTGCTGTTGTGCGTGTTGGGTGTGTGTTACTGTTTTGTCTGCTGGTTGTGTTTTGCAGTTATGTGTCTTGGTTGTGTGTTTCTGTTTTATCTGTTGGTGATGTGTTCCTAATGTGTGTGTTGCTGTTGTATGTGTTGGTTGTGTGTTTTGCTGTTTTCTCTGTTGGTTGTGTGTTGCTGTTGTGTGTTTTGCCGTGTAATCTGTTGGTTGTGTGTTACTGTTTAATTAAATTCAATTTTATTTATATAATCAGTTGGTTGTGTTTTGCAGTTGTGTGTGTTGTGTTGCTATTATGTGTTTCGATTATATGTGTGTTACTGTTTTGTATGTTGCCGTTTAGTCTGTTGATTGTTTGTTGCTGTTTGTCTGTTGGTTGCACACTGTTGTTACTTGTTGCTGCTTTGTGTGTTACTGTTTTTTCTGTTGGTTGTGTGTGTTGCTGTTTGGTCTGTAGATTTTGTGTTGCTGTTGTGTTACTGATGTTTGCGTTGGTTGTATGGTATTGAATAGATCAGAAAGATTTATTAGTCAATTCTGTCCGCGCATTTAAGGAATGTGTCACAGCATTTTGGCACGTCTACAGTGTACAGTTACACAAACACGCACTACACAGCTAACAAAACATAGACACAAACATGATTACACTTACACAACCTGATTCTAATAACAGAGACATGCACATCAAACAGCAGAGTACTGTTAGTGTACTGTTGTTGTGTCTGTTGTTTGCATGCTGCTGTTTTGTGTGTTACTGACTGCAGGTCAGCACCTTGTGGTGAACGTTGTTTCTGATTGGATGTTGGCTCTGAGCAGGAATCAGGAAGTCAGCAGGAACCATGCGAGTCCCTGTGGAGGAGACAGAAGGGTTATACACACACACACACACACACACACACACACACACACACACACACACACACAGTTTTTCTCTATGTATATTAAAGCATTGTGTGAATCATTCTGTGATGAGTGAGTCAACCTTGATGAATCAGCTGGTAAAACGCATGCTGTCCATTGGTTCCTGGTTCACCCCATACGATCGGTCCGGTGTGATAATCCACCCGAGCACCGTCAACTGTGATGTACTTTCCATTAGACTCCATATCACCCTAAAATTCATTCATGTCATTTCATTTTACTGTATAATCTGAACATCTTGCACGAATGTAAACATGTAAACGTGTGCGTAATTGTGTGCACCTGTTGAAAATAAGCAGCAAAGCGATGCATATACTGATCATATGGCAGCAGGCAGTGAGTCTCCGCCTGGAAGAAATTGATGTACCAGATTCCCAGCAGGGCGAGCAGAACGGGCGCATTCTGATCCATAGGAGCCGTACGAAAGTGCGTGTCCTGGAAGACACAGGGACTGTTAAATCATCATGACATGTTTATACTGTATATCCAGGACTTAATGCAGAATAATGTAAATATATCCACTGCCAAAAGATGGCATGCAGTGACAAACGCATCGAGAGCAAAAGTCAACCGCTAGCAGCGTTTCTGCGGTAAAAATAAAACCCACCATCCAATGAGCTCCAGCCAAAAGCTTCTCAAAGTTCTCGTACCCTGAGAGAGAAGAGAGAAATGATAGAGACGCTTGAGAATGTCTGACGCATACGAGTTTGATATCTCAGGACTCACCGATATGAAGTGCAATGGACAATCCGATCGCAGACCACAGGGAATATCGTCCACCAACCCACTAGAAAACAAAGAGCTCATGTCAAACTGTTACTGCAGTGGCTTTTATAGGGTTGCAATGCATTATGAGCTGCTACATAAAGTTAAAAATCTAGTTATCTAGTTTGTACAAATGCAAGATCAAGCATGTTGCAAAACATTTTGTTGGAGACTACAGTTAGCGTTACATGAGTCCTGTTGTAAGATTGTTGAACTCAATGACTCGCAATCTTACAGTTTTTGTAAATCCAGGTCAGACAGCTGAAATTCATTGATTCATATGTCTCCAAAGTTGTATTTTCTTACAGTGTCTACTCTACAGTGAAAGGAACCTTGCCCTTTAAATATTAACAATGCGACTAAAAGTAGTACATCGGCCTTTCGAGTGACCTCTGCATGAGATAAGGTCACGATCATTTATAACTTTGTGGATTCTGGTTACCCGTCAGCTGGTATCATGTGTGTCCAGACACCTACTTCAGAGGTCAAAGCACCACGCTAAAAATAACTCGTGGCCAAGCCGACTCACATCCCAGAACTCGAACATGTTCTCCGTGTCAATGCCAAAGTCCTTCACTTTAGGCTGAAACAATATAAGGTTTGAGATAAATCAGGCAAATATATTTCCAGGTCTACTTTTACATTTAACTGTGAATGAACTTACTGCATTGGTGGAGAGGGCCACAAAATGCTTGGCAACTGCAGCTTTCTGTGAGGATAACATAATGAAAAAGTAATTTAGTAAAGTCAAGTTTGAGCTGTATGAATAATAAGGTTGAGACCACCTAAACCAAGACCAAAGGGTGTTGAGACCAAAAGTCCAAGACCGAGATCAAAGACAGTCGAGACAGAGACAAGATCAAGACCATCAAAAAATTGATGGAAATTGTGTGCCTTTGTGTTAAAGGGGCCATGGCACGAAAATCTGACTTTTTCCATGTTTAAGTGCAATGATTGGGTCCCCATTGCTTCTATCAACCTAGAAAATGTGAAAAAGATCAACCCAGTAACTTTGTTTTGGTAAACCATTCTCTGCAAGCACATGAAAAAATAGGTCTTTGAAATTTGGCTCTCCTTATGATGTCATAAGGAGCTCTTATTATAATAATACCGCCCCTTAATCTGCACTATCCAACCACAGCACTGCCATTTAGTGCAGAGAAAAGCACAATTGAGTTTTAATTGCAACAACCACCATCATTGTGATCAGTGTTTAAATTTCATCAGCTCATTTGCATTTTAGAGGACACACCCAAAACGGCACATTTTTGCACACACTTACAAAGTGGCAATTTTAACATGCTATAATAAATTATTTATATGGTATTTTGAGCTGAAACTTCACATATGTGCTCTGGGGACACCAAAGATTTATTTGACATCTTAAAAAAGTCTTGTGCCATGGCCCCTTTAAATTTGTTGACATATCTTTTTGGACTATTTCTCATTCATCTCTTCCTGGCACAACAGTAATAAAAGAAATCAAATAAGAAATAAGTCAATGATTGCTTTTAAAGACAGAGGTTTTTATCCAATCACATTAATGATGTTAACACTACAATCAGACAATGCACCTGTGATTCCCACAAATAAAATCCAGAGACCACTAATTCTGAGACGAGATTGACTAAGATGAGATCGAGAAAGACAGTCGAGAACAAGACTGGCAGTGTTGGGGTTAACGCATTACAAGTAACATGCATTACGTAATAATATTACTTTTTTTACTTTCTATGAAAAGTAACTAAGTAACGCAATAAGTTACTTTTTTTTAGAATAACTTTAATATTTTAATGCATTACTTTTTAAAGTAACTTTCCCCAACACTGAAGGCCGTTCCTACAACACAAGAGGAGACTCACATCTTTGGCGGCCTGCAGGAACCATTCCTTTGCCGATTCTGCGTTTGTGATCGTTTCCTGCGTCGTGAATGTCTGAGGAGGACAAACTATTGTGTGAGATTATTACTGCCATCATTTTCGCCAAACCAACGGCATAATAAATCTGATAAACAATGTCTATCATCTATTTATTTTGTGTAATTATTACAGGTACATTTGGTGTCATCCAAAGTCAGTTTTCTAATTTCCAAATTGTTATATTTTTTAATATTTTAATAACTAGGTATACATATATAAAGAGAGAGAGAGATGAGATGCTTCAGCTCTCTAGAGTAACTTTGCGCACTTTTCTGTGATCGGAAATACCTTTGAAGCGATGATGAAGAGTGTGGTCTCAGCGTTGAGTTCAGCCAGAGTTTTAGCGATGTGCGTTCCATCGATGTTAGACACGAACCAGACACGAGGTCCACCTTTGGAGTAGGGCTTTAAAGCCTCCGTCACCATCAATGGACCCTAACACACACAGAACCGACAGGCGTACCTTCACTATTATAATATTTTATAATCGGTTATCAAATACTGCTCAGCATTTCTTTTACATTGTTAAAATTTTACAAATACAAAACATTTGAAAAAGTAAATGAAGAATAGCAACTACTCATTTTTTTTTTTTAAATACACCATACAAAGATTTTATCAATTTTAAATGAAAATCTGAGATTTTAACAAACCAGATCAGATCCACCAATGCCAATGTTAACAACATCAGTCATGGATTTGCCCGTGTAGCCCTTCCATTCTCCACTGCGTACTTTCTAAAACAGAATGAAGAAAGTGCAAAATGATACTGAGACATTATTATATATATATCATATAAACTCTTATATGATGTGTATTTTCCTCAGACTACAGTACTGATCTGACACTCACATGACAGAAACCCTTCATCTTCTCCAGAACCTTGTTGACCTCTGGCATCACATCTTTCCCATCCACATTTATGGGAGAGTTTGAGCGGTTCCTCAAAGCCACATGGAGAACAGCACGACCCTGAAAACATTACAACAACCACCCGACTGACATTGTGTTTATCTAATATAAAATTTAAAAATAAGTGCATTTTTACTCTATATAAACGATGAAATAAAGATGTATAATAAATAAATACAGCATATAAAAGCATGCACATCTGCTATTTGGTCGAAATGGTATTTGGACTTAAAATAAACATTGGCGTTCCAGAATGTACAAACATAGCTTGGTTTATCATCCATTAAAGATTCAAATAGGACATACGATGATTTATCACACAAACCTCAGTGAAATTAATCTTTTCTCCTGAAAACATCTTGTCTCTAGCAGCCGCCACACCACGAGATTTTGCCTGTCAAACAGAATCACAGATTGTTGTTATATTTAAAGCACCATAAAAAACTTTTTATACATATGATTGAAAACTTTACCAGCTCCACCAGCATCTTCATAACCTCCTCATTTATAAGGTTCTTGGAGTAATCCAGCAAAATTTCTCCTTCATCTGTTTTCAAAGTTAAGCTGTTAAAATAAATGACAACAAATATCACATCTTAATAGGAGATTGATGATACGCTGCAATATTTAAGACATTTAACTCTTTCCCTGCCATTGATGAGTTATCTCGTCAATTAAGAGAAAACATTGACGCTTTCCTGGTGAGTTTTTACGGTAATCTATAATTCTTCTATTATCCACTAGATGGCGATAATGGATTACCCAATTTATAAAAAATTAAAGCAAAAACTAATTTAACAACATTTTAAACTCCGTGTATGTTTTGATCATCGTTCTGAATCTAACAAAATTCCTTTACAAAAATGAAATTATTTCATCTTTTTGCCCCAAATTTTATATTTTTAAAGAAACCTACCCATATTTGAGAGGTTATAAAAAGAAAACAAATGAAGATAGGATGAAACTTTTTTTCCCCGTTTTGTTTGTTCAAAAGCAGAGGGTTTGTTCTTTTTTATTTGATATATTTGTAAGTTATATTTATAGAATAACATTTTATAAAAATCACAAAAAATGCTGGCGGGCAACTTAAAAAAAGCTGGCGGAGTTTGAGTTAAACTCACAGTTAAACTGATAGTAAATGTATTAAGCAGCTATATGTCTTGGAAATACACTAAACATACCATGATAATATAATATAAATGTTTACTGCAATATAGCCATGAATATTAGCTAGGCCATAAAATACATAAAGTTCATCATTTCAAAATACACTGGCCAGCAACTGCAGTAGTGGATCATCGAGGTAGATATTATTTTACATTAACATATTATGGCATTTTACAGTTTTGAGCACTCAAAGAATGGGTGGGCGGGGCTACTATCTCTTGTGATTGACAGGTTATAATAAATAGCTACATATATGTATATATATACATTATATTTATCTTTCTGAAATAATAGTGTCATTAAAGTCGTTCGTGCAGAATAAAAAAAAAATGGAAAAAGTACCTCAACTTCTTGAATCTGTCTGTATCAGCCTCAAACATTTTCCTCATGTTGAGACTCGCAGCGTTTGATTTGAACCATTTGTCCAGATTCTGGAAGTTCGGGTCGTTTGTCAATCCCATGGTGTCTGCTCGAACCTGCTCGTGTCAGAACTGACCCAAATGTCAGAGAGATCCGTGTATCAAGGGAGAAAGATCCAATGACTGCAGCTTAACAAACACACTCCTCCTACAGTACAGTACAGTACAGTAGAGTACACTACTCTCACTGGACCTCACTGGAGACTACTGTATAAGTGTGCGTGCGTGCGTGCGTGCGTGTGTGTGTACATATTGCATGTTTTACGTTCTTTCATTTAAACATGAGTCACTTCTTGACGTTTTCTCTTAAATTGTTACCCTAATAATATTATTATTCATGAACATTTTTCGATTAAATAAGAAATGCTTCTGTCTTAGTATTTCTATTACTTTTACTTGAATTTAATTACTTTTCACGGATTTGTGTTTTGTATGTAAACTCTTGCATTTGTTTCTGGTGACTAGTGTTTATTTATAGATTCTGGAGAATCTAACACGTGTTTGTGTCTGTTTAAATACTGAACACTAGAGGACACAGCAGTCCAACACATTCATCACTGAAACTAGAAACAATAGCCGTTTCTCAATATGCGTTCTTGTCTGTACTTGTGTTCTTGTGGACTTGTGAAACGTCATCAGTCGCGGCCCAAGTACTGTTCCAATTCAAAGTTCGCATCAAGCCCAAGTTCACATAAAATCCCCGGATGTGTTCTTGATCCGCCCATTTTATCGAGGATGCATCAGAGGAGACTTGTGTGGACTTATGACAGCGAAGTTTCCCAGAATGCATTTCGCGTCAGGAGTTCGTTCTTCCGAGTCTGAACTTGCAAGTTCGAACTACGAAGGACACAAGTCCGAGTTCGGCGTACTTGGTTTTGAGAAACGGCTAATATCTTTTGCAATAATAAAATGTGACATTAAAGTCTGCAATGTCTACAAAATAAAAAAAATATATATATTCTCAAATAGTCTTAAAAATATATATTTTTTTAATTAATAATATCCATCAATGAGTTTATTTCAGGTTCTAGTCACTGTCATGTGTTTTTTTAAAGAAGTGAAACTAAAATGCAGTTTGTATTTGAGGGTTTTTTAAGCGTAGATAATTCTTCTGTTTATATGTATTTATTTATTCATTAACCAGTATTTAATTTTATACAAATTATATCACTGATCATAAAAATAAATACAATTAAATAATTATTTACACAAATAAGAAAATATATGGACAAATCATGCACTATTTAAATACGGAAACCATGGTAACCATTGTGTAACTTAAGTGAATTTATATTTATTTATTTATTTATTTATTTATTTACACATTTTCTCATTTATTTACTTCATTTGTGTTTCTCAAATACGCAAACTGCAAGAAAATCTTTGAAAATTGCGCGCAGAGACACTCTGGGTCGCGCGCCTCGCCTGTCGTGATCGCGCTCGTTTGCTCTCTGTGGACGCGCTTTCGGAAGCGTCGCTGCGTCATTTCCTCTCTCCACAGACAGGAGGGTGGGGACAAACAGCTGGTAAGTGATGCCGTGATCCGATCGCCGATCGGCTGTTTTTCTACACCGAAAAACGCCTTCACCGGAGCCGCTGCAGGTACGAGTTGTTTCCGATCCTCGCAACCGCCTTGGCGCGCGCGCGATCGCTTCAGTTCTGATGTCTTTGCGCTGTTTTTCAATCCGTGTCAGCGCGGGTTGCTAACGGCTAACTGATATTAGCTCCATAAACACTGATGATTCTCTCTATACGCATTGAAAATAGAAATGTGCTGTTTTAATAAGCCAGATAACACCAGGATAGCTCTCAAAGTTATAGTTAAACGATATGAGATCGTGTGTGTGTATTATTAAGGGTTTTGGATAATCTGTATCAGCACTGAGCCGTTAAAACCTCATCAGGTTGTACTGCAGTCTGTCTGATGGTAATGACTCTAATGAAGGGGGAATTAACTGCCCCGGGGTCTCTAAATCATACCCGACACCCTTCAACGCCCTGAAAAGGCACGGATCCGCTCCATTGCAGACCTTTAACACCCGACGGGTGTCATACACGCCCAAGCCCCCAGACGAGAGTAATGAGGGGGCTGCAATGGGGCGGTTTAGTGGTTTTAACCGAGGGTCTTGATTTGTTTCCAGTACGTCATTGAAGAGTGTTTTTAGGGTTGCGGTGGGTTGATTCTGTGGTTTCACCTGCTGGATTTGAGTTTAACTGGAACATGCTGGAGATCACCCCATTAGAAATCAGATATCATGAAGTGTGTTATTATGGTGTTGAGAGGGTTTCAATTGGGCTTTTCAGTGTTCTTAAATGAGGGTTTAGATTTGATTCCTGTACATCAGGTCATTGAGGTGTGTTTTAAAGAATACAGGTCGGTGGATCTTTGGTTTAAATAGATGGATTTGGTTAAAACTGGAGCATGCTGCAGATCTGATCAATGCATGATCACCCTATATGAAATCAGACACAATGAAGTGTGTTATTAGGGTGTTTTTAGGGCTGCTGTGGTTTGTTTCATTGATTTGGACCTCTGGATTTGCGTTAAACTGGAGCATGCTCAGATCTGATCAATGCATGATCACCCAATCAAACATCACAAAGTGTGTTATTAGGGTGTTGAGACTTTTACATGATAGCTAGCTGTCATTTGGAGGGAAAAATTTGAAGGGGAAGAGTAGCTGCGTTTCCAGTAAAGATTTGCGCAAAACTTTCTAACGCATTATTTTCTAAATGTGAGCAAAAAACTATTTCGAAATGTCCACGTTTTCATAACCGATATTAAAGTGAGTAAAATGGTATTTTGTTGTTTAGCGATAAGTCATTACAAAAACCGTTGCGACAGGTGTGTTTGACTTCCTACAGTGCCTTGCAGAGCGATATATTTCGTTTTTTTTTAATTGCCTGAAAAACCACATCACCAAGTGTAAAAATGTTTTTGCAATGTATGGGAGTTTATGCAAAATTGCTGTGTTTTGATTGGGCGCATTTTACATTTGATATTTCATTCTGCACATTGGAAACTCAGCTAATGTGTGCTTCATTGGAATGAATGCATGAATATTACAGGTTGGTTTGTTAAAATAATCATTTGAATTTTAACAGATTGTGTGTGTGGAAGTGCAGATTCATTAGGTTCTGATCTCACATGGGTGTCAGTAGTGTCCAGATTCCTCTTAATGGTTCTAGGGATGGCAGCTCTCAGAACTTGTCAGGATATTTATAATTAACCTCACATTAGTGTAACCCTGTAAGTGTCTTAAATTACACTTTGCAGTGTGATGTTAAATGTATGTATTTCAGGAATAGCCATTCATATATGCCTGCTTTATAAATAGCAAGGTCAGTTTTGTGTATTTTTACTGAGTCCAGCTTTGTTTTCATGAGATGTACTGCAGAGCATTTGCTTTGAACTAGGGTTCGACCGATCATTGGCCTGGCTGATTATCGGCACCGATATTAAAAGTGCCATTTTTTTCCTTTTTTTGAAGCTTTGATTGTGTTTATGGTGCGTGATATTTATACACAATTTACTAATTTCTATACCGCTGTTTTCATTGTCATTAAAATGGGCTGATGTCTTCCTTGTTTTATGATGTCCTTCCAGAAATACGTAACAAGTTCTGATTGTGTAGCTGATCCATTATGTTGTGATTCGACAGCAGCTTAGCGCATGTTATCCGGAGAGGTTCCTGTGGGCGGGGGTTAGGGCTGTGCAAAAAATCGCCTGCGATTCTCATGCGTGTTTCATCAGTAAAGCCGGTTCAGTGATTAGAAGTAAATAGCCATCAGCTGCTTTCAGATGGAGCGGCATTTACTACACAGAGCCGTAGTTCACAGAGAAGCTAGGAAAAATCTGGTTCAAAATCGACTCTGATAATCTATGCGATTTTGCCTAGCTACTCTGTGAACTACGGCTCTGTATAGGAAATGCCACTCCATCTAAAAGCAGCTGATGGCGATTTACTTCTAATCACGAACCGGCTTAACTGATGAAACATGCATGAGAATCGCAGGCGAATCGCAGGTTTGTCAAAAACTTAGAATTAGGGATGCTTAACGATTAATCGCGATTAATCGTTAGCAGAATAAAAGTTTTTGTTTACATCGTATATGTGTGTGAACTGTGTATAATAACTTTGTATAAATAAATGTACATTTACATTTACAAACATATGTGATGTAAACAAAAACTTTTATTCTTCTAACGATTAATCGCGATTAATTGTTTAGCATCCCTACTTAGAATATTGACATTATATACCGAGAAGTAGAGGGCTGCAGTCCAAAACGTTCTCTGAAGTCCTTGAAAAGCTAATTCTGAAAATATATCGCTTGGCATTGAACTTTGAGCTTTATAAATTTCAGGCATTATTTATGCTCTAACAGCAACATTACACACTAATGTAAGTTTGAAATTTGAGATCATGAAAAACGGCCCATTTAAGCATTTTTATGGTTATTAGTATCGGCCATTTTCAAAACTGATCTGCTGCATTTCAATTTCGAAATGTGCTGCTATTATTATTAACAGTTCTCCAAAATAAACATGTTTAAAACTATTTAAAGAAAGTTTTTGCCAGAGTCCTTGTTACTTTTTATTTTGACATTATTATTTTTAACCAACACCAGCATTGAAAAACGCATATCGGTCGACCCCCTACTTTGAACCAGCACCATTTATTTGACCTGTCGCCCGTGACCCTGTCAGTTGTGACCCACAGATCTACAACATTCTGATGGATGCATTAGTTTGCAATAGGGATGCTCCGATCGATTGGCTGCAGATCGGTATCGGTCGATCATCGCATTAAATCATGAACCAATCTTTCTGTTTACTTTTGTCATCCTAGGGCTAAATGTGGCGGCAATTGGAGACCATTTTTACGCATTGCGAGCATTTTTACAACCTGTTGCTCATGTGCGACCTTACAAATTAAAGTTACATTTTTTATTTTTTTGAAAGTTATATTTTTTTGTCCAGTTTTTGCATTTATTTAACAGTGAGTTTTTAGGAGAGGAAAGTATAGGGAGGAGAGAGGGGTATGGGATCGGCAAATGACCACAAGCCGGGAATCGAACTCGGGTCGCTGAAAGTGCAAATAATTTTTTTTGCCTTAACATAGATATGTGTATTTCTACAAGGATGTTCTCCAGTCATAACAGCGCTTGTCTCTCACGTCTTAAAGCTACAGTAACCTAATTCATCTCTCAATAAAATCACTATCTGCTCTTCTCTGAAAAACTGTTGTACTTTATACGAATGTGTTTATATTTAATTCATACACTGAAGACTGTAAAGTGTTTTATTTACATATATTTACATTAAAACAATAATATAGGCTACCTAATTACTGCAAGTAATAGAGCTGGGCAAAAAATCGCCTATGATTCTCATGCGTGTCTCCTTAGTAAAGCCGGTTCGTGTAAAATCAGCATCACCTGCTTTCAGATGGAGGGGCATTAACTACACAGAGCTGGGCAATATCATATACAATATCGGAGGTGATTTTCCACAATTATGAACACGATTTTGCAGTGTTCTTGGTGAAATTCAGCCCTGTGTAGTAAATGCCGCTCCATCTGAAAGCAGGTGATAGCGATTTACTACTAATCACCAAACCGGCTTTACTGAGGAGACGCATGAGAATCGGAGAATCACAGGCGATTTACAACATCTGTGGTATTACTTTATTTAGATTTTTTACTCAGTATCGACTGCAAAAATCCTGGTAGGAGCATCCCTAGTTTGCAAATTAAAACCTGATTTTTTTTAAGTGGTGTGTGGTTTCCCTAAATTTCACTTAAGTTTGTGATGATGTTAGATGTGTGTGAGCAGCTCAGTCGCTCTGTATTCTCTTAACCTTGTTGAGCTTCAATAACTCTAGCGGCATTTGCTTAAACCTTGTTTGGAAAAGAGCTGCGAACATACGGCCGGCCCTCAGAGTTATTGTAGGCCGTCTGTAGAATGAGACTCGCTGGCGATGGCTTCTGTGAGTTCATGTGGAATGTATTTCCTGTTTGGGTCTCTCAGTTAGGGAATGAAAAAAATGATTCGCTCACTGCTGAATGGATACAGCAGTTTTGTAAAGAACCGAGGTTACTCATGATACATTACACATCTGGAGCACTCACAAAGATTGTCAACAACACTGCAGGAATATTTTATATGTGTGCAATGTTTTAATTTATACCTCCTTGAGTGAAGTGCATGTGAGCCGTTTCTGCTGGACCAGAAAGGAAATGTTTTAGATTTTCATGTTTATTTTGTCTGTCATATTAATTCCTGAAGTTTGTATATGCATTGACTGGCAGTAGTTTATGTTCAGCATGTATAAAGTGTTTCTGTATTCGAGAGTCTTTGGTGTATGAGCGGAGGTGGTGTTGGCTAATACTGTTGTTATGGATAAAATGCTCCGGTCAGCAATGGGTTGCCAAACACGCTGTTTCAATAAAGTTTCAGTTCTCCTAAGATTAATTCACAATGACTTTGAGCAACACAATTGTGCTTGACTCTTGTAACAGTCTGAGAATGTGGAATTGTATTGTTTTTGCCCTATTGCTCACTTGAGAGGGCTGTTTCAAGGTTGCTTGACTTTAAGTTTGCATATAGCGTGAGCCTGAGGTCTGTGGGTGTTGTGTGTTGTGTAGTGTCTGGTTAGATATCCCCCCTTACAAAGCATTCCAGTGTTGTTCTGAATATGCTGCATTCTGTTGCCGACTGCTATTGCAGTTTAGAATGTCACAATGGAATCTTTTCATGGGGGAAGGGTGAGTGTGTGTCTGTGTGAGAGAGTGTCGATATTTGTGTTGCTGTGTGTGTGTGAGACTGTGTGTGTCGATATTTGCGTTAGGTATTTTATAGGGGTGTGACGATCTCATGCAAAAAGATCTCGCGAGATTAAATATGTATTGCAAAATTAATTATGTCACGAGAATTCTCATGGAGGTGAGATGTTGGCTGTTTCTCCAACAAAAGGCTGCATCCTTTGGAGGTTGCATTTGTAAACTGCTATAGTGAGTGGTAGGGGTGGGCGGAATGACCAAAAATCTATTTCACGGAATAAGTCATTTTATTTCACGGAACGGAATATTTGACGGTATAAATGTTTTTCAGTTTCTATTGTTTTTTGATGATAAAAATGTAGAGAAATACACCACTAACTATAGCTTTTAACTAAATGCTCACCACAGTTTTAAAATATGAGCAATTTAAAGTTAATAATGTTACAGTGAAAATGCCCAGAAGATAAAAACAGCTAAGTCTTGATTAGACAGAATCTTGTTTTTAATTGAGTTATTAATTTTATAGACTATTGAAGCTATAGTATGGCTTCATTGTATTTTGTGTTTATGCATACATTACATTAAACATATGCAATATGTCAAATGAACAGGTATTAGTATATGCAAAAACCTACAGATATGATAAACACCTACAGTAGCCTATAGCCTATATGAGAGACGAAGCTCTAGATATTATAAATGTGACAGGTGCTATGATGTGATGATCATAAAGTTTGTTTTAAGGCCCTTTCCTTTCTATTAGACCTTTACATTTGCATCTCTTTCTCGTCTTTCCGATCAAATATGTTTGTTTAAGCAAATGGCGCGTCAAACTACGTCGCTCCAGCAGCGCACGTGTCACTGATATAAAAACGAGTTTTATCTTAGCTTGCTTTAAGTTCAGAAAACTTTACAACAATTAGCATTATGTGCGAGAAGAACTCTTTATTTGGCGTCGCAGGTCTTTGCGCTTGCCCAGAGAGAGACCTCTGCACGAGAGACCGGCCGGCTGCTGCATGATGAGAGAGAGAGAGAGAGAGAGAGAGAGAGAGAGAGAGAGAGAGAGCGGGAGAGAGAGCGGGAGAGCGAGCAAGACAAGAGTCTCGCTGCGTGACCTGCGGTGGATTCACTGGCACTTATTATAAAAAATACACAAATAACTCGTTCATTTTTTATAAGTGAACTATTTTACATGTTTCTCCGTCACACTCAGTCTAACATGCTGGAGGGCAGAGTTAGCCACGCCCACTTATTTGCATTCCGCGGAATAGACGGAATAGAAAAATCTGTTACGTCTGACATTTTATTCCGCGGTAACGGAATGTACCGTCATACCGCCCAGCCCTAGTGAGTGGTGTATTTCTGTACTTTTTTATCATCAAAAAACAATGTAAACTGAAAAACATGTACTGTGAAATATTCCGTTCCGTGAAATAAAATGACTCATTCCGTGAAATAGATTTTTGGTCATTCCGCCCACCCCTACGTGTGTGCCAAAAATGCAGTAACATATTTGACTGGCTGGTGTAAAAAACTTTAAGGGTCAAATAAACCTTTGGTGTCCCCAGAGTACAAATGTGAAGTTTTAGCTCAAAATACCATATAGGTAATTTATTGTGGCATGTTAAAAAGGCACTTTATGGGTCTGAGCAAAAATGCACCGTTTTTGTGTGTATCCCTTTAAATTGCAAATGAGCTGCTCAGGTGGGCGGAGTCTCAAGCGCTCTCGCTTTAGACAACACAGAGCATCAAGAGGAAGATTCTCTCACGAAAGAAGCTAGTAAACGATGTTCAGCATTATATATTTGTACAAGTTTAAAAAGTCAATCATCTCTTTTATGCATACTAAATACATCAGCAGATGGGGAACATTGTGGGATAAAAATAAAGACTTTTAGGTCTCATGCTGCCAGTGTTTTAAACAGGCGCAATGATTTTCAGCATGTTACAATAAAATACACTTCCACAACACAAACACTCAGAAGTTTACTTTTTGACCAAATCACACAAGCACATTGAAATGATATGTAATAAAACAACACGTTTAATGCTTAAACTTTAGAGAAACAGATCACATTGACATTGAACACATTCGCGTTTCTGTCAGTCTCTCACTCTATCTTGTAACTCCTCGTATTCATTTGAAACTTTAGAGAAACATTAAACAACATATTTATGCTTATTGCAGGGCTCAAAAGGAACTTTTTTATTTGGTAGCACCGGTGCCCCCAACTTTAAGAGTTAGGAGCACCAGCAAAAAACACATGAAGGTAGGATGAAACAGATTTTTTTGTTTGAAAGCAGAGGGTCTGTTCTTTTATTTCATATATTGTATGTTTATATATTTAAAAAGAAGCATTTTCTGGAAGGCATTAAACTTTTGTGAAAATCATGAAAAATGCTGGCGGTGAAAGAGTTAATATATCTTTTATTACTATATCATATTCTTTTCATCTGATTGGATCATGCAACATATATGGGAGAGGTATTGACAGGTAGATGGATTGCTGATGTTTGACATTTTCAAACAAGTTATTAAAAAAAAATTTGAATAAAATTTTGTTCATCATAAATGTGCATTAGAAAAGTAAACATGGTTACATTGAAGTTAAACTTAAATCAGCTGTACACCATCCATTACCACTGGAAATCATTTTGAATAATTTTGACTCAATGCTATAAAACAATGTTGCTTTGAGATTTATTTATTTTTGTACTGTCCTGCAGTTTAATAAACCCAACAAAAAGTAAATGTTAAGTCAGGCCCTGAAATTGTCAGATGTATCGAATAATTTCTAGAAAGCAGGTGAACAGTTCGCCCGTCTGCCCTCCGGTGATGATGTCATTACACAAACAGGTGTTTCAGGAAAGACTTTTGGTTTCACAGAGGTTCAGTTTCACCCTCCGTCACAAGACTTCTCTTCCAGCAGGGCTTTCCTGGCTGCGTGCTGCAGGCTTTATCATCAGCTAAAACCAGAACAAAGAGCACATTTTAAACTCAAAACAAATGACTTCTCTCACTGTTACGAGTTTATCCACAGTAGGATTGGAGCCACCAGGATGTGTAGCAAAGCGATGAGGTCATTCAGCCTAAATGCAAGAGCCTTTTGTCCGTTTAATCTTTGTGTTTTCAGTGTTACCCAAAGGCAACAAGAGAAAATATTTCCTTAAACGTTTTATTTCACATGTTTGTTTTCATCAGAGATTTGTGCTCGTGGTTATGTGTGGCAAATACAGTTTTTGTTACAGAGGCAGTAGTAGCACTAGAAATAGGGCTGCAAAACGATTAATCGCGACTAATCGTTTGCAAAATAAAAGTTTTTGATTACATCATATGTGTGTGTGTACCGTGTATAATAATTATGTATATATAAATACACACACATCATGCATGTATAATTTTAAGAAAATAAGAAAAGTATTTATAATTATAATATTTTATAAATTATATATAAATATAAAAATGTATATACAAATATTTACAAAATAAATATTCTGAAAACGATTAGTCATGATTAATCGTTTTGCACCCCTAACTAGAAATAATAAAATTGTTAATTAAATATGACGCCGTTGTTATTAAAGATATAATTGGTGTGTTTATGTCTATGACATTTTAAGGTGGATGGGCTTTGAGAGGTCATGAGAACTTTACACTTTGTCCTAGACTGGAAATTGGGAGAACCCCTATAGTTTCCATGTTTGTTCGACAAATGTTTGGTTATGTTTGAAACTGTGATGGATGTTATTGTTTGGTTTCTGAGGTAACTAGTCCAAACTCGTTTGTTTCACTACTTTACCTTGTGTCATATTTCTTGAGGAAAATCCCCAAAGGCTTTCTTCTTTTTTATTAATATTTCTAAGTACTGCTACAATTGAAAGGCGATATATAGCATTAATTATTAAAACAGGCAATAGTACCATGGTATTGAGATGGTCCTATGGTAAATCTATGAGTATTTTTTTGAATTCTAAGATATGAATATGTTCTGTATCTTTCAACGCTTAAGCATATTAAATATGACTAGAACTATTTGCCAGGGTTGTTTAATGGCAACTGATCTGCTTCTGTGGGGTAATATGGAATGTAAAATGTTTTGTTTTAGGAAAAACTAGGTAACCGCGAGTGACCGCACTAAAATATTTTGGTTGTTTTTAATAAAACATACTTTTAGACATAGTAGTCGTCTTCAAAGTTTTGAATCATTTTTCCTGAACGCTGCGTTTAGAAACGAACGCAGCCACAGAAACCAACAAAATGCTTTTTCCATGAGACACTTCACAAACTCACAGATTCATACACAGACACCCAGCAGAGCCTTCATACACGTCATGTTTGCCTACGAGCCAAGCAGCAGCCATTGCCATAATTCCCACAATGCACCACGTGCCTGTGAAACTCGAGCTCTGTTCTCTTTTGG
This sequence comes from Paramisgurnus dabryanus, assembly GCF_030506205.2. Classification (NCBI taxonomy): domain Eukaryota; kingdom Metazoa; phylum Chordata; class Actinopteri; order Cypriniformes; family Cobitidae; genus Paramisgurnus; species Paramisgurnus dabryanus. The sequence goes on along the minus strand of NC_133345.1, from coordinate 30,115,897 downwards.
TGTGTAGCTGAAATGGAGTCTGAATTCAGGGGGTCATACACAGTTACCGGCCCCACGCAAGCGAGCCGCTGTAAAAACAAGCATTTTGAAGAGATACTGTGGGACTCCGACTGTAGCGTTTATTAGGGAAACTGTGTCAGGATCTACAAAGGTTAGTCTGTTTTTTTCAGTGTAGTGTATTTGCTTTGAAATTTTGTTTTTTATTTGTTTAATGGAGTAATGATTATTGATGATGATGAGCAGAATGTGCTGAGATCAGTGTTTATGACAGCTGCGCAGAGCACATGCTGATGTAAGAGTCAACACTTGCGTTGTGTTCGCCTGTTGTCCGTCTGCTCTGAATGGGAATCCCCAAAATATTCCCACAGTTCCTCACGCATGCTTACTGCTTTAAGGAAAGATAAATATGATTACAGTCAGTGTATAAGGAAATATTTGATTGATCTGTGAATGTTTATTTTAAATATAGGTACAATCATCTCAAGTATCTACTGTCAGGTACTGCATAGGAGGGTTAATGCAATAAGCCTTTTTAAAACAATGCCTTGTCGTCTCAGTGTAAACTATGTAAACACAAATCTGTGATAATGGTGACGTCTTGCGCATGTGAGTAATTCAGCCTATTGGCATTCATGAGTACAACCAAAACAACAGTGGCACCCTACAGCAGGGGTACCCATTGTGCACTGCAAAAAAATGACTTTCTTACTTGATATTTTTTCTTGTTTTTGGTAAAAATATCAAAAAATTCTTAAATTAAGCCTAGGACCCAAGAAAATAAGTCTAGTTTTTAGACAAAAAATATAAAATTTAGGCGAATTTCTGCTTAAAAACAAGAAAAAATCTGCCAATGGAATAAGATTTTTTTTTAAAATACATTGCAAAAAATGATTTTCAAGAAAGAAAATTCTTAGTATTTTTTTTCTTGTTTTCAGTAAAAAATAACTAAAAATTCTAAAATTAAGATGCTTTTTCTTGATTAAATAAGTCTAGTGTTTAGACCAAAAATATAAACTTACAGTGATTTTGTGCATAAAACAAGCAAAAAATCTGCGAATGGGATAAGCAAAAAATCTTGAACATTTTTCTTAAACACTAAATTCAAGAAAAATTCATGAAAAATGTGCTCACCCATTGGCAGATTTTTTTGCTTGTGTTATGAACAAAATCACTTAAATTTGTAGGGCTGTAACGATTAATCGTGCAAATGCGCGTTTACTCAATAAATGAATTTGAATGAATTACGGTGAAATCCGGGCACAACCGAAAGCCAGAGGGCGCTCTCGTGCAGAAACTCCAATTGTGCCACAGAAGTAATAGCATTACAAACACTATTCCAGGAAATGTCTAGAAGAATATATCGCTGTTTTTCAAATTGTTTCAGGTATTTTCATAATAATAAAGAATATTTTAAATGATTTTGTGTTGCTTTTTTAAATGCACGTTATAAACGACTTTGACTTATAATGATTTTAGATTGATAAGGACTTCTTACTGACCAAAATACCATAGAACACGCACAAGCTGAGCATGATGCACAAAATCGCAGCCTTGCGACTCAGAATCGATTTTAGGCAGGTCTTTTTAATGGGACACGCGATTTATTATGACAGCCCTATAAATTTGATATTTTTGGTCTAAAAACTAGACTTATTTTCGTTTTGCTCTTCAAGAAAAAGCCTTTATTTTAAGAATTTAAAAATATTTTTACTGAAAACAAGACATAAATACAAAGAATTTTTTTTCTTGAAAATCATTTTTTGCAGTGTAGGTTTACTTTATTAATAAACACTTAATTTAAAAACACTTTTTTCCATTGGCAGATTTTTTTGCCTAAATTTTATATTTTTTGTTTAAAACTAGACGTCTTTTCCCAGGTCATTTTGCTCATTAAGAAATTACATCTTAATTTAAGAATTTTTAGATATTATACTGAAAACAAGACAAAAATACTAAGTTAGAAAGTAATGTTTGCAGTTTGGGTCGCACAGTGAGATGAGTCACGTAAAGTGTAACGGTGAAAGACACAAAAATAGTTTAGTCCAACTAATGACAGGCATTGACAATGATTTTAATATAATATAGAATAAGGGTTTTTTACATTACATTTAACTCTTTCCCTGCCAACGTTTTTAAAAAATTTGCCATTCATTTTTTATGATTTTTACAAAAGTTTAATGCCTTCCAGAAATGTTCTTCTTTAAATATATAAACATACAATATATGTAGTGAAAGAACAGATCCTCTGCTTTCAAACAAAAAAAACTTTCATCCTACCCTGGTTAGTTCTCTTATCACCTCTCAAATATGAATAGGTTTTTTCAAAAACACCAAATTTTTTTAGCAAAAAGCTAAGATAATTGTTTTTGAAAGACTTTTAATTGCGATCAGAAGTTGTGGAAGAGCACCACCTGGTGGATAATAGTGGTATTATGGATTGCCGGAAATTCTCGTCATTTTCAGGGAAGCGTTTTCTCTTAATTGACGAGTTAAAGAGTAGAACTTACATTCCATAAAAAACTACTCGATCATATAGAAGAAAAAATTGGGTATCCTTAATTTACATTTAGAAATTTGTTGGTGGGTCTCGTGATAGGTTTTACCTATTTAAGTGGGTCGTAAAATAAACGTTTGGGAACCCCTGCATTACAGGACTGTATTTGTGCTGCTTTTTATTAACGCTCTTCCGTCGAATTGTATAATTTTTTGTAAGTGATGCACCGAAATGAAAATTCTGGGCTGAAACGGATACTTAAAAATTCAGGATACTCTTTGTTGAAAACTAAATGTATTTTATATATTTTACTGAAAATATAAAGCAAAAAAAGAAAACCTTTTAATGTGGCCTAAGCTGTGTTGTGTTATGAATTTTATAACTAAAGTTACTAAAGTTACTCTGAAAAAAATTATTCATTCAATTTATTCAAATTTTTTAAGGTAAGTGGTCAGAATCAATATATTTAAAGGTGCTCTAAGCGAATTGAAGCGTTTTAGACCATAAAACATTTTTTGTTACATACCGGAAACATCTCCTCACTATCTGCTTGCTGCCTGTCCGCTGATCAAACTGTAAAAAAAACGCGATCTCTGTAGACAGCCCAGGCTTCACAAACGGGAATATCAACAAATGGCCAAACCTAGCAGCACAAAACGAAACAAAGTATTCCAGCCAATAAACGACAAGAAGGATTTGGGGGTGGGGGTTGGGCGCGTTCATGAAAGCACGGAAGGGAGGGGGAGGGGGAGGAGTTAGCTACGCTCTGTCTGTTTGAAAACAGTTCAAACATCAACAGGAAGTGACGTCGCACATTATTCGCTTAGAGCGCCTTTAAGCTACATTTAAACAAAAAAACATTAGAAAAACTAAACAAAAAACTTTTGTTAAAATGTAGCTTAAATATATTGATTCTGACCCTTAAACATTTTGAGTAAATTGAATGAATAATTTTTTTCAGAGTAACTTTAGTTATTTAATTGATTGCGACCACATACCTTAAAAAAAATGTTAGTACATTTTCATAGTGCAGTAATTTGTTAGGTCAGTTTTCAATAAATACATAAACTTTTCAGAGTATACGGTTTGACAAGCAACGTAATGATGAAAATGTGCAGATTTGATGTATCAATATAAATCTCAGTTGATTTGAGTTCACAGATGTGTTTTATGTAAAGGAGTAAATCATGTAACATTGCCTAGCAGGGCTCCAGACTGCCACCAAATCGTGGCATTTTGCCACCAAAATTTGAGAGTGTGCCACTGAATTTTACATCCAGTCACACATGTGCGACCAGTAAATTTGCCCTTTTTTTGTGATGTGACACTGCATTTGAAACAGCACATTGTACTTTCTGCATCTATCATCAAAGTATTTATTAGTAATACAGTGGAAATTAGTAGAAATGTGAATATTTGGTTAGCATGTTGATTTACAGTGTGTGCCCCTAAATTTTCTGGTTGCGGCCCTAAAATTTTCAGTTGGGGGCCACTGTGCTTCTAGTGAAAAAAGTTAGTCTGACTCTGAAGCCCTGACTAGAGATGTTCACTGGTTAAATATAACACGTGTGTTTGCTCTGGTCGAACAACTGACTAAAACCTGTCTGGCAAACATTTTTGGAATTTGGCTTGACATTTTCTTCCTTTTCGGCACTCACGTCAAGTTTCCTAAACCAGGAGGATTTTGCCCTTTTCTGCAGATGTGTTACGATCTTGATGTTTATCGTCACCGGTGGTGTTATTTAACTTTATCTTTCTTTGTGTCTTTGTTCTGATAATGATCCACCTTTCTGTGCTGAGTGAAACATTCCTGAACTCCATTAATAACAGATGTGAAGGACGTTTTCTGCACGCAGACAGCAGTTGTGTTGTGTGGCGGGTGGACAGTTGTGTTATCATGTTGTACGTGAGGCAGTCTGACAGGAACTCCACTTGTGCTGGTGGATCATGGACAACAGCTGTTGATCTCCGGCTTTTTAGTGCCTACACACCATTGAAACACGTCAGCCGTTTGCTTTAAAGCCACAATATGTAAGATGTTTTGTGTTTTTCAATCTCTCTCTCTCTCTCTCTCATTGTGTGGTCTACCTCCTATCATGTTCCTTTGCACTGCAAAATGACTTTCTTACTTAGCATTTTTGTCTTGTTGTTAGTACAAATATCAAGATACATCATTTTCTTGGTGAGCAAAATTACTTAAGAAAAAAGTGTAGTTTTTAGACAAATTTAAGTGAATTTGTGCCTAAAACAAAAAATCTGCCAATGGGGTAAAAAAAGTTGAAGTAAGTTTACTATTTTCTTAAACCCTTACACTGCAAAAACAATGACTATCTTACTTAGTATTTTTGTTTTGTTTTCAGTAGAAATATCTAAAAATTCTTAAATCAAGATGCATTTTCTTGATGAGCAAAATGACCTAAGAAAATAAGTCTATTTTTTAGACAAAAAATATACAATTTATGTGAATTTGTGCTTAAAACAAGAAAAATAATCTGCCAATGGGGTGAGTGTTTAAGAAAAAAGAAAACTTATTTTTAGATTTTTTTTTCTCTAACACTGCAAAAAATTATTTTCAAGAAAAAAAATTCTTAGTATTTTTGTCTTATTTTCAGTAAAACAATCTTGCATTTTTCTTGAATTTAGTGTTTAAGAAAAATGTTCAAGATTTTTTGCTTACACCATTCACAGATTTTTTTTGCTTGTTTTAAGCACAAATTCACTTAAATTTTAATTTTTTTTTTCTTTAAAGTATACTTATTTTAGTAGGTCATTTTGCTTATCAAGAAAATTCATCTAGATTTAAGATTTTTTTGATATTTTTGCTGAAAACAAGACAAAAATACTAAGCAAGAAAGTCCTTTTTTGCAGTGTGGGTGCTAAAAAGCGATCGATTTCTACAATTACACTGCAAAAATTACTTTCTTACTTAGTATTTTTGTCTTGTTATCAGTAGAAATATCTAAAAATTCTTAAATCAAGATGTTTTTTCTATATAAGCAAAATGACCTAAGAAAATAAGTCTAGTTTTTAGACAATATACAATTTAAGTGAATTTGTGCTTAAAACAAGCAAAAATATCTGCCAATGGGGTGAGAAAAAAAATCTTGAACCCTAACTGTAATTAAAAAATAATTTCCTCACCTCATTGGCAGATATTTTTGCTTGTTTTAAAAGCAAATTCACTTAAATTTTATGTTTTTTGTTTAAAACTAGACACATTTTGCTAATCAAGTTATTTTGCTATTCAAGAAAATACATCCTGATTTAAGAATTTTTAGATATTTCTACTGAAAACAAGACAAAAATACTAAAAAAGAAAGTCATTTTTTGCAGTGTTCTTAGTATTTTTGTCTTGTTTTCATTAAAAATATCTAAAAATTCTTAAATTAAGATGCTTTTTGTTAATGAGCAAAACGACCCAAGAAAATAAGTCTTTAGACCAAAAGTATCAAATTTAAGTGATTTTGTGCATAAAACAACCAGAAAATTGGCCAATGGGTAAGCAAAAAAAATATTTTCTTAAACTAAATTCTAGGAAACATTGGCAGATTTTTTTTGTTTGTTTTATGCACAAAATCACTTAAATGTGATCTTTTTGGTCTAAAAACTAGACTTATTTTCGTGGGTCGTTTTGCTCATCAAAAAAAGCATCTTTATTTAAGAATTTTTAGATATTTTTACTGAAAACAAGACAAAAATACTAAGAACATTTTTTTTCTTGAAAATCATTTTTTATAGTGTAAAGCTCTGACATCTGTTGTTACTTTATATTTTTGATGCAGTATAGAGAAATTATTATATTCCAATCTATCAACATCACAAAACTCAGACACAGTACCCTTTTTTGGGGAAATGTCATTCAGAGTGACTTGACAGAGATGTTTTACAGCATATTTTTAGCCCCAGTCTCGCACTTTTGTCAACACAATAAGGAGGTGTAGTGACAGATAGGAAATGCTGAACTTTTTTTTAGAACAAGATGATCCATCATCACAACACAACACTTCCTTTTCATCTCTGCAGGACTGAACGCCTCCCAAAACCTTTTTCCTTTTCGAGCAGTTGTGATTTTGGCTCTCCCTGCTGTGCTGTTTTGAAGGAGTTTCCACTGTTGTGTGTCTGTGTGTGCGTACTTTTGTGTGCGTGTTGGGTTCTCTAACCCGTCTCACACTAACAACACGCCTGTAATCCCAGGGCTTACAGACAGGAACTCTGTTCGTCTGTGTGGTGTCGCTGTACAGGAGACAAACATGTGTTCAGATTCTTCTGAAAGACACCAGACTCTCACCGGAGACGGTCGACGTCCTATAAATGTGAGGCGAGCGCTACAGTGTGTGTTTTCCTAGATAGCTGTTTGTTGTTTGTCAAAGGAAGTGAGATTTTGAGGTCAGTGGATCACAGCAGAGACTTCTGGAATGTTTTTATGCTGGTTAAATACAGCAGTACAATGAGTCTCGTAGCACAGAAACACACGGACGGGTGTGTGCTGAAGCGTCATGTCTGTGCTAAACTTGTATCGAGTGGTCTTGTGGTTCTATTTTGTAGCATTTAACATGTATTGTTTTGCCTGATTTTAAGTGTGCTACAATACAATAACACTACAATGTGTCGGGTGAAACAGAGACTTCATTGTTCAGACAGCTAGCTGTAGCGTTTTTCGAGAAATACATTCTGCTCTGCTAGTCACCTATAACTTGTAAAACCATTGAATTGATGCTGCATTACTTTTGTAAGCCTATGTAAATATGATTGGACTCTTTGCATATTGACACGTCTGGTGGTTTTTGTTTTTGAATAGTACACAAGCCCTGTCCTGATCTCCACAATCCAGCAGGTTGGCACATGAGGGTGGGATCTTGAGTTGTGGCTTATTTTTAAAGTGAAATATGCTTAATGTTTGGGTTATTTAGTGGTTGATGGTACTAATGCATGTTTGAACTTAAAATGATTACCTTTCCATATGAAGTGCTCGGATGCAAACGCCGCTAAACGCCACCTTTGTCGAAAATAATGACGTTAACCAAATGCTCTCAGCGCGTATTATACGTTCTAGGGATGTGCATTTATGTCATTTTTTCATTTCGATTAATCCATAGGTCTGAAGAACGAGTACTCGATTAACTGGGGGCGGGGCAATCAAAGGGGCGGGGCGTACACGTCATGGTGAAAATGAAAATATTTTCATTAAAACACTCAAATAAAACTTAATTTTGAAGAAACTTTGACAGAACAATGAACACATACTAGATTCCTAATTAATCAAATGTTTTTAACAGAAACCTCTAACAGAAAAGCTGCGTGATGAAGTGAAACTAAAGGGTTAATAAACACAAACCGAAGCCCTTTCTATTTGACGCACTCTGCATAATATTAAGCCTTTATACAACATAAATGTACAACGTGCATCTATCTGCATAAAATGCAAGACTTCAACTAAGGTTTCAACCAAGTTATCTAAAAAAAAAAGAAAGGAAAGTTTAACTCCCTTTGTGGATGTGCATCATAAACGGCGCACTTTTAAACACGTCCAGTCAAAGCTCAAGCTTCATAACATTATGCAGCTTTAAGTGTTTTGCTATCATTTTAGCGTTTAGCTGTGTCGTGTCGTCCTCTTACCTCAGTCAAGATGTAATGGTAATGCTAGTATGGCTCTCTGGTATCTCTTGACATTTGATGTTTAAATATGAGATGATAATCCATTGAACTTTTGACGGCGCTGTACATTTTGCACCTGACTGACTGTATTTCCGAAAATCACGACATCCTTTTAAACCATAGTGCCTCAGTGATGTGAGGTGTGACCGGCTTCGCGGGCTCGCGGGCTGCGCGGATCGGCGGGTTTCTGCGGTGCGGTCGCGCGGAATTATCTGTTTGTTTTTGAATCACGCATGGTAATGTTACTGATGTCATACGTCGGTCTGCGTAGCTTGACACGACGTCAAACACGCATCTCCAGACCCAGTCTTTACTACCATATGCGCTCGTAATGCTAACCAGACATCCAAATGCCGCCATATCCACAATAAATAAATTAATAAACCCACATGATCATCGTTTTCGTGATCGATCATCGATGCCACGTTCGAGTACTCGAGCAATCGAGTACTCGTGCCCATCCCTAATACGTTCATCAAATGCTTGCGCTTCATATCTGCTTAATCCTGCCCCTTGAGGCGTTGCAGTGCGACTGATTGTGTCGCTGCTGTGTCATAAGGTGGCATAGAGTAAAGGATTATGGCTATACTCTGTACCCCTTAAATGAAATAATGGGTGCCTAGTGTCATTTTGTAATCCTACAAATTGTATTGTTGTGTAAACAAATAGTGTCGCCTAAACTGATGGCTTGAATGCTGTTAGTAACACTGAACCATATTATCACTTGCATACTTTATTAGTATCACTACTATGAATTTAACAGTCCAATCACAAACCTGTGCACAATTATTGTTATGCTTACTTCTTTGAGTGTACATCTTCCATACTTCCCCCTTCTTTATTTGATTCTTATTTATCGTAGGCCTGTTATATGCTGTCTTTCTCAATGTTAAAATGTGTTAAAATTTAACAATGCAAAGTTGTATAAAATGCTATAGAAATACATTTGACTACAGCAATGTTAAAAAAATTAGGGATGCACCGATACCACTTTTTTGGAATACGAGTACAAGTACTTGCATTTCAGTACTTGCCGATACCGAGTACTTAATAAAAAAAACATGATTTAAATTTACAGGTAACAGCTTTAGTCATATAATTTAACAAAAAAACAAAGGACTAGTTTTCCAGTTTGTTGTAAACTCTGCCTCTTTGGACAACACAAGGCATTAACCCCTTACACGCCGCTCAAACATAGACATTTCTCAAACCGTGGTATCGATTCCAGGTATCGGGGGAGTTTTAACGAGTATGAGTACTTTAGAAAATGTGGTATCGAGGCCGATACCCGATACCAGTATCTGTATCGGTGCATCCCTAAAAAAATGGTTAAACTTGCGCTGAAAAGGCCAGGGTGACTGAAAACGTTACTGAAAACGCCAGGGTGACGCCGACTGTAGGCGCTTGCGAACTTGGTCGCTATGATACTTCTGTTTTTTATCAGTCGTTAAATGGTGCCCCGGTTGGTGAATGTGATATTTGTCCTGCCCCTTCTCCACTGTGATTGAACGGCTGAGTATGAAGTGACATTGACGAGCTGAGCTTTTCACCCAAAGTAAAAAAATTCAACTCTCGACGCTCAGCATGGAAAAACCACCGATTGCCGGCGCTCAGCACGGACAAAACCCGCCACCGGTTGTTGTTTGAAACAATTGAAAACATACACGGGCTGCCGGCGTAAATGTCTTGGTGTGCACACCCCCTTACTGTGCGTTCACACCAGACGCGGAAGAGGTGGCAAAAATGCGCTATAGTTAGACGCTTGAAAATTTTGAGTGTACTCGCGTCATTCACGCGTGAAAGTTGCACATGAAATTCTAGTCATTTGAGACATGCACGTGTAAATTCGCGTCATGGGAGGGGCTTATATAGCTCAATTTAAGTAAACTTACCAGATTGTTTGACCTCCTCACGTCACAAGCAAGCTCCTGATTGGTTAATGCAGCGCGAAAATCCGCCAAAGTTCAAAATTTTAAACTTGCGCGGATCATGCGTCAACGCTCAATTCTGCATTCTACATCTGTGCCGCAACATTCATGCTTACCGATTTGCGTCTTTGCATTGACTTAAAGGAATATTCCATTTTCTTAAAAAAAAAATCCAGATAATTTACTCACCACCATATCATCCAAAATGTTGATGTCTTTCTTTGTTCAGTCGAGAAGAAATTATGTTTTTTGAGGAAAACATTGCAGGATTTTTCTCATTTTAATGGACTTTAATAGAGCCCAACATTTAATACTTAACTCAACACTTAACAGTTTTTTTCAACGGAGTTTCAAAGGACTCTAAACGATCCCAAACGAGGCATAAGGGTCTTATCTAGCGAAACGATTGTCATTTTTGACAAGAAAAAAAAAATTGTACTTTTAAACCACAACTTTTCGTCTAGATCCGGTCGTGATGCGCCAGCGTGACCCCACGCAATACGTCATGACGTCAAGAGGTCACAGAGGACGAACGCGAAACTCCGCCCCAGTGTTTACAAGTGTGTTGAAAGAGGACCGTTCCTACATTGTTGTATGTCAACTGATACTAATTAATGTCTTTGTGTCAGTTTATTGTTTACAATGGTCCACGAATGTGTGTTTTATAAATGTAACACGTGACCTCCCTACGTCACTACGCATTTACGTTAGGTCACGCTGGACCGGACCTAGACGAAAAGTTGTGGTTTAAAAGAGCATATTTTTTATTTTTCTCGTTTCGCTAGATAAGACCCTTATGCCTTTGAAACTCCGTTGAAAACAATTGTTAAGTGTTGAGTTAAGTAATAAATGTTGGGCATCTGGTGTAAACGCGATTTAGAAATTCCATTTTGTTGGCAGAATCCAATGTTAATCAGCTGATCTTACTTGCATGAAGCACCATTTACAGGTGTTTCCTGTAGTGCAGCATTTTTTTTTTTGCAGTTTAATAAAAGCTTTCCCAAAACGAATATGCATTTTTTTTGCATTATTTCATTTCAGTTAGTTGTTCAATTGTGGTTGTTTTTTTTTTACGAAATAATTTTACGAAAAAAATTTCTTTTTCGTCTTAGTTTCAGTTTTAGTTTACGAAAATAACCCTCTGATAAAAAATGCATATTTACAAGAAAACATGTTAGCACTTTGTTTACCCGGTGCATACTAATACTTAAGGATGCCACTTTGTCTTTAGCACTCAGAACACCCTGGTAACTATTTACCCATGATCCGACAACCACCCAGATGTGAACTTACATCTTCCATTTGTGTTGTATTTATGATGTATCATGAATGTGATAAGCTTAATCTTCCACTGTAATAATCAGTGCCTCATAGATTATAAACAAACATCTGAATCAGATCTCCAGGCGACGCTTGGAAACAAATGTCAAAACACATCCTCTGTGTGATATCTCACTGACATTCTCTTTGTCTGTCTCTTTCTCACAGGAAATGACCGAGAGGCCTTACAGATAGTTTGTGCTTTTGTTACTCCAATCTGCGTTTGCTGGGAGACCCTATCTGGAAGCACATTTGTTTCCGTTGTGAGTATTAACTACCTCAGACTCGGCAAACAGATCAAGAGGGAGCTCGGCCATCTCTCTCTCTTTTCCTCTCCCAGACCAGAACCCTCTGACCGACCGGATCAGTCAGAGCGAGCACGAAAGTCCTGGAGCCCGGGCCGCCACATCATCTCGTAGCTTGCGGCCTCCTGCAGGACTGAACTCATCTGTGCTTGTGATTTTTACGATTTTTCTAAAACAAATTTAGGCCAACAGAAAGCTTGAGGTTTTCGCTTCCGATTGAAGGATTAATGATGCACTTTGGATTTTGTTTTCCGGATTGAAGCTATGCTCGGAGTAAAATGGATGCGCAGAGCGGGTGTCTTGTTCTTTTTTTGTGAAGCACCTGTGAAGCAGCTCTGACGGTGAATCACGAGCTAACAGAAATCACTCTGTCATTTTGGATATTTTGCTGTTTTTTGATGCAAGCTGCATGTAGGATTGCAGCTGGGCTGCAGAATTTTTCGATCCTCTCCATCTCTCCCTTCATCTCTGGAGCGCAGCGCTGAGGCGACCACGTCTCTGATGGGATCTTTAAGCTATCTTTTTACCTGATTCCAGCAGGCCCAGGTTACGTGGCATCGAGAACCCGTGCGAAGGTAAAGCAGGACTTCGTTAGGACGCGCACTCCCGGGCCACGTTGAACACATATGTATTGTTGCAGTGCACAAGAAAGTAAAATGGACTACAAGCTGCGCTTTCTGATTGGCGGGTCCAAGCACAAAGTGCAGCAGCACCAGCAGTACCAGTTGCCCGAACTCAGCCGGACCCTCAGTGCCCCTTTGGGTTCTTCCTGCTCCGCCCCATCTCCCATGGCCACCATAGGCTCCACCCCTTCCAGTTGCCACACGCTGCCCCCGGGGAATACCACGGCGATCGCGGACATCCAGCAGGGCATCTCTAAATACCTGGATGCACTGAACGCTTTCTGTCGTGCGAGCGCGTTCCTGACGGAGCTCTTCGGCAGTGTGTTCCGGGACTCCCGATATTCCAAAGCAGCTATGCAACTGAAAGACGTGCAGGAACATGTCATGGAAACGACCAGCCGGCTCACTACCGCAATAAAGCCAGAGATCGGCAAGATGCTGATGGAGCTCAGCGCAGGCGCGGCTAACTTCAAAGACCAAAACGACTTCAGCGTGCAGGACGTTGAGGTAAATCATGCAAAACCACCTACTCACATTTGCAAAGACATTCTTGCATATTGTTGCTAGTCTTTTAAATGGCCTTTTTTCATTGTATAGTACGGCCCAGAACGGTTCAGTACATCTCACTTTTGGGGGGTTTACACTTTGTACAGTACCTAGTAGTACCCAATACTGTTTTTTGTACCACCTCCATTGAGATTCAGGCTGCTGTACTGATACTGAAAGTGATGTATAACACTGCAGATCGCTGATTGGTCAGAGAGAATCTCACTACCAGCATATTTGCTAAATGCAATGCTTACCTTCGTGCACCGTCGAACAAACCAAGTGATCTGCGAGCGTTTGTTTGTATTGCATTTACGATGATGTCACGGCAGCAGAGGCGGCACAACTGTAACAACAAGTCTACAATTCCTCTCACTTTGAAGAGGCACTAACCTTCAATTAAAATGAAAACCAAGCCAAAGTAAAGCAATGTACTGTACTGGTCTGTACTATCCAATGGAAAAGTGCCAAAAGAGGTCCAAGATAGTTAAAGGTCTCTGCAGGATCATCCAAAGGTTTGTTGAGCAGCCGTTTTTATTAAAGGCGGCCTATGTAATGTTGTTCTTTTTGGATTGGATAAATCCAGCCCATCAGATTTAGAGAAAGACGTTTTTGTGTGCAATGGGCGTCAGATGGTCTGCCAACAGTTTGTGCAGGGCTCCAGACTAAGTTTTTCACAAGGAGCACAGTGGCCCCCAACTGAAAATTTTAGGGGCACAACCAGAAAATTTAGGGGCACACACCGTAAATCTACATGCTAACCAAATATTCACATTTCTACTAATTTCCACTGTATAACTAATAAATACTTTAATGATAGATGCAGAAAGTACAATGTGCTGTTACAAATTCAGTGTCACATTTTATTGTGCACTTTTGGAAAAAAAGGTCAAATTTTCTTGTTGCACATGTTACACTGGATGTTAAATTCAGTGGCACACTCTCAAATTTTAGGGGCAAAATGCCACCATTTGGGGGCAGTCTGGAGCCCTGTTGTGGGTGTATTGTTTGTCATAGGCACTTTTCTGATTGCTTGTCTATCTTAATGGAGTTATTGCAGATTTTATAAACGTTTGGTTTGTAGAGTGTTGCACTTCCTTCTTTCAATGATGTAAAAATCATCATTTTGCATCTTTGAAAGCAGGAAGTGCAATATCTTTGTTGAGGGAGTGAGACTACAAACACCCCTTTTCTCGGTCAAATAGGCACCAAATTCAAAATGTATTTTACATTTCGACTACATATGTGATGCACTTTCAATAAAGATTAATGTTTCTACGGGTGAAATGCTCCTTTAAAATCGATAATAATCGATGATGAAATTTGTTGTTTATGAATTTTTGTCTGTGACATCACATGCTCCTGCACCGTCATCATACAGCGCGGGCACGCTTTTCGCCAGACTTCTGAATTGGGCTGTAAACTGTTTCTGTAGATTGATGTTTTTCTGCTGGTTAGAGATGAAAGTACACAAGTCATCATTTGAAGTGGATCAAAAAAGTTTGTCAAAGTGATAAAACAAGAACTGTATTGTTTAAAATTGTAAGACTTTTATAAAAGGTTTGATCCACTTCAAATGTTGACTAGTATATTTGGTTCATTAGTTGTTGGTATTTGGGCTGTGAATAATCATTGGGATGTTTTTTGACTAATTTTGAATGGCCATTGGGCTAGTTTTGTTAAGTGGATCCGACAGAATTTTTTATACTGGCCCAGTGGTTCAGGTTTTTACAAAATTTTCCCTGGCCCCACCAAAACAAGTGACACATATTTAAAATAATAATTAAAGTCAAATATAATTGTATACATATACATTTTATTCATCATTTTTTAAGACAATTGTCAATTTCAAATGTAAACTCTAATTCTGAAATTTCACAATACTGTCATCAGGGTCAAGAGTTTTAGGTATTCTTTCATACGTCTCGCCATTTAGTTCAGTGGACCAGATGAAGAGTTTTAATCGGCAACCCTTTTAGACACCATGCACGCTATGTGCTGTTGGTTTTTCTCATGAGCATCGAGGTTTTGTTAAGGGTAGTTGCTTGTTCCAAGAAAAAAGGCTCCCGACTTGTCTGCTTTACATGAAAACTGACAGCAAACTGCAAAAATGTTCATTTCTTTTGTCGTGTTTCTCCCAAGTAAATGTCTGCTTCCAAGATAAAATAATAATTATTAAGTTTTTATTTGGCCTCATGTGTAGAGGGTGCCGGTGTCATGAGCTACTGGGTATCCCCTGACAATACGGACTCCTTAGGACCCCGACTGATACCTGGCACTAATGCCTGATAAAAATGTGTTCACGCGATATCTTGTTATCATGTTTTATTGTGTTACTCAGCTGTATTTTTTTTACATATGAAGGCTAAAATCAAAACGAACAAACTGCAGTTTAATTGATATTAATTGGAATGCACAATCCAAAAGATTTTTAAAATAGTAAAAAAAATTTACTTTTCAAATATTTAGATTTTATCTGATTAGTCGATTAATTGGAAAAATAAATAATAATAATCGACTATTAATCTTATGAAAATAATGGTTGCCGCTTGGGTACCGTAGC
Organism: Paramisgurnus dabryanus; assembly: GCF_030506205.2. Classification (NCBI taxonomy): domain Eukaryota; kingdom Metazoa; phylum Chordata; class Actinopteri; order Cypriniformes; family Cobitidae; genus Paramisgurnus; species Paramisgurnus dabryanus. Next base: position 30,100,463 of record NC_133345.1, on the reverse strand, counting down.
TTGTATCAGATTAGGAATCAGATTTGTTATGAAGCCCTGTGAATGAGACTCACAGCCCGCTGGATCCTTTATATAGAAATTCCTCTCTTCCAAGATATTTTCGGAAACCAGACGCTTTCTTTTCAAGAGAACATATTTTCTGGTTCATGCGGTCGGCTGTTTGATTCGAGCTGTACGGTTCTGTGCTGGCAGGCTCTACGTATGTAGTCGAGCGACATATATGAGCTAAAATGATACCTTTATGAGCGAGGATTTGTGCCCTGGTGGATGTGGTCGTACCCAGAGCAGGAAGGCTTCACACCACAGGTCTTTAAAACGGGCACGCTGCGGCCATCTTTACAGTCCCTGCGGAAACTTAAGCCAAACACGAAACGTCAAAGTTTAAAAAGTATGAAACGGAATATTCTGCTCAATCGGAATTCTTTCCCTCAATGTGTTTGCTGTTAAATAGTGAAAGTGTTTTATAATGTTTGCCGAAGCAAATACGTCCTGAATGCTCAACCAGAAATCACACGCGGAGTGTAAACTGGAAAGTCTTTATAAAGTATATTGATTGGCAGCACTTTTGCCCTCTTTATATATTAAAAAGTACTGCTTGAGTCAGAGCTCTTGGCTAATTTCAGATGCCAAAAATACATGAAAATGTCTTTGTTTATTCAACAGCTACCACTGGAAAGGTTTCTCAAGTGTGCATACTCGTTCCAAGATAACCTGTAAACAGTACATGCTGTACAGACGGCATCTTTTCTGCGTCTTATATTTGTTAATGTTTTTCTTTGAAAGGGAATCTGCCTGTTGGGTATGTAAATGTTCAGGTTCATTCTTCTGTTTGTGTTCGGCTGGCAGGGCGACAGGTGGGGTATTCCCAGCTCCGGGTGTTACCCGACACCTTGATTGTCTTAATGAAGTGCACCTTCAGAAATACATCCGTAATGTTGAACTGCAGGTGTTTGTGTGCCATGACCCCAGTCATGTCATGTGATCTGATGTGTTGCACTGATCCTGAGAACCGGCCCATATTTACGATGGGTTGTATCCAGTAGGATTGGCATTTAGTGCTTGTCTAATTCTGGTATGGAGTTTTGCACTGCATACAGTGCTGCCAATAATTGTGTAAATAAAAAAGTCTCCCAAGGCAATGGGAAAGTTATTTATTAGTGAAATTATTTATAATCATGACAGGAGATTATAAAAACCCTTGAATGCAGCAGTTTATGTTCAGATGTATTTCAGGTGTTCCTGCGTGAAGGATTAGGAACTCGTTGGCTCCGCCTTGTTTTCCATGTCTACTGTTGCACAAGGCGACATATTTCTGTCTTTACAGCTTGGCCTGTAGATATTTTCAGCTGATACCTGTAAAGTAAACCCGTGTGGGGGATTTAGGCCCGGTCTTCTGCCCTCTCTGTGTTTCACGTACATGCTTTTCTCAGCTTGAAATGCATTTGGGTGATTCTCACGAAATCCAGACTTAAAGCCCTTACAGCCAATTTTTTGCACATATAAGATTAAGGATTTAACTTACTATAACCATTATTTTTAGAGGATTTAAAACATATTTACTATAGAATTATTTACATTTTTTAGATTATCATTATAAAGAATTATCATTATCGCAACATGATATTACATTAAATATATGCATTTACAAACTCATGTTAGGGTAAAGAACTACAAAGTTGTCTAGGTACTATAACAAACAAAATTTCAACTTTTATCTGGAGAGAAAAAATAAAAACTGCTTACCTGGTAGCCATCTTCTTGAGTGTCACAGTCAATTATGTCCCTTCCAACTATTTTTTTTTTTGAAAATGTTAGTTCCTTGAGGGCTTAAACAATGATTGAAAATTATTGCGGAGGATGAGAAAATTGGTCTTGGACACATTTATATTCCTTATTATTGTCTCTACATTTACCAATGATCGCCACATGTTTCTTTAATGTAAATGTTTATAGTATAACATGCACTGAAGCTTTTTATTTTTTAGATTTTTTAATGATAAATATTTCTGTCAAAGAACACAATTCCAGTCATGGACACGTTGCGGTAATGAAAATTTTCCACTTAAATGTGGAAAAAACATTTGAAATCATGTGCAAAATAGTACATGAGATGTTTGTAACTGTATGCTCTTATTTTGATACTCTTACTTTGCATTTACTTTTTTATCAAAATGTTTCATGACACCTCACAAGTCTAATTTTGCGAGAATCACCCATCTGTGTGTGATGGTTTGTCACAACGTTACATTTGTGATCTCAGTACTGTGGAAATGCTGAATATAACAGTCTTTTAGTTTTTCACTCTCTTCTGCAGATGAGTAAGACATGAGTCAGAAAAACACCCTATTTAGGAAACATTAAAAAATGCTTCTGAGTCTGGGAATGTTCAAAATCGCATGTTGTTTCCTGGAACTGTGCTGGATCCGTGTTCAGCATCTATTGAGTTGACTTCAATGGGATTTGTGCCTCATTTGCTGTGTGGTTTCGGTTCTGTGTATTCATATCTGGTGTGGGTAGCAGATGTAAGCAACAGTTATTGGTCTAATAAACATCTGCCAGTTAATTCTAAAGAGATGTTTAGATTATGCACCTGACTAATATACAATCGATTTTGCTGGAATGATAAACCTCTCTCTCTCTCTCTCTCTCTCTCTCTCTCTCTCTCTCTCTCTCTCTCTATCTCTATCTCTTTTGCAGGTATTGGGTCGCTGCTTTCTGACCGTCATGCAGGTGCATTTTCAGTTCCTGTCGCAGGCATTGCAGAAAGTGCAGCCGGTTGCGCAGTCGTGTCTGGCAGAAGCACTGGCACAGGTTCAGGAGAGGCGTGGGAATGCCCACACTCAGAACACAGGCCCAAGACCCCTTACGGAGCTGGAAGAAGCTGTCCGCTCGTGGAAAGGCGCATCAGAAGTAACACCCTTACCTCATTTATTAAGTCTTAATATTAAATTTAAATATTGAATTTCTCCGACAGGGTTTAGATTAATCCAGGACTAGGCCTACGGCGTATTCGTGATGGCGTAGGATATGCGTCAGTTTTCATATATACTTCTGCATCGTCGTCAAAGTCCAAACACACATGCAGACCGCTGGTAGGCAGTATCCACCCATGTAACTAAAGTAGTAGCGCAACCGTCAATGAAGAAGCATCTTGGTCCGTTTAACCCACTAACGAAGAAGAAACAGCAACTTGTTGTGTATGTTTTAAGAAGTCCAGCAGTGATGGAAGTAAATAAACAGCCACTTTTGTTACAGTTTTAGCTAAATCACTCCTTAACTTGGCCCATCTTTGTTCTCACCGTCGCAAACCGAAATACCTATGACGCCGTTTTTTATCTGATGGGAAAGGTTCTAGCGGACCAATCACATCATAGAAATGATGAAACTAAAAAATGTTGGGTAAACGTGCCACCTAGTGGATAACAATGGAAATATGGATTGCCGTAAAAACTTGTCATTGGCAGGGAAGGGAAAAATCTCGTCAGTAGCGGGGAAAAAGTTAAACATTTGCGCAAAACTTTAGCGTTATTTTTTGAGAAAATACGACATAGTTTCCATTAACCGATGTTATGCGACTAAAACATAATTTTGTTGTTTCGCTATACGCCATGTGTTTGACTTCATACCGACGGCGGATGACACGAGATAGCTACTCGAAAGCATACAGAGCCGTCAACTCCCAAATCGCTCTTGCTGTATTTTGATGTCTTGCCCTTGCCATATTTTAACCAAGTGTGCCTCATAAGTCTTGAAAAGTGAAGCCTCTGGGTCTTTGATTGCCCCCTGGTGGCTGGCTGCAGTACAAGTCATAAACCCCGCTCTCTCCATTCAAACGAATGGGGCTCTGCTAGGGCTGGGATAAACGATTATTTTTTAAACGATTAATCTAGCGATTCATTTTTCGATGCATCGATTAATCTAACGATTCATTTTATCAGTCCGATTCGACTTCGATTCTCGATTATCTCCCCATTAATTAACTAATAGCAATTTATACATGTTGATTTTCATATCTGAATGTAAACATTTCAATATATGTTGATTGCTCTTGAAATTTCAAAATAAAAAAGACTATACAAGTGCAAAATAATGCATTCAAGCATTCAATAAAGCGTTTGCAGCGCATACTGTGCAGTTTAGTAACAGTATAAAAATCTCAAGTTCAAATTACTTTATTTTGCATGCATTTATGAGCAAAACCTCTTCAATGTGCCTTTTAATGGTCAAACAGTGTAATTTTTATAACTTGATTTGTTTAATCCACATTGTTTTCGTGCTGTTCTAGTCCATGTTATGACAGATATAAACACAATTAGACTTAAGAAGCACAAACATTATTAAATCTCTTTCTCTTAAGTTTATCAAGATAGATGAGGACTCATTTACTGCTGTACAGAAAGTGAATGAAAGCACAGTCTTCTGGCAACAGTGTGTTTTTACATATTTCATTGCTTTTTGTTAAATTGCTCAAAGTCATGACTGTTTAAAACACACTTGGCATCACATTCATGATTTTATGGTAAAATGACACTCTTTCGCGTCAATCCACGAGCATTTAAACCATAAACAAAGCACTTTCACTTTAATTGAGCTTGAGCAGCGCAGCAGAACCCACGCAGAAACGATCGCAGCTGTTGCTACAGAGCCGCGAGCTCGCGCTGCTCATGCGGCAGGGTGCATGCTTGTTAACATGGGCGCTGAAAAAAAATGCGCCGCTTACGCACTGCTCAAACTTGCTGTTAAGCCGGAGTGGACTGGAGCCACTCGCGTTGCTACTACTCTACAGCGCCGCCTTTTTGGGTCCGACGAATCGACGCGCATATTTTGCGTCGACGTATTTTTTGCGTCGATGTCGTCGATTACGTCGACGCGTTGTCCCAGCCCTAGGCTCTGCTCTAAATAAAAAAATTATTTACACTTTCAATGAAAGTTTCCGAAAGATGGTTTTGGTCCTTTCAAGTAGTTGTTATCACGCTGATATATGTTCAAGTGTTCATTTTTGTGATAAGTTTCATTTTAGCTAGTAATTGAAATGGGGCGTGTCGTTATGATTGGCATGGTTGAATTGGTCGTGCGGGCGTTTGGGCGGAAGTTTAAAACCGCGGCTTCGCCTCTGGCTCCACTGACTATTCCTTCTGCGCATGCCTTAGCTCCAAACTGACATTTTTACGTAACATTTACGACTATGGTTGGACATTTTTGGCTTCAAATCATTACAATGGAGGGAAGCAAAGTCCCGTTGTCCATCTTTTTGTACAATCTATGATTTTAACATTTGATCATGTGACTCTTGTGCAGGTGACATGTAAATGAGGGGTAACGATATATTGCGATATATTCCTTTTCCGCATTGCCTTAAAAAAACCCTCGCACAAGAGTAAAAACTTTTTTGCGATATACGAGAGTCTATGCGAAAATTCCGTGTTTCCATTGGGCACATTTTCAATTTGCTATTTTAATTTGAACGATTCGAAGGTTAATCTAAACGCAGCTACTGTTATATAGCTTTGAGAATTACTTTTTTTTTTTTTTACTGTCAAACTTGTATACATTTTGGGAGAAATATGACCTGGATGTTTCTTATGAGGTTCACCAAGGTATTGTCAGTACATTGTTGTGCAGAATCGAATCTTCCTGTCTTAACTTTCAGACTGCACACCTTTTGTGGTGTTGTAGATTTAGCAGTAATGGGATTTGTATGTATGTTGCAGTTGACTGCATGTCTCAGGGAGAGAGGGAGGGACGGCTGTCTGTCTGGCATACAGGTGCAGCAACTCTTCTGCTCTCAGAACACCTGTATACCTGAACATCAACTTAAAGAGCTCAACGCCAAGATCGACAACGCACTGCAGGTCAATACGCACATAGATGTAAATAAAAACATGCATGTCTTGACTCTTTACTGGAAAACTGACATTACCTATACACGTGTGTGTGTGTGTGTGTCCTGCAGGCTTATAAAGCAGCATTAGACTCTTTGGGTCACAGTGAATACTCACTGAAGGCTGGATTTCACTTTAATCCCAAAGCAGTTGAAGCAGCATTGCAGGTATGTTTACATTTATACACTATTCATTACTGTGGTTCTGTTCTCTTATGTAAAGTTTGACCACAAGCATTACGTCTCAACATTGCAACTTTTTTTAAAAGCAAAGAATCACTTAAATTTGTAAACTGATTTTTAGACAGAAAGAGACCACCTGAATAACAACCAACCAGAGTGAAAACTGATCAATCTGGAAACAGTGACAACACAATAGTTGTTATAAAAATGGTTAATGATAATACGTAGAAATAAGGTCTAAAGGTCCGTTCATACCAAAGGAAGATTGCAGAAAATGTGAGCTCTCCTGTGCTTTTTTTGGGTGATCGCTAGTGTGTGACTAGTCCTTCCTCTGAGATCGTGTATCCACATGTGCGTGTTTGTGTGTGGTGTTATTTGCATTTGATTATTTGTGTTTGTGTATGTTCAGGGTTGTTGCAGTGATGCAGAAGCGCAACAGGCCGGACGTTTTCATACCACGTCTCAGCCCATCCAGTGTGAATTACCCACAATTCCTGTTCAGATCGGCTCTCATCTCTTCAGAGGAGTTTCCTTTAACGAAAGCGCATCCGACAACCTGAAATTAAAAACGGTACTCTGATCTTCACAAATTTTTGAGCATTAACACGCTACACACATGAATAATGACTAAAGAATATTCGAAGAGTTTGGTTCCAAAACGCAATAAATCCATTTGACTAATGTGGTTAAAAATGTGTTTTCTATACCAAGAAAGTGACAAGATGAAAACCACTATTTTCTGTTACAAACTTTCACAAAGCATCTTTTAGGTTATAATAACATTATTATCATCATTTGATTTTCAAAGATTTTTTATAAAAACTGATTATTTTTTAACAAAATGCAATAAATCTATTGAATCAATATATGTGCATTCATCTTTGGCATGTTATATTGATTTATTACACGGCTCTCTGGAATGCTTGATTCTGATTGGTCAGTTGAGACATTTGCAGGTTCGTTCTTTTCGAATAATAACCGCTCCAAAATAATAACGCATAGCCGGTACTACTTTTACGAGTAAGATCGCTCCGCGCCAATAAAGATTACTGTTTGTTTGGCGCCATCTTGTGACAAACACTGGACAACCACGACAAGACACAGAGAGCTTACTGAGACTGAACTTGACAAAATAGAGCATGACAGCTACGAAGCCAAAACACAAAAAAATACAGAATGGGCATTACAACTTCTCAAAGACTGGCTAAAAGAGAAAAAAATGGAGACAGACAAGTATGAAGCAGAGGATCTTAATAAGGTATTACGATCATTTTATGCATCTGTGCAGTTTCGCGGAAGGATAAAAAATGTTAATTTAAAACAAATATGCCAATAAAATGTTTCAAATTCATATTCATGTCCAGTTTTTTTTCTTATGTGACAAGTAGCCGTGTAATAAGCGGGATAATGTAGAGTCAGCCGGTAGTTATCAGGAAATAAGCCCCTTCAGTGTGATACAAGTCCCTGATCACACTGTCGGGGCTTATTTCCCGATAACTACCGGCTGCCTCTACATTATCCCTTACTTAGTTGACTAGTGGTATGATTAAAAAAAACATTAATGGCATAAATCAAAACACTTACTTTATCATATTATGAACACTGCTGTCATCCTTGAGACGTCAACACTGAACTTTTTTTGACAGCGATCAGCTGTACAATGTTTTGGTCCTGTTCGATTTTCGTTGACTTTGAGTAAAATAATGGAAAGTTTTTCATAAGATCCACTGGGGTCAATGTGTTAGCATGACAGAAGCTTGATGCTGTCGGGAGAACAAGCAATAGCCGGCATTTTTACTTCACCCGAGTGCCTCTCGCATAAATTATTCAATGTTGATGGCTTACGTTTCTTTCCCGTCCCCGAAAACCACCACAGGTTTATCGATGCCATCAAAAGTATTATTTTGTTTTTGTTTGTTTGTTGATCACGAAGTACAAAGTAGATGAGGAAAACTAGGATTCTGTGTGTATTCAAAGCGCCGCCATTGTTGTTTACAATGCATGAAATGGTGCGCTGTGATTGGTTGAGTGGATTTATTGCATTCTGCAGAGGAGGAGGCCCGTTTATCAAGTTTTGGGGGAAAAAGTGAGAAAAGATGACAGAATAACACGGTGGATACTGGATTTTATGTAAAATTAATAATTTACTTTTTAATACTGACCTGATACAATACTGATTTTGGTGGTAACTCTTTTTTTTTTTGGATCCAAACTCTTAATTTAGCTGTTATCCATTACTGCAGAAACAAAGATAAACGTAGACGGTGAATCTTACAAAACCTGTAAATCGTAATGTAATCGCTCTCTCTTTCTAGCATGCCGTGCTGCAGATGATCAAAGATGCAGTGGATCAGAACGGCGGTGCCGTGCGAGACGATTCTCCCGTCACAGAGGTGTTGAACCAGGTGTGTCCATCAAGCTGGAGAGGGGCTTGTAAAACCGCCGTTCAGCTGCTGTTCGGACAAGCCGGACTGGTGAGTTTCATTTTTTACCATCTGCATGGAGTCTGGTCCAAGAACCAGACAATGAGACATAAGCTGACCAAAATGTTTAATGGGTAGGGATGTGTTTAGATGAGTTTTCTGCAAGCACGCGGTTGTTAAGGTCACGTTACATCTTCAGCTCCTGTCATCAGATGTTTCGAGCTGATTTCGGGCTATAACATCACTGCTTTATTAACACTTAGAAACACTCAGCATGGGAGGAAATAAAAGACTGAACTCCAAGGTTTTGGAAAAGGTTACCAGTTACAGGAAAATGATGCATCTCAAAATAATAAATCCGTTTCCGTGCTGTTCTGTGCTTCTGGTGGTGTCAGATTGACCTTGACCGTTGGGCGTGTGTATGTGTTTTCCCCATCATTTGGGCCATGCTGAGGATACACCTGCACTATTAATAATAACAATAGTCCACTTCCTGTTTGATAGGAAACACCCTCCCTATTTCATACGACACTTGTGGTGTGGTTACTTTTCAAGAACTGTGTTGTTAAAAATATTTCATTTGTGTTTCTGAGTGAAAAACTGCCCTCTGTTGATGTCGATCATCTGTCAGGTCGCTGAGGAATGATTGATGCTCAGGCTGAGCAACTTCACAAATGTTTTTCTGAGCACTTGTACTGTTAATAGCTGTGTTTATGTGTGCGCAGGTGGTGGTCGACACGGCTCAGATTGAGAATAAAGAAGCTTACGCCCCTCAGATCTGTCTTGAAGGATCGAAAGTTGTGATACAGGTTCCTTCCACATGGTGAGTTTTATTGACATGGAGAGGCATTGACACCTATTGATTGATGATGTTGTATAGAAACAAATTGTTGGTCTTGTTTGTTTCTCAGGTGTTTGAAGGAAGATCCAGCCACGATGTCTTTGCTGCAGCGCTGTCTGGACCCGGAGAAAACTCTTGGCCTGGTGGATGTGCTCTACACGGCAGTCTTTGACCTTCACAGCTGGAAGGAGCGCAAGTCAGTTTGACTCACTTTACTTCAATTAACCGAATCAAAAAAACTTTTTAATAGATCCGATAAGAAATCAGATGGAAAGCTGTATGGACCATTTATTCACCTTTGATTTCAAAAAGCATTGGTGTAAATGAAAAATTAACTAAAGTTTTGCAAGAAGACAAATATTTTAATTAGGGTAACAGCTAATGATTTTTTTGTTGAGTTTATTGTTGTATAAGAAATAGGTGAGTAATCTATCGATTATTTTTCAATTATTTTTGTTTAAAATGATCAATCATTTGGCTAACTTCCAAAAGAATAAATAGTACAACTTCTACCATTACTACACTGCAAAAAATGGTTTTCAAGAAAAAAATCATAGTATTTTTGTCTTGTTTTCAGTAAAAATATCTAAAAATTCTTAAACTAAGATGCTTTATCTTGATGAGCAAAACGACCCAAGAAAATAAGTCTAGTTTTTAGACCAAAAATATCAAATTTAAGTGATTTTGTGCATAAAGCAAGCAAAAAAATCTGCCAATGGGGTAAGCAAAAAAATCTTGGAAATTTTTCTTAAACACTAAATTCAAGAAAAATTTAAGAAATATTTGCTTACCCCAAGCAAAAATATCTGCCAATGGGGTGAAAAAAAACCATCCAATTTTAAAAACTCACTTAACTCTTTCCCCGCCATTGACGAGATATCTCGTCAATTAAGAGAAAACGCTTCCCTGCCAATGATGAGATTTTCCGTCTTTCCGCAATACCGCTATTATCCACCAGGTGGCGCCCTTCCGCAACTTTTTAAAACCGGAAGTATTGCCCTATGGCAAGCGGCTGCATGTCCGTGTCTGTTTTAAAGATCGCTCTGAATGGGATCTCTATGAAAAGTCCGTCACAAAAATGGAATTATCTCTGCTTTTTGCTCAAAATATGGTGTTTTTGCAGAAACCTACCCATATTCAAAAGCTGATTGCAAAAGAACCACTAAAGGTAGGATGAAATGTTTTTTTTTGTTTGAAAGCAGAGGGTCTGTTCTTTCATTTGGTATATTGTATGTTGTTTATATATTTAAAGAAGAACATTTTCTGGAAGGCATTAAACTAAGGTGAAAATCATGAAAAACGCTGGCGCTGGCTGGCAACTTTTTTTAAAAACGCTGGCGGTGAAAGAGTTAAATTGTATTTTTTTTTTTTTTAAACTAGACTTATTTTTTTAGGTCATTTTGCTCATCAAGAAAATACATCTTTATTTGAGATTCTTTTAGATATTTCTACTGACAACAAGACAAAAATACTAAGTAAGAAAGACATGGATATGATTTTTAAAAAAAATTCTTTGTATTTTTGTCTTGCTTTCAGTAAGAATATCAAAAAATTCTTAAATAAAGATGCTTTTTCTTAATGAGCAAAACGACCCAAGAAAATAAGTCTAGTTTTTAGACCGAAAATATCAAATTTAAGTGACTAAGATTTTTTTCTGAAAATCATTTTTTGCAGTGTACCATTACTTTAAAAAGCTTAAAAAAAAAACATTCGTGTCATTTTACCTTATGCACTATATATTTACAAAACAATAAAGAAGGGTTTGATGATAAATTAATAACTTTTTATGCGTGTTAATATTAACCTTACACCAGAGGTCCTCTCGGGTCCAAAGAAATGTCCCCGACCCGAATCACTTTGTACCCAAACCCTATGTGCATAAATCATTCAAGAAAGACCCGACCTGAGAAAAACCCTACAAAATTTGACCCGAGTCCAACCTGACACAGTGACATTTTTTAAAGAGCACCTACACTGCAAAAAAAAAATTTTCAAGAAAAAAAATGTTCTTAGTATTTTTGTCTTGTTTTCAGTAAAAGTATCTAAAAATTCTTAAATTAAGATGCTTCTTCTTGATGAGCAAAACGACCCAAGAAAATAATTCTAGTTTTTAGACCAAAAATATGAATTTCAAGTAAAAAAATAAAATAAAAAATAAAACAAGCAAAAAATCTGAAAATAAGGTGTTTTGCTCATCAACAAAAGCATCTTAATTTAATAATTTTTTAGATATTTTTACTGAAAACAAGACAAAAATACTAGGATTTTTTTCTTGAAAATCATTTTTTTCAGTGTATTGTCCGATTCAAGATTTTACATTTCCTTTGGTGTGAAAGTGTGTATTAGTACATGTTAACGATATGCAAAAGGTACAAACCCCAAAGTAAACAATGACGCGAGTTATCGTCTACAATGTAAATCTCTTTTCTTGGACTACAACAAACACACAGATTGTAGGCAATAGTTTACTTCCTGGGATTGGTGATGTAGACAAGACCGACATTATCATAATTCCTCCCGCTTGGACTCACAGCCTGTAAGTTAACCCCTGTTAGCATCCAAATCTTTCAAATATGGTAAGGAGCGTCACATTTCCAGCTGACGTCAGAGGTATTCAGGCCAATCACAAAGTACAGGATAACTGGCAAATCAGGGACACCTGTGCGTTTCAAGAAAAGAGTGAAATCTGAAGCATCAAAAATGTACAGCATGTGGAAAATAATGTGTTTTTTAACCATAAACAACGTGAACATATTGTATTATACCACATACAAAATACATTTTGTTTAGCAATTAAATAGGTGCACTTAAAACCAGACTGGACCCGAATATAAACGGCACAGTCAGCAGCTCGCACGCACCAGAAAGAATCCCCGGTGCCCTCACAACCAATTTGGTCAATTTTCGTTTTAAATAACCGGAGACCACTAATATAATACCCGACCCGTGTCCGGAGCACATGTGAAACTTTTAGACCCGTTTGGGTCTCGGGTTAGACCTCAGGTTTTCGGATCCTAAGTGGACCCGTGAAGACCTCTATCTTACACTGTCAGTGAAATCATTATCATCGCAAATAATTCAAATAATTGTCATGAATTTTGCAGTTGTTCTGAATTTTAATGGTGTTGGGTTTCTACAGGGAACAAGGTCTTCCCACCATACAGATCCAGCTCCAGCGGGACATGACCGATTACAGCAGCCCTGTGGATCTTCCTTCTGGGAACAGCTCCAAACCTTCCAGCGGCCTCCCCAAAACCATCTCCAAACTCACCTCGCGCTTCACCAAGAAAACCTCCTCTAACTCCAGCACAGGGGGAAGTTACTCCATCCCCAGCACCCCCTCTCGAAGTTCCCTAACCAGCCACTCGGATGACAAACCTGGGCGTCTGCACAGCCTTTTGCAGATGAGCAGCATGCCGTGCACTCCAGACCCCAGCCACCCGCAAATCGCCAATGGGGCGGACGAGCAGAGCATGAACCTGCCCACCGACCAGGAGATGCAAGACGTCATCGACTTCCTGTCAGGGTTCAACATGGGCAAATCTCAGCAGGCGTCGCCGCTGGTGAAGAGAAGGAATTCAGTGGCATCCACCAACGCTGCCGACTTGAAACCGCCCAGTGGAGCGGCTCCGCCCACCTCACAGGCTCAAGTGTCTCATAATGCGATGCAGTCGCTTGCGCAAAACCTGCAGCAGCAGCTTGCGCCACAACAACAACAAAAGCAGCAGCTGCCATCAACACCCAAGCAACAACAACAACAACAACAACAGCAGCAGCAGCTTCCTGCGCAGCCCACAGCGCAAGCCCTGCAGTTTTATCAGCACCTGCTGCAGCCCATTGGGCAGCCGCAGCCTCAATCGCAGCAGCAGGCGGCGCCCGTTTCCCCTCAACTATCTTCGCAGCCTCCTCAGACTCTTTCGCAGCAAAGAGGTCCTAGCAAGTGGCCCCAGGGCCCCCTCGGTGGTCTCTCCCCGATCGGGCCGTTGTCTCAGTGGCCTTCTCCGGGTCTGCCGGACCTCAGTTCTGACCTCTACAGTCTGGGGCTGGTCAGCACGTACATGGATGGCGTTGTGTCAGAGATGTTGGGCCATAAGCCCCCGCAGGGCCCGCGAAACAACACCTGGCCCAACCGAGACCAAAGTGAACAGAGTCTGTATGGTGTGCTGGGGGACTCCATGCCCTTTGACCCTGCAGGTGAGTTGTATTACTGTCGAAGAGAAATTTGTGTTTGGGTCAATGCAGATTATAATGTAGATGCATAATTGCAGTAGTTACATCTGGTCGCATGCCCTAATGCATGTACACAAGTATACAAACTATAGTTTTAGTGCATAGTGGAGGTATGCAGGATTAGGATGGAGCCATGTTTTTTATACTGGGCTTATATTTGTGGTTAGTGTGGTTCAGCTGCTCATTTACAGGTTTCTGTGTGATTGTACTCTTTTGTGTATTTCTGCTGTGCTGGACAGTTTCAACAATGAGCAGGATACAACCCAACATATCCAACTCTCTCTCTCTTTCTCTCTCTCTCCCCCTCAGTTGGGTCTGATCCAGAGTTTGCGCGTTATGTTGCCGGGGTTAATCAAGCCATGCAGCAGAAACGTCAGGCGCAGCATGTTCGTCGCCCCAGTAACACCCGCAGCAATTGGCCACACCCTGATGAGCAGCACAGAGGCTGGCCACACCCAGAATACTACAGTGAGGGGTGAGTGACGCCCTGACCAATCACAGCATGAGATACGTCAACCATGTGGACACATAAGGTTAAACTATATTGCTTTAGTAATCTTGAATAAGTTAAAGGCACAATATGTAGGATTTTTACCTCTAGAGGGCGCTATTACACAATAACACAATAACAAAGGTGAAGCTTAATGACGTTATGAAGGAGAGTGGAACGATAGAAGATGAAGACTTGTGGAATTCACTAATCATGTTTTTGAATGAGGTATTGAATTCAAGTGGGGTTTAATGCCATTTCATGCATTCTGTCGTATTAACACAGTTAAAGAGTTGTAATCCTCATGCTAAACAAATTTAAAGAGTCAACAAAGCAGTTGAGTATTTTTGCGCCAAACTCATGCTTCCTCTTTCCTATGTGGGTAGCCGTTACGTATCATTGACCCCGTATTCCTTATAGGGGCACTTCCCTGGAAAAGCACCCCTACATGTCAATCATTGTTCATTCGAGTAGAAGTCACAGGCATCACTGCATGCAAAAGCTTTGTTTTATATCATGAATGGCACGAAAAACTAGACTTATTTTCTTGGGTCGTTTTGCTCATCAAGAAAACGCATCTTCATTTAAGAATTTTTAGATATTTTTACTGAAAACAAGACAAAAATACTAAGAAGTTTTTTACTTGAAAATCATTTTTTGCAGTGTGAGCACTTACATTTTCCTCCAGCACTGTGAATGTTTAATAGGTGTTTTAGACACAAGAAACTAGAATTATTTGTGTTGTCGTCAGCTTATGCACATTGTGTTTGTCTATTGTTGTGACCTAGATGAGAAACAAATCACATTTTATTGCAAATCATCACTGAGAACATCTGTTTATTTCTAGGGGTTCACATACTTTTTCTTCCCACTGTACACTCCATGAAATGTATCAAACTGTGCAAGTGGTTTTTGGATATTTTATTAGAAAAATCTTACATGTTTTGACTTTAAAGGATTAGTCCATTTTCTTAAAAGAAAAATCCAGATAATTTACTCACCACCATGTCATCCAAAATGTTGATGTCTTTCTTTGTTCAGTCGAGAAGAAATTATGTTTTTTGAGGAAAACATTGCAGGATTTTTCTCATTTTAATGGACTTTAATAGAGCCCAATATTTAATACTTAACTCAACACTTAACGTTTTTTTCAACGGGGTTTCAAAGGACTATAAACGATCCCAAACGAGGCATAAGGGTCTAATCTAGCAAAACGATTGTCATTTTTGACAATAAAAATAAAAAATATGCTCTTTTAAACCACAACTTCTCGTCATGTAGATCCGGTCGTGATGCGCCAGCTGACCCCACGCAATACGTCATGACATCAAGAGGTCACCGAGGACGAACGCGAAACTCCGCCCCAATGTTTACAAGTGTGTTGAAAGAGGACCGTTCCTATGTTTTTATATGTCGAATGATACTTATTAATGTCTTTGTGGCAGTTTATTGTTTAAAATGGTCCGCAAATGTGCGTTTTATATATGTAACACGTGACCTCCCTACGTCACTACGAATTTAGGTCACGCTGGACCGGATCTAGACGAGAAGTTGTAGTTTAAAAGTACATATTTTTTATTTTTCTTGTCAAAAATGACAATCGTATTGCTAGATTAGACCCTTATGCCACGTTTGGGATCGTTTATAGTCCTTTGAAACTCCGTTGAAAAAAAACGTTAAGTGTTGAGTTAAGTATTAAATGTTGGGCTCTATTAAAGTCCATTAAAATGAGAAAAATCCTGCAATGTTTTCCTCAAAAAACATAATTTCTTCTCGACTAAACAAAGAAAGACATCAACATTTTGGATGACATGGTGGTGAGTAAATTATCTAGATTTTTCTTTTAAGAAAATGGAATACTCCTTTAAAAACTACTTCACTGAGTAGTTAATTGAAACTATTGTGTTCCTGTAGCTAAATCGACAGAGCATTGCGTTAGAAGCGCAAAATTCATGAGTTTAATTCTCAGGGAACACACATACTGATAAAACATAAAGTTTGGAAAAATGCATAAAAGTACAATTTTTTTTTTATCGTTAATTGTATTTATTTGTGTTTTTGAGCAGGGAGGCGGTCAACAGTAGCTGGTCAGCCAATCAGGGTGACTCGGCCAGCTCGAGTGACGAGACCTCTTCAGCCAATGGAGACAGTTTGTTCTCCATGTTCTCTGGGCCTGACCTGGTGGCAGCTGTTAAGCAAAGACGGTAAGAAAATAATTCATCTTTATTCAAAGGCTGGATTTACACTGCAAATCTTGATGCCCAATTTGACAACTTGCTTACACGATCTTTTAAAAGCCACTCGTATCCGATATCAGCATTTACACTAAACACTTGGCAAAACAATTCAAGGTAGACATACTGACCCAGAACAGCTTAAACCACAGAGGAAGTAAAATGTTGCAATATGCAATGGACCGACAAAATGATTATACAACATTATAGAGTTTTATTTCTGTAACAAGACATAAAAATTCAGCATTACTCCACTTAGTGGAGCCATTGCACCAAAGATGCGCTGCTAAGAAGAGTCATGTGATCGCAGGTGATGTCAACCTGAGTTGACGTCATTTGCCAGCGTCGCATTTTCAATGACGCACGATACATCTTGAGATAGGAATATCAGATCAGTATTCGATTTATTTCCACATATGAATGAGGCCTGAAACCGATCAGAGAATATCGGTATCCATGCACTTTTCTCCTGCTTATACGTTCGTGGGTCATATCCGATCTGTGCCACATGAGGGAAAAATGGGAATTGAGTCACTTCAAACATGCAGTGTAAAAGCGGTCAAAAAGAAGTGATGTAAGTTGTGGTTTCCACTGATGTGCTTTCTTTGTTTTTTAGGAAACACAGTTGTGGTGAACAGGAAGTTTGCAATCTGCCCTCTCCTCCGCTCCACCACTCGAGTGATGACAGTAACCAGGTAAAACTGGGTCACAAAAATATCCCATGACACACGGAGAATTTCACAGGAGCCGCATCCACACAAACAGTCTTGAACTTCTTGAATTAAAAAAAAAAACAATTTATACCTTTTACAGGGTTACCACGGGTCTTTAAAATCCTGGAAAGTTTTTAAATCTGGGGGAAAAATTCAAGGCTCTGAGAAATCTTTGAAAATATACATACATAGATACAGGTCATTAAAAGTGCTTGAATCTATTTTATGCAAGAACTTTTCTGAAAAAAAAAAATCCATATTATTCCCTGTGTAGTGTAGGATAATATCATAAAAATTCTAGACTTTTTAAGCACACGTGCTAAACTGTTCGCTTTAAATGCTTATATCTTCTGTATGCGAATGTTGATTCATACCAAAATGCTTTTTTTGCATAGTTATGTTTGACAAATGAAAATGTCTCGGGTTACGTATGTAACTGTTGCTCCATGAGAAGGGAACGAGACGCTGCGTCTCCCTTGCCATACTTCCTGCATCCCTGTAACGCCGTCTTTGGCAATATTTCAGATAGCGATATACTTCCTGGCTCCCGCGTCACCCTGTCTTTGTTGTTAAGCCTCACAATTGGTTGAATTTGATATACACATTCAGACGCACTTACCCCTGGAGGCGTCCCCAAAGTGTCACTGCAGTGACGCAGCGCGAGTTCCCTCAAAAGGGAATTGTAACAATGTATCTTAAACGGTAACTCGATGTAACCTTGTTCTCACTTGAAATGTGTCCCCACATTTAGTCCTGTTGGATCTGAAAGGTCCTTGAATTTGAAGTAAGCTAAGGTGTGGGAACCCTGATTTTAAAAATAATGTCTAGTCCAGTCACTTTATGAATTATTTGTGTTCACAGGACTGCAAAACTAAAACGTGGCCTCCCAAAGCCCCCTGGCAGCACTCCTCACACACCAACACCATGCCCAATCCCAGCTCTTCCCTCTATCAGATGTCTATCCCCTCCAGCCAATGGGGCGACTCCATGCAAATGCTGCAGTCTCCGGTGTGGTCAACGGCCAGCGACTGCTCTCCATCTACTGTGATCTCCTCCGGCTTCCCCTTCACACAACAACAACAACAACAACAGCAGCAACAACAACAGCAAGTCGCCCAGCACAAGATCTTGAACAAAGGCTACAAAACTTTCCCCCTTAAACCTGAGCACCGACCTTCATACCTCCACCAGTACTGAGAGGTTCCTCTGATCTGAGGTCTGTGACATCGGATAAACCCAGACCAGCATTTAAAGGCTGTTTTTGAGTTCCAGCGGGTGTCGGCCGGCGTTCATAGGTGTGTTGTCGGGATCAGATTTACAGATCCGGGGAAAATAATATTCATCGGTTGCTCTGCTGGAACACAGCGCTAAACATCGCTGGAGTTTTGATCTTATGGTAAACCTGGTCAAGACTCTTCAAGCGTGTAAATTAGATTTCTTTCAACTAGTGTTTTTATAGGGAAATTTGCATTTAACATAGTGGTTAATAACGTTTTTGTACACAGATGCGTGCGTCAACCCCCTGACAGAAACGTAACTGCCTTTCTCACTGTCCAAAAATGCATGATTCATTTAACAGCAGCTAGTCGGACCATTTCACTGGCGGCCGGTTCGACCCGAGCCCCCCAGCGTCACTGAAGACGTAAGTTCAGCTTCTTTATAGATATCTTACTTAACGTCTTCACTCCCGCTGTGCCGTTCGGGTTTGCGTTTACACGCCGTGTCTCCTGAGGTGAGTTTTTTCGATATGCATGGCCATCGCGCTCTATCGCAGCCGCGTTACGAAGATCCGGGGATCCGTCTCCCGAAACGATACTGTGTTTAAATAGCTGTAACTGCCAAATCTCACGTCATACGACCCAGACCGCAGCTCTCAGCTACTGTTCCATAGCTTGTAAATTACTCAGAAAAAAAGAATAAAATAAAGAATTATAAACTTACTTTTTATGAAGAGGCTTTGAGCAGGCTCGGCAGAAATATAATAATCATAGCAGAGGTGTAATTTGAAAGAAATACACTACTTTTTCAACATCTGACATTATAAAGTTAAAATAAAATAGCGGTAAGTAAACTTGTGCCATGTTGTTTTGAATAGCACTTGCAGATATTTTCTCTAACCAAAGTATTGTTTAGAAAGAAAGGGGGGGAAATGGTGCTTGAAATAAAAAAGAAATGCCGTTTGGGAGTCGTAGTTGTCAAATATATCACGAAAACCCCTTTTGTGGAAAATCTGTACGGTCGAAATTCTTGATGTGCTTTTGTTTTTCAGATTGGCTTTCTTTCACAAACACTAATGCTTACAATAACATTTTATTCCTTTAAAATACAATATATTTCTTGTACAAATATTGACAGTATTAATCTTATTTTTGTATTTTCTTACACATTATATCATTACTGTATACGTTAGCATAATAGAGGCTTATTATTAAGTAAACACATTATTTTTCCCAAGATGTGAAGCACATTTTTTTTTCTTTCCTACAGAGTTTAATTGTATCATATCTCTGCAGAGGTTCCAAATACGCCATTATAAACACTAATAAATGGTTACGGTAGGATCGGGGTGTTTTTTTTCTTTCGTTGGTTTTTTGTGGTTCGGGCTGCATCTTAAAAGCCCAGAATGTTAATTTCTGTGATCTTTGCTAATGCCAATGTTGCCTGTATTTATGATATGACCATGTTTTCTGAAAACTAACATACTTACCATGTTTACAGAGAATCGTTTGCTGTATAGAAATATCTCTTTTTATAGTTCTGTGCTTTGCACAATCAACTTGTAGATTCGTTGCTTTTCGTCCGTGTTTTTCTCCCGAACCGTTGCGGCATTTTCTTTTTTTTCTCTTTTTTTTTTTTTAAGAAAACATCTTCGATGACCTTGGACTGTAACGCTCAACATTTCTCAGCTGTGTCAAATGGTTTACTAGTGGCTTCAAAAATTTAAAGTTTAAAAATGAGAGATGTTGATGTTGCCCTGGCAGAACACACGAGGGGTGACTGCTTGGCTTATGTTGCTTATTGTCCACGAGAGCTGGCAACTGATTATTTCCAAGTGTACCAGCAATGCAAAAAATAAATATGTAACATTAAAAAATGCCTGCTTTTATTTCAAACTAATGTAGCCTAAGACCGGTGTGAGAAACTGACCAGGACACGCAGCAAAAATGCCTTAAAGGTGGTGTGTAAATTTTAGTGGCATCTAGTGGTGAGATTGCGAATTGCAACCAACAGCTCACCCCTCGATTTTAAAACGAATATGGTAGCTGACACAGGACAAACATGTCGTCGTCTGAGACAACTTAGGCATGAAACGCGCTCTGTAGAGCAGTTTGTCTATTTAGGGCTACTGTAGAAACATGATGGCGACTTCTATGTGAGGAGACCCGTGGTGTATGGAGATAAAAATCGCTCATTTTAAAGTAATAAAAACAATACAGTTCATCATTTAAGGTCTTTATACACCACTGATAATACAGTCATGTAAATTACATTGCATTTCTGGCAAGAGATCCTTCTAAAAGTTACACAATGCACCTTTAAATATTCAAATTTATTATGTTACTATCTAACATTTGATGCATTTCATTACATTCTCTTCTCGATCTTCGTAGTTATAGGATTAGTGTTTTATTTCATATAAATGGACAGCAATGCAATTTCCAAAAACTTCTATAATGTATAAATGCCCCTAAAAATGTGCTTCACTGACATTGCTTCTCAAGTCACATTTTTGCACATTGTGTTGGGCTGACCAAAGTCCTGTTCAAGAATTATAATACACAATACAAACCTACAAAATACCATGAAGTATGCACCAATAACATTTAAATCTAGTGTCAATGCAGAGATACAGAGGTGATGTGTTCAAGATTAAGTCTGCGTTGTAACAAGTTTCAAGCATTGTGACACATTATCCATAGAAGGTAGTAGAACTTGTAGTATTTCTATGCTCCTAAATTGCTTTAAAGGGGACATATCATGAAAATCTGACTTTTTGTTTAAGTGCTATAATTGGATTCCCAGTGCTTGTATCAACCTATAAAATGTGAAAAAGAGCAACCCAGTAACTTAGTTTTGGTAAGCCATTCTCTGCAAGCATGTGAAAAAATGTGTTATTGAAATTTGGCTCTCCTTGTGATGTCAGAAGGGGATAATACAGCCCCTTAATCTGCACTATCCAACCACGGGACTGCATTTAGTGCAAAGATCAGCTCATTTGCATTTTAAAGGAAACATCCAAAAAGGCTCACACCTAAAAAGTGGCAACTTTAACGTGCTGTAATAAATTATCTATATGGCGTTTTGAGCTAGAAGCTCACATATGTGCTCTGGGGACCAAATATTTATTTTACAATTTAAAGAAGTATTATAAACCATGTCAAATGCTGAGCTAAGATTAAAAATAACTAAAGACAGCAATCCCAGAATCATTGTTGGTTAATATAGGTAAAGACTTTTAATAGATAGTTTTTAAACAAGACTGAAAATTTTCGTGAATTAAATATGTGTTCAGAAAGGTTTATTTGAGTTAACACTACTTTTGTAGAGAAATGGGAGATTTAAAATTAATCTGAAATTGGCTATAAGGTTAATAAGATACAAATCACTGTGGTGTGTTGATTTATTGAAAACAGGCCCCCGAAAATAACAACCTTATTCTTATTTTACATTAAAAATGTTTATTGTATCTTTATACATTTTTACAAATTTACAACTAGGACTTGACTTCTGTACACACAAACAAAAAAAATATTTTAATCGCCTTGTTCTGTAACTTCTGATGTGTCTGTACTCTCAGCCAGTGTATTTGTTTCACAAGGATTCTGTTTTAAAAAAAAAACTGATTTATTAAAGGAATAGTTGACCGAAAAATACAATTTTTAATTTTTAACACAAAGTTGTTCCAAATTTCTTTTTTCTGCTGAATACAAAGGAAGATATTTTGAAGAATGTTTGTAGCCAAGCAGATCTGGGGCACCATTGACTTCCAAATAATATGGAAGTGAATGGTGCCCCAGATCTGTTTGGTTATTTACATTTTTCAAAATATCTTCATGTTCAACAGAACAAAGAAATTTACACTGGTTTGGAACAACTTGAGGTTAAGTAAATGATGACTATCCCTAGGGAACAAATAGTTTCAGTAAACAGGAAATCAATAAAATGAAAGTTAAATGAGAAGACCAAAACTAACAAAGTAGACATAATAATAACCTACAGTATTATCAGGTGGGATTTCTGTGCTTGCATCTGCTATGGTACCCAGGTACACAATGTTTCGGTGCAGAATCTGCTGATATCTAAAGAAAAACACAAAGTATACATTTTAATTAAAGTACTGAAACAGCTGACGTGAATTGAAAGGTGAGAGAGCAGCGCGTACTGGACACAATCTGTGGCTCGACCCTTCTGCATGTATTCTGTTATACATCTGACGAGCTGATCATTCTCATCCAACAACTGAAAGAGAGAGAGAGAGAGAAAGAAACTCGGTTATATTAGTAAAGCATTAAATACCGTCTTAAATATGATTATTACACAGCGCGCTGAAGTTCTTGAATCTGATTGGTCAACAGCGATGTACTGTGGTTACCGGTACTATTTAACGTTACAGGTTTATTGTATCACTCCGCCGCGTCTTTTCTCACGACAGCTTTACATTTTTATAAAATCAGCAAGTCAAAACACAACACTTGCTCAACGTTACTGACTTTGCATATTACACTAAGGTAAGAGAAAGTATCTTAACACACAAAAATGTACTCTTTAGCTGTAAATGTGTTTGTAAAGATTCAAGGTAAATGTATTAAAACTTAACACTGAAAATGCCCATAATCCACGTTACGAGATAAATAGTTTTAAAAAAAGACTGTAGATGTAATTCAATTAGATATGCGTTTATGTGTTTTCATACTCACTCTCTGAATCGTCTCCTGGTTGATTTGCGCCTTTCCGCGCTGCCGTTTGGGAACAAACACAACAGACATATTACAAACTCGAACCTCAAACCTTCTGTTAAGTTAGTGCAGATAACTCGGCGATTTAGATATCCAGTCCAATATAAATAATGCTTGAAAACATTTCACTATTTTATCTTGTGATCTACTGTCGTCTGTTCGCGTTTCTTCTTTAGTTGTGACGTCAGTAAACTCTGAGACACACGCGTCCCATTACTGCCGCCTGCAGGACACTGATGGCGCCACACCACACACATTATGAGACGCCCAAAACACTTTTAAATAAGGTTGTATTTGTTTACATTAGTTAATTCATTAGCTAACAGGAACCATCAACGAACAATACTTCTACAGCATGTATTAATCTTAGTTCATGTTAATTTTGAGTAGTTACTAATACATGTTTTAAATTAACCGTTGTAGCTTTTAATATAAGTTAATGCACCATGAACTAGCATAAATAACTGTATTGACATTAACAAGGAATAATCAATGCTGAAAAACTTTGTTCATGCTAGTTAATGCATTAACTAATTGAACTACTACAAATTTAAAAATCAAAATTAGTTCAATAAAAAAACCTTTCCAAAATTGCATACTGCAAAAAATGGCTTTCTTAGTATTTTTGTCTTTTCAGTGCAAATATCATAACATTTTTAAATCAAGATGTTTTTTCTTGATGAGCAAAATTACCTAAGAAAATAAGTCTAGTTTTTTTTTAGACAAATTGTATCAAATTCAAGTGAATTTGTGGATAAAACAAGCAAAAAAGTGTTTAAGACGATTTTTGCTTATCCCATTGGCAGATTTTTGTGCTTGTTTAATCCACAAATTCACCTAAATTTTATATATTTTTTTGTCTTAAAACTAGATTTATTTTCTTTGGTTATTTTCAAGAAAATGCATCTTGACTTGAATTTTAAGATATTTGTACTTAAAACAAGACAAAAAATACGTAACTAAGAAAGTAATTTTGTAAATGTACAAAATGCACTGCAAAAAATGATTTTCAAGAAAAAATTCTTAGTAGTTTTGTCTTGTTTTCAGTAAAATTTTTTAAAAAATTCTTAAATTAAGCTTTTTCTTGAGGAGCAAAACGACCCAAGAAAATAGGTTTTTACACCAAAAACATCAAAGTGATATACCTAACCTAAAATCACATCAAATGATTTTGTGCATAAAACAAGCAAAAAAAAATGGGGTTAGCAAATTTTTCGTGAATTTAGTGTTTAAGAAAAATGTTCAAGATTTTTTTGCTTACCCCATTGGCAGATTTTTTTTGAGTGTTTTATGCACAAAATCACTTAAATTTGATATTTCTGGTCTAAAAACTAAACTTATTTTCTTGGGTCGTTTTGCTCATCAAGAAAACGCATCTTTAAGAATTTTTTTATATTTTTACTGAAAACAAGATAAATACTAAGAATTGTTTTTCTTTAAAATAATTTTTTGCAGTGTGTAAATTGTTCTTAGATGCATTATAATTCTTGTATTTTGTTTAGCATAACACTGTATTCAAAATTTGAATTTTGTTAAAAAATGCCCCTTAAAATTAAAAGAATTCTGCACAGCATATGTAACTCTTGCATGTTTTAAAATAATAATAACTCAAGGACACAGAATATTGAACAACTATTTTTTTATTGTCTTGTTTGAATAAAAACCTCAGTTTGCCTGTGTGAAGACCTCCACAACATCATCAATTCAGAAAAACAACATAACGAAACAAAAACTGCCAATCAAATTCTTTCCGAGGTCTGATAACGAAATCATGTCAACCCTGTATTACACGATACATTCTGCACATGTGTCCAGTTTTAAATCTCATATACAAGGTTACATCTTCAACTTCATCACTGTATAAGGACTAAAAATTCACTTTACATCATGCCAGTCCAATTTCAGCCGCTCAGCACCAAAATCTGTGACTCGGTCAGAGATTTCCCATCATGCCCTGCTCCGATTAATCACTGCCGTGGCCAATCAGACTGCATTTGACTAGCTGCCCGAATATATGAGGGGTATCTCTGCAAAGTTCAAATCGTAGTGCTTTTAAAGGGAGCTAATACAAGTACAGCATCAGTTATGAAAAGGGCTAGATGACAAAAAAGATGCTATGGGAAAATTTACATCGAACCAGCAAAGAGATAATTTCCCCTCGAACATGTATCTGTAATTCAGTCTTTGGATCTTAAACACAAATTAAAAATATGAAGCACATCGAGACACTTTTTTCACCAAAGTAACTAAATTAACTCATCTAACAGTGCAGAAACTAGTGCTTTAGTGGCATTCGAAGGGAAAGTCAGGGTAGGCTGGGTAAACAATCTCACTCCATTAAAAGAGTGACAGAGAGCTGGTACTGGAATTAACACACTAACATACATCTGCATTCATGAAACAAACTATTAACAATTAAGGATTTACGAATAATAGCCTCAGGTGAAACTCAAGACTTTGGATTTTATCATATCACTAAACATTATACCTACACAATAAATCCATCCGGTTGACTCATCTATAGGTTTATGAGTAACACTGTAAATAAGACTGTACTGATCAACACGAATCATTTAGCCAAAAAGAGCATTTATATTCCCTGCTTTGGGTTCTATCAGAAGATATCTATTATGAAATGACATCAAATTATCATCAATGAAATACAGCGGCGTTATTTGTCTTTAAAGTGCATATGAATACAGTTTTGAGACATCCAATCATGTTCTTAAAGGGTTTGTTGGATCTTTCCTGAAGATCTTTGCGTTAAACAGGGATGGGGCTTCAATCGATGTTATTAAGGGGCTTAAATTAAAAAATATCTACACAACTAAAGGCAAGAATAACTGGCACTCGATTATCAAAATACATTTTGAAGACAAGACACAGTAGGAACAATGAAAGCTCCTGCTAAGGGTGGAAAAAGTTATTAGGATTGAACACAAACTCTTTTAGGATACATGACAGAAAGACAGACAGTGGTGAATTCATTGATACATTCATCATTCAACCATCAATCATTACGTTTCTCTGAAAGAATTAAGGTGGATTGACCTATTGTTAGTCTTTACACAGTTGAGAACATCAAAAGAAAAATTTGGGGGGGCTGAAAATGAACCAATTATAAAAATGCAACCGTAAAAGAGCACAGATATCCTCTTTAAAATCCAATATATGTGAATTCAGCAGGCCCTTGAAAGAAAGTTTATCTGAATATTTCTTTAACGTGGTTTTGGTTTCGATTAGGTCCGACACAAACCTTACAGGTCGTTAGATTACGCTGTCGTGCATCTATAGATGGAGAACAAATCCAAAAAATAACAAAAACCAACAACAACATAAAGCTCTGACTGAGTAACGCTCACAGTATCAGCGGGGTTTAGGACACACAAGTTCAGAATATTATCAAATACCATTCCTGATATTACCAAAGGAACTAAAGACTGATGCAAAAATACCAGATGATAATAATAATAATTCCAGAGAAGTTGCTGTATTTTGTACACAGATTCTCATTTCCCTCCGTCAAACGAAAGTCAAAGGTTTCCAAAAAACATCAAGAGGTTGTAGTTTTTGATAAAAATAGGAGAAAAGCAAGAGAGCTCTGCGTGTGCATCTGAACGCAGGTCACACCTGTGCTGGTGTTGAACAGGGAGAGAGGCAGGACCTGTGAGTCAAAGCATTAATCTAAACTGTGATGAGCGGGACAGGAGATTCTTGGCTGTTAGGATGTGATGTGATCGTCATCTTTCACTACGCTGCCACTTTGTTCTCCTTCTGAAACAAACACAAAGACAGTGATTTATTCGTTGTAAAAGCCTCATGTGTTAAGATTGCTCCCCATGTGCATTACTGTAGGTACGTTTACAAGCAACCAAATAATCCGTTTGTAATTGTATTGAAAAGCCTTCATGTAAACACCTTAATCAATACGATTGGGGTCGATCGGATGAAAATTTCAATTGCAGTGAAGGGGGTGGTGTAGTCAGATTTGCAGGAGAAAAGTATGCATGTAAATGCCTGAATCATAGTATTTTCTCAATCGGATGCAAAAATACTTTGTGCACATGTTCAGAACATTTGTGCTCAAGTTCACGTCTTATATTTACCTAATGCTGGGTACACACCAAAAGATTTTCTAAATGTGACAGATAAAAAAGTCCTAGATTTAACCGTTTTGCTCCTATAGTGTGTGGTGTGCCATGACGCGTCAAAGACAGCACATTTAATTTATCAGCTAATAGATTTAATAATTAAGCAGTGTCATCACAAACAAAATGTTTCCCGTACTCCCCACATGGAATTTGCAAACTTTAAAACATAATTAAAATAAAATATATATATTAGTTTTTAAGAATAAGAATTATACAGTATTTTCCTGAATATAAGACTATATTTTTTTTAATGGAAATGCCTCTCAATAAATGATGTCGTCTTATATTTGAGCTTTAGGCTATTACATGTCAATCAAACTGACACTAGAGGTCTTCCAGCTCCACTTAGATCCGAAAACCTGAGGTGCAACCCGAGAGGGTTCGGGTCTAAAAGTGTCACGTGTACCTCGAACACAGGTCGGCTATGATAATAGCAGCAGCGGGTCTCGGGTAATTTAAAATGAATGTGTTTTTGCCAAACTAACCAGAGACTATCTTATGTGTGTGCATTGAGTCCTTTTCCAATCCCCCTTTGTTTGCCAAAAGCTCTTGCGACATCGTGTGTCTGGCGGTAGGTAAATTTTTTGTTGAGACAGACCTGTCAATCAATTTTGAATGCACATTTTAGCGGTTACCTTGGTGTCGTCGTCAGATAACAAAGAAAAATAAATAAAGCAGCGTGCCAAATCGGATGCAAGGCCAATGGGGTTTCTTTCTGTCTGACTGGTGTATGCAGGAATGCAGACTGCACACACATCGGTGCTGTTTACATTTGGGCTCTAGTCGGGTTTTGGTCGGACTCGGATCAGGTTAAAAAAAATAGATGCGTGTAAAAGTATTTT
This sequence comes from Paramisgurnus dabryanus, assembly GCF_030506205.2. Lineage (NCBI taxonomy): Eukaryota > Metazoa > Chordata > Actinopteri > Cypriniformes > Cobitidae > Paramisgurnus > Paramisgurnus dabryanus. Next base: position 30,072,518 of record NC_133345.1, on the reverse strand, counting down.
GGGTCATTTCAGGTCGGGTACATTTATTTGGACCTAGGGCTGGGCGATTCGTCCCCATAAAAAAATCTGAGATTTTTTTTATAAAAAACTCGATTTACGATTCGAATCGATTTTTTTTCCCCAACCCCATCTAAAACAAAATAATTGCAAACTGTATATATTTTTAAAATATATATTTATTATATTTAATTAAAATGCATCAACAAAAAATTGGGAAGGAATGAAGATTGGCGAATGCAAAATGTATGTCAGTGTTTCCCACAGATCTGAAATTTACTTGTGGTGGTAGCTGGTGAAAAGGGCAATCATTATAATCCACCGACAAAAAATGGTCTACTATACATGTGACACAGAACTAATAATGTGTGACACAACACAATACTTTGAATTATTGAACATTAATATTAATTTCACATTATAGTTCATTAATCTAACCACCCCAAACTTTCTTTGTCATGAACAAAGCTGACACTGTTTGTCAAAGCACCACGAAAACACTTTTTGTTTTTGCACTGATATATGAAGCAATTTGATGACCCCTTTTATCAAACTCAATTATATACAATACTATGTACAGTATATTAAAAGACAGTGCAGGTCTATAGATTATAAATGTGACTGATGTTATAATGGTAATAATTTCTATATAGGCACTTTTACTGCTTCTGCTTTCTATTTCTCTTTTGCCGATTAAAAAAGCTTAATCCACTCATTATTTCAGATTTAAAAGTCTACTTGCTGTCCCAATGACAGACTTTACATTACAGCTTTGCGTTTTTTATATCCTGAGTCAGCTTTAGCTTTGCTCGTTCAGTGCAATGGGCTTGACATTAGCACTGCTTTTTGCTACAATCTCTGTGCAAACTTTTTAGATTTTAGAAAAGATATGGTCTATTAATAGTATAGATTAGATTATAAGAAAATGGATTAAAGAAAATGCAGCGCGTGGGCGCAACAAGAGCCAGTTGTCATCACCATAGAAACCGGAGGCACGCTGAAACTTCACTCGAGCTTTAGGTAGCGCTCACGGCAGTTCTCCGGTCGAATCGGGTTTTACACACAATATTAATCATACTTGGGACTCAAAGTAATAAACTAGGACCGACCCGGACCAGACTGACCATTTCTAATATAAACCCGGAACCGTACGGGTCCTCTCAGGGAAGAAAGACCTCTAATGGTAAAACTCTGCTCAAGTTCAGAAACATAAAGGATACAATGTGACACTGAGCTTGCTTCGCGTCGCACCCAATTCATTGAGAAACGAAAAGCACGTGAACGGACACTCAACGGGAGAGACACAACGTGCTTGCACGCAAAATGAAGCCAACTTGGATGCTATAAACACATATGCACATAAGCATATGCGACCATTTTGGTCGCAGTGTAGTTCCCTGGCTGCTCAGTTACCTCAGTATGTGCTGCAGTTGATCCAGTTTGCCGCGCTGGATGATGAGTTTATGATGCGCTGGATAATGAGTTTATGACGCGTGCATCTTCACGGGCTCTCTCAACAAAACACGGGTCATCCAGTCGAGTTCAGAAAATACGGAAATTCGTAAAGTGATTTTTTTTCCTGGGCGGGTCCATTTTACCTGGGCGGAATGCCCAGTAGAGCCTATGTTTGGGAAACACTGTATGTACTGCTCTATACTGCAGAGGGGGAGAAAAAAAATCTAAAAAAAATCTAAAAAAAATCGATTTTTTTAAAATATGAATCGATTTGACCTGCCAACTCGATTTTAAAATCAAATCGATTTTTTTCCCAGCCCTATTTGGACCCGGGAAAACCTCTACCGTACACACGCAAAAATGAGGTAGGTGGTGCCAAACACATGTAAACAAGTTCACCTGGACTGAAGCAACCTAATAAACTACTGTTAATGAAATATTAATAGCAATGTGTTAGTAGGACAGCCTAGGCTAATTGTCATTAAATCCAGATGGACTTCAGATGTGGTATGCCATATAAAAAGTACTGAAAAATGTGGGAAATCAAACAGGTCCCCTTTAATTTATAAAAAGTATTTTCAAAGTAAAGCATTATCTTTATAAAAGACAAGAGTTGGTCTTTAAAAAGGTACACTTTGAAAAGTGGAGGTCGTCTTATAATCAGGGTCACCCTATATTCGGCACAATATGGTAGCTTGTAATAAAAAATAAACCATATTTTTAAGGATATCAATGGTTTCCACTTGGTGATGTAAGAGAAGAAATACTAACCCTGTACTCAAAGTCAGAGAACTCACGGCCTCCTCTGCCTCCTCTGAACCCGCCTCTAAATCCAGGCCCGCCCCTGCGGGAAGGTGCGAACGAGCCCCTGCTGACCGCACGGCCCCGACCACCACGGAACCCCGAGCCGCCGCCTCGGCCGCGGAAACCCCCGCGTCCACGGCCGTGACGCAGAGGAATACCGAAGGTCTCCGCGTTCATTCGTCTCTCCTCCGCCCAGGTCTGCCTTCGTTCCCTGCGGGGAGGCAGACGTACATCAGCACCAAACTCTTGGTTATTCACAACAGTAATATCAGTGCAAAATTAAAAACTGAAGAGACTGTACCTCCCATAACCACCTCCCGGTTTCTCCTTCCTAGAAAGTCCAGAGCAGTAAAACCTATTACTCATTCATTCATTTTCAATTAAATGATCTCCTTAATTGTGCTAACCAAGTTACCCAAAATCTCACCTAGAATCATCACAAGAGATGTTGTCAAAGAAAGACTTGGATTTGTCATAGTAACAGTTGGGTCCCAGTGGATCGTCTTCATCGGCGTTGCCTTCACTGTTCTGAGTCTCCACACCTGAATCGGTCTTCTCCTCCCCGTTCAGGGTCTTTTCTGCTTTCTCGCTCTTCTCATCTGCAACACAAACATCTCTGAGCACAAACTCTCCATCCACAGGACAGGAACATCATAAAAGCCATCAGGTTGGGCTCAGACAGCAACATCTCGAAGAAGAGTTCACTGAAGAAGAGTTTTAAGAAAAAAATAAAGACACACTCCTTAAAACAGCGCTAACAATGTTCATAACATGCATGTAGGATCGACCCTCTAGTAAACCAAACCACTGTGTGTTACCAGGTTTATCCACTCACTCGCGTCATATAAGATTAATCGGCTGTATGCACAATATAAACATAACATTACAACATCTGCACAAACAATAAAGTTTCATCTAAATGCACGATCGGTTCGATTACATTTTATTGTACCTTTAATCTTGAGTTTGCTTTGGAACTCGCGATCGATCTCCTCTTTGTTAAACTGGGCGTTGGCACTTTCAAAGTCAAAGTCCTTCTCAAATTTCATCGGTCCATCTCTGCGTCCATTAAATCTGCCCCTCCCACGTTGACCTCCACCACCGCCTCCGCCCCCACTGCCCCGCCCCTTTCTTATGACAGGAGCATTACCTGGGGAAAAGCAACTGTTATCAAATGGCTCTTAAAGAGACACTCCACTTTTTTTGAAAATAGGCTCATTTTCCAGCTCCCCTAGAGTTAAACAATTGATTTTTACAGTTTTGGAATCCATTTAGCTGATCTCCGGGTCGGGCGATACCACTTTTAGCATAGTTTAGCATAATCCATTGAATCAGATTAGACCATTAGCATTGCGCTAAAAAATAACCAAAGATTTTCGATATTTTCAAAGACTTCGCTGCCGTAACATGGCTGCAGGAGGCACAATTATATTACGTAGTGCCCGAAAATAGTCCCCTTAGTAACTTTCAATAGCTGGGGACTATTTTCGGGCACTGCGTAATATCATTGTGCCTCCTGCAGCCATGTTATGGCAGCAAAGTCTATTAAAACGCCAGAATGAGAGTGTATTTCCTAGCCATATCTGCCTAGAAAATCACAACATTTAATTTTCCGTCAGTCTTAGTACACGATGTAACAACAGAAGAGTCAAGTTTTAAATAGGAAAAATATCAAAACTTTTTGGTTATGTTTTAGCGAGATGCTAATGGTCTAATCAGATTCAATGGATTATGCTAAGCTATGCTAAAAGTGGTACCGCCAGACCTGGAGATCGGCTGAATGGATTCCAAAACGGTAAAAACCAAATATTTAACTCTAGGGGAGCTGGAAAATTACAATATTGTCAAAAAAAGTGGAGTGTCCCTTTAAATAACAGCTCTGATTCAAACACACAACTGATGGAAACAGACTCACCTCCAGACGGGCGTCTGTTCGAGTCCTTGTTATCAGCCCGGCTTGACTCAGTTTCCGGGCGAGTAACTTTCTGAATATCAGATGCTGCAGACAAACAAATCAGATATCACTTGAAATTGTCAGCGCTTTACAAACCGCTAAAATTTATTTTTCAACAGAATAAGAGTACCTTTGTTCTGCTCCTGGTTCTCAGCGGGCTTCTGGGTGTTGAGAGCGGGTCGGGCAGCTGCAGGGCTCCTCTGAGCCACCGACCCGGCTGCAGTCGCAGTGGACGTGACCGGTGCTGGTGCTGTCTGTACTGCATGCTCCTGTGTCGGGGTCTTTCTCTTGGGCTCTAGAGATGGACTGGCGCGACCTGTGACATAGGAACCGGATGAGAACCCGCAGAGCTAGCTAGCGAATGCACAACAGCGATGTTAGAAACCTGCTGAACATCAGTTAAAGACAACATGTAACATCACAATGCATTTAACTGTCATAGGAAATCATGTAAAGCAGGGCACTTTGAGTTTATACTTCAAATAAAGTGCAATGGTGAACTGTGCACATCAAACCCAGAATGTTGATTTCATGTTGTCTTTAAGATCACAAAGCAGCAGTTCTGCCCACAGACAAATGGTGACCGAGTTATTAAACTAAAGCTACACACAGTCAACTTCAGCACACAGCAGAAGACGCATGCTGTTATTTAATGTAACCTTACAAAACAAAAGAGACAAACACACTAAAGCCATTCCTTAAACAGCGCCGGTTCTCTGGTTACCTTCGGGTTTGTGCGTGCTCAGAGAGCGAGCGTGCGGGGGGAAAGCAGTGCTCTGGGACAGAGGGGCAGTAACGCTCGCCTCGCTACTGAACACAGGACCTGAGCTGCTTCCTGTGGGGGGAGGAAGTACATAGCTTCAAGTGTGGACTTTAACACATCACACACTGGATTAAAAACCCTAACAAGACACACCAAGCCAGAGCTTTCCCTATCCGTTCAGTTTGTAAACACGGCGCATCTCAAGATATATTTGCGCACACACGAAACCGACTCAAATCGATGTAGTATACATTCCAGACCAGTATGTGGCGCTGTAATTCTGCCACAAAGAGAGAACGAAGACGACGACTTTGAGCATGCACATAAAATTTTACTTTAGGAAAGCTAATAGGTTCACTACCCTCTGCAGCACAAACACGAGCATGTAATCCACCATTGTTGTTGTTATGTGACCTAGCGGTGTTGTGTCTGACTGGGACTGAGACGTGGAACAATGACATCATATCATAAAATATATGGATTGACTGTACACACATCATATAGGACTTTCCAGCTCCAATACCCTCAAATTCAAGGAATAAATGTGGGGACACATTTTAAGTGAGAGCAAGGTTACATTGTGTTACCTTTAAAGATACGAGATTCGAGGAAACTCGCGCTGCGTCACTGCGGTGATACTTTGGGGACGCCTCCAGGGGTAAGTGCGTCTGAATGTGTATACCAAATTCTACCAATGGTGAGGCTTAACGACAAAGATAGGGTGACACGGGAGCAAAGAAGTATATCGCTATTTGAAATATTGCCAAAAATGGCGTTACAGGGATGCAGGAAGTATGACAAGGGAGACGCAGCGTCTCCTTCCCTTCTCAGGGAACAACTGTTACATACGTAACCCAAGACGTTTTCATGTGTCAAACACAACTATGCAAAAAAGCATTTTGATATGAATCAACATTCGCATACAGAAGATATAAGCATTTAAAGTGAACAGTTTAGCCCGTGTGCTTAACTCTTTCCCCGCCTTTCCCCGAGAAAACGCTTCCCCGCCAATGACGAGATTTTCCGTGTTTCCGCAATACCGCTATTATCCACCAGGTGGCGCCCTTCCGCAACTTTTTAAAACCGGAAGTATTGCCCTATGGCAAGCTGCTGCATGTCCGTGTCTGTTTTAAAGATCGCTCTGAATGGGATCTCTATGAAAAGTCAGTCATAAAAATGGAATTATCTCTGCTTTTTGCTCAAAATATGGTGTTTTTGCAAAAACCTACCCATATTCAAAAGCTGATTGCAAAAGAACCACTAAAGGTAGGATGAAACGTTTTTTTTTTGTTTGAAAGCAGAGGGTCTGTTCTTTCATTTGGTATATTGTATGTTTATATATTTAAAGAAGAACATTTTTTGGAAGGCATTAAACTTTGGTGAAAATCATGAAAAACGCTGGCGCTGGCTGGCAACTTTTTTTAAAAACGCTGGCGGTGAAAGAGTTAAAAACACTAGAATTTTTATATTATCCTACACTACACAGGGAATAATATGGATTTTTTTTTCCATAAAACGTCTTGCATAAAATATCTATGTATGTATATATTATTTTCAAAACTTCCCAGGGCCTTCAATTCCCCCCCAGATTCACAAACTTTCAAGGACCCATGGGAACCCTGAAATATATAAATACTTAAATATATATTTTTTTCTTAAAATTATACATGCATGTGTGCATATTTATATATAATAATTATTATTCACAGTTCACACAAATATATGATGTAAACAAAAACTTTTATTTTGCAATAGATTATTATAATCGTTATGCAGCCCTAGTCTGGATGAAACGCCGATACGACAACATTTTTTATGTATACAGCTAAACGTATCTCTGTGTGGACGGGCTCTGAGACCATGTGTAGCTTGTATGTAATAGTGATCATATAGCTATCCTCTCTGAGTGCTATAACGGCTCTGCCAACAAGGTCTGGAGAAATTTCTGTCAAATTCCATTTTAAATTATCCAAACAAAAAGCTTTGATCAGTAGGAAATCCTTATCAATCAAAATTGCGCAAAAAACCCCCCACAAATAAACTCTGTATTTTGAGCAGCACAAACACACTGCTATTGGTATTTTCCTAAAACTCGCGCATGACCATAAACTGACGTCACCTGATCTACAATTTTTTTAAATGTGCAATTGCAGGATCCATAATGCTGCTGTTGTGTAAACAAACAATCAAACTGCATAAAAGTAAAATGCCCTGACATCTACATAAGTAGGTAACTTACCACCAGTGACCGCTGCTCCGAATGGCTGAGGAACCAGTGTGCTGGGGCTGAACTGACTGTACGGGGCAACAGGGGCCCGACTGAAGGGGGTGTACGACTGAAAGGAAGGAGCGGCTGGGCCAGCGGTGGACGCCAGAGAGGACTACACAAACACAAGAGTGACACAGATGAATATTTGCTTTAATAATTGCAGATTAAGTCATGTATGTTTGTAATTGAGGGTGTGCGCAACTCACCTGCACGATGGCAGGGTCCTGAGGAAGGTTACAGGTGGGTTTGGGAGGCTCGCACACGGTCAGATCTTTGATGTCACTTCCTCTAAATATGATGTACTCAAAGACGTCATCTCGAGGGGGGATTGGTCTGTCCGTGGGGCGATCTTCGGTGCCAAAAGACTTGACTAATGGAAAAATGAAAATGTCTTAATATACAAGCTAAACACACATTATTTATTTACACGCATGTTTGAAAATAAATCCACCCAAAAATCTCTTCATTTTAAAACCCTATGATAGCACATCTATATTACATTCTGCTATATATGGTTTAAATCTGTGTGACTTAATTTGTGAAACACACAAGACTATTACGGACTGACAATTTCAGTTATCATTCACGATAAACTTAAACATTTTGTCCCACAAAACAAAAAGTCATGACTTTTCAAAATAAATTGCCACAATGTTCACTTTTAAAGGTGCACTGTGCAAATTTTAGCGGCATCTAGTGGTGAGGTTGCAAATTGCAACCAACAGCTCAGTCCACTGCTCATCCCTCGCTTTTGAAACGCATAAAGAAGCTACGGTAGCCGCCACCGGAAAAACATATCATTGACGGAGAAAACTTAGCAAAAAAAGTTTGTCCATTAAGGGCTTCTGTAGAAACATGGCGGCACAAAATGGCAACTTCTACGTAAGGGGACCCTCTGTGTATGTAGATAAAAACGTCTCATTCTAAGCTAATAAAAACATAACAGGTCATTATAAAAAGGTCTTTATACACCCCTGATAATATAGTGCTGTATATTATTTTGCATTTCTGTCAAGAGATCCTTTTAAAAATTACACACTGCACCTTTAAGTGAACTAGTAAAGTGTAGTCAGAGAACATGACTATGCAAATCACGTCACAGGAACGTCATTACTGCTGTCAATGTGTCAGTATTTGTTTTTGCTGATAAAATCATACTTATAATACATTTTAAAGTATTAAAATTAAATCGCACATTTAATGCAAACCACTGTTGTATGCATATCTCGACACGAACGTGTGCGCGACATTTCCTATAATTTCGGTATATTGCGCAGCCCTAACTCTCATATCCTCTTCTCTCTCTCCTGCTCGTGTGTATGTTGTTAGAAATTAGATGTTGTTTGTACTAAATAGTATATATTTATCTTAAACTTGTTTTATTTTAACCAGAACTGTACTGTACGTCCTAGTATTATAATATTAGGCATATGTGTAGTACTACTGTGTATATATTTGATATTTATATTTAGCCGCAGTTGTTTTAGTTGATATTATATAAAGCCCCGGCATATGTGAACTGTGTATATGGGTTGCGTGTATTTATATAATGCATAAATCATCTTTATTTACCTTTCGCAAGAGCCACTGTGCTGTTCTCAGTGTCGATGGTGTATAAAACTCCCTCATATCGGATCTCGGCCTTTGAGATCAGACTGATCTTACTGCCGATATAAGGCGTCCCTCCGCTCATCTTTCCGTTATAAATCTCTCCCGTGCGGGTGCTCGACTCCTGTTCTCTCCGTTATTTAAATTTTTCACCGACTGGGCGAGGTTTATTTCGCTCTTTTGTGTGCTTTTCTTGCGAGCTCCGATCAGCACGACATGGCCGCGTTCATTTTCCTCCGCACTGAACCGCGGTGCATGCTGGGAAACGCGCATCCCCCTCGCGTCCGTTCTCGCGATAAAGCGCGTGACTCCTGTTAGTTTGGGAATTACGTAAGAGGTAATGGTTTTAACAATCTGAGAAATAAAAAAATAAATAAAAAAATCTGAGAAATAAATGAGGAAATTGCGATTTATATAATGACGTCATATCTTTCGGAGCTCACGAGCCTTCTTCTTCATGCATGTTATAAAGCACTTTATCATGTGTAATAAAGCAAATAATCGATGACTCTTCAGACAATAAGATATACAATACAAATAAATACAAGCAGTACAATTAAAGTGTTAACTAAACTCTCTAAATCACTAAATCTTTTTCGCTATGATTATTGTAATACAATAACACACAACTGTACTCCTCAAACTCTTAAAATGTATATCGTGCATTGCCTTGAGTTGTAACAGCGGGGATAACTGTTTTGGCCCTCTGACGTCACGTTCATTCCCACAATGCCATAGTAACACGACTGCGCACTCGCTCTCGTGGACGCGCACCAACAGACAGCCCATCACACACAGAGCAAACATGGCGGGTGCCTCCGACCCTCTGGAAGACATGCTGTTCTCCGAGGTGGACGAGAAAGCCGTGAGCGATCTGGTGGGCTCACTGGAGTCTCAGCTGGTGGGTCAGAGCGATCCGGCCATTGCACCGCCTGAAAACACACACCCGGGCTGCGAGAACACACACCCGAGCAGCGCAAAGCAGCAGCAGCAGCAGCAGCAGCAGACAGGAGGGAAAGCGCAACTGCCAGCCCGTGTAGACACTCCATCAGAACCACAACAACAACAACCACAGCAGCAGCACGGGCGTAAAGCTGCAGGCAAACCGGATTCTGACCTGAAAAAAACCGATGGGGATGCGCGTGCCAAAGCCGAGGATAAGGAGAGCACCCTAAAATCACATGTCAACACCATCGCGATCACTACAACGGCAGCATCATCTGACGGGGTATCAGCTCCTGTGCAGGGCAACAAAGGTGAGATCCCGAGGGACACCCGTAAAAAACATCCTGGGAGTTCTCGCGCGCAGCGCTCCGCAGCATCACACAGTCTCAATGGCAACGGAGTAAGCGCAGCATCAGCATCATCATCCAGCGGCTCCGGCTCTCCGGCACCCAGCAGCGGACCCGCCGTGACCCCGAACAGCACGATTTTCACCGTGTCTAGCAACCCACAAGCGATCGCGTTGGACCGCGGGACGCCCACTATCGCTCTGCAACGACTCCCGCGGCACATCATCGCCAGCATCGCGCAGAATGGAAACGGCACCTCCGTGTCCGCGCTGGTCCAGCAGGGCGCTCAGATAGGAGCGACGGGCACTGGGGTGAACCACAGCAAACCGGCGGACGCGCCCGGGAATAACGCCAAACCAGCGGTGAATTCGGTCACTCCGGCGACTCCAAACGCGCCTGTCAAACCCGCGGTCAGTGCGCCTCCGGTGACCCCGCTGATCAGACCCGCGCAGACGCAGCCGCGTCCCGCTACACCTGCGCAGCAGAAGATCGTAACACCGCAGCTGATAGTCAGACCGCCACAACAGCAAACTACCATACAACTGCCACCTGGATTCACCATCCCATCAGGTAAAAACCTTTTTAACTAGTGATTTGTCAGTCTAAACTACCTGTCAACAGATAACAGTCTGGACTAATGTAATGTTTTGGACTAATTCTTCATGCTTTATTTGAATAATGGTAAAGTTATGGGAAATTGAATGACCTAGAGAATTAAAACGTTCAATAATAAATGAATTCAGAAAACACTCCCGGGATGCTTTTAAACAGTTTGTAGGAGTTTGCTGGATACTGCTTCACTTCCTTCACTTATAGGGTACAATATGTTTTGTATAAATAATCTTTTTTTTTAACAAATACATAAAAGTAGTATATTACACAGTGTTATTTTCTATTTAAGTGCAAAATACAGGAAATTTCATTCAGTGTTCTTGTCAATAAAAATAATAAATTGGGGATAGATTGAGATAAAATAGGTAAAATCTTAATCGAATTAGGGCCAATTCACCTAAATGCTGTCAAACTTTACAATAAGTTTGAACAAACAGTGAACAACACCTCTACTACATTAAGTAATCGTAGTTTATGTTAATTTCAGCATTTACTAATACATTTTTTAAATGAAAAGTTTTATCTGTTAGCATTAGTTAGTGCACAATGAACTAACATGAACTGTATTAGCATTAACTAACCTAAACAAAGATTAATAAATGCTTAAAAACTATATTGCTAATTGTCAATTCAAGTTATCTATGCATTTACTAATGTTAAAGGCGGGGTGCATGATCTCTGAAAGCCAATGTTGACATTTGAAATCACCTAAACTTTCCAAAGCGTTTCTCAAAAATCATGCACCCCGCCTTTAACAGATACAACCCATTACCACCTAAACTTACTCTTATAAGTGATTAATGAAATGACACGTGTTCTGTCAACTCTCTGTAAACAAATGCATTGCTCCGAAAAACCTATCATGGAACATCAATGACTTTGAAATCTCCTTTTTCTGAACTTCAGGTTCCCATTGAACCCATTATATGGTATTTTGAGCTAAAACTTCACGTATGTGCTATGGGGACACCAAAGATTTATTTGACATCTTAAAAAATTCTTGTGCCGTGGCCCCTTTAAGTGTCTTGATCAGGGTATAATTCATGGAAGATCGGGGATTTAGCTGTAAGTGACTTACAAAAGTGTGGAAAACAGTGAAGCGATTCATTCTAATAATATGACAAATGCTATAAAACAATGTTTCTAAAGTTGTTATAGACATTTGGTTATAACTTTTGGTGGTGAGGTTATGCGAACATTTGGACTGGTAAGTTGAATCAGATCTGTGAATAGTGAACAGACACCGGAGACTTTACTGAGTCGTTTTGAGTCAATCAAAGTGATTTAAAAGTTCAAATCAATTCAAGTGTATTTGTATTGAGATTTTCACAATGCATGTTGTTTCAAAGCTGATTGACAGAAAATGCATGTTTATGTCAGAAACTAAAGTTGTTAGGTTATAATGTTAGATTAAGTGAAATTTAAGATGTTATTTCTGTTCAGATTTAAATGATAAAGAATACTTTATCATTTATCTGCATTTCTATTAATCATACAATACAGAGACAGATTCACCTGTTGCTGTCTCACTGTCAGACTGAATGTGTTTTAAAGCTCTAGGACCAATACAATCAATTCATCTGAATACAATAACATATATTTATATTTATTTATGCATTTGGCAGACACTTTTATCCAAAGCGACTTACAGTGCATTACAAGCTATACATTTTTATCAGTACTTGAGTTCTCTGGGTTCAAACCCGTGACCTTTTGCCACCGCAAACACAATGCTCTACCACTGAACTATACATGAACATTGACTGATCTTTATATTTACATTATTTCAGATTTGATAGTAAAACTTTGATAAGTTTTGCCTTTGTAAACAACTGTTGTGCTGTTAAATGTCTCTGAATCTGGTTTGCTTTGTAAGATATTATAAAACATTCTGACATTATTGACAACTCAGTTTATGTTTGTGGTTTGAATATGTGTGACTTTAAACATGATTGTATTTAGATCTAATGCACAACAGATCTTGATGAACATTAATGAGAAATACGTCTATAGTGTAGATGATAAAATGCTGTTTTCACAATATTAGTCCATTTAGTGTTAAAGTTTAAAAACAAATACATAAGGGCATTAAAGTCGCCATGAAACGGATGTGGCGATTGCCTTATTTTCCCAGTGGTGACGTACAGTACAGGCCAAAAGTTTGGACACACTTGACTAAAATGTTAACTATGATTTTAAAAATCTAAAGGTGTGTAAGGAGGTCCAAATATGACCCCATCCATCCGTTTGGCCCAACGACGGAATCCAAACGGCACGGCCGGTTTATAGCGCATTCGGTCTTTTCCGGTGCTTCCGGTTTTAACATTACGCAACTTAATATCTGACTCCAAAGATATGAAACGTATTGTAATATGAATCAAATTGATGTAAATATAGAATTTGGATAAACGTTTGATCATTCTATTTAACTCATGTTAACATTGAACTCATTCATTCGATTACCCATGTCGTATCGGTCCACATCGGCCGTTATGCAGATTCCGAACACATATTTGACCGTACTAGAAGTTATGACTAACACAATTTAACAATGCCGCTCCCGCAATCTCTTGCTAAATGTCCCAAAATAGCCTCATGCAATCGTTTGTATACAACTTAGTACAAAATTCACACTATAACCAGAGGTTCGGGCTTAGCACCATCTAGCCGAATATAGTTAAATCATATTACTATATACAACTTAATTATAGCAGAAATCATGACCAGCGGTTATGACTTATCACTCCGATAGCCCACATACAAATACGATTACCCAACAACTTAGTGAAAGTTAAATAATTAATCTACCATGCAATAACTAGAGGTTCATGACTAAAGCAATTTTAACAATACCGCTTCATGTGTACGGACTCTCATTAAAACGTATCCATATAGCCTCACACAATATGTTATATACAACTTAATTCAAAGCCTTACAATGATCAGAGGTTCGGGCATAGCACCGTCTAGCCGAATATAGTTAAATCCTATTACTATATACAACTTAATCAAAGTAAAGGAAATGATTAGAGGTTATGACTCATCACCCTGATGGCCCACATATAAACACGACTGCGTAACAACTTAGTTAGAGGTAGAACTTAATTAACATGAATTAACCCCGATCAAAGATATGTGGTAACAAAGGATATCGTAATACTTTATAGTAACTTAGAAGAGTCAATAATACAGAGCAAATTAGAATGAATGCAAATGTAACAATTTATTAACCAGGTAGGTAAAACATAATTCAGAAGCCAATTTACATTCCAATTCAAATACGAAACAAACAAAAAACCATTGCATACCTGGTAATGAGATGAAGATCTGGTTACAGATTCCTCAAAGTAAAATAAAAAGAAACATGATGCTGTATCAAAGATACAGCATCATGGGGGTACATTTCTAGATATCGAAAGTCCCGCCTAAATCTTCTACACATCTCCTTAAATAGCCAGAGAACAAAGCATTGTAATATGACATGCTGATTGGTTCTTGTAAGCCCAGGGGTGTTGCCTAATATACATACAGTTGGTGATTGATCAACATGTCTAAGGTGGGAGTTGTCTCCCAACATTAGGTTAAATTTACTTATTTATTGTCACAGATTAACATTGAATCCTGTTGTCATATTTATAAACCCAGATGTACCACTTGCATTAAAAACACTTCATATAACACCAAACAAGACCAGTTTCAGATACATGTGTTTGCAGAATGTAGCATTCCATATACAGTTTGCTTTGAGAACATGAGGAGAGGGGGATGAGAACGTGTGGTAGGGTGTGTGACTCTTCTTTGAGAGAGGTTTCAGTCTCACAACTTGGGGTAGTGTTCTTGGGGGGTAGATGTGAACTCTTTGAGAGAGGTTTCAGATGATAATTCAACAGGAATTAGGAAGCAGTTCCCTGTGGATTCAGCCATTTGCTGCTGGCTTTTGAAATACCTTTTGTCAGGGTTTGGCACCACCTTACAGGTGTATGGTTAAATGCATGAAATTACGTTTGTAGAAAAAACGATACCTGTCCCAAACAGATTAATTTCTGTTATTAGAAAACTAAAATTTTATTTTAAAATATTATTTTTTAGATAGATGACTTGCACTAAATGTTAAAGAAAAATCTGTCAATAAGAGCCCAGATTAAATGTGAAGTCCTTCAATATTCTTTAAAATTCAGTCTAAAGTAAAACTTCAAGAAGCTTCTTGATAAAATGACACAAGTATGGTTTTGCAATTTCTAGGCAAAGGGTGACTGCACTTCAGATGATAAAATATAACAGAATTTTGATTTATTTTGGATGCTTTCAGTCACCAACATAATTCCCACAGTTGCATTTGTGTTATGCCATAGTTTGGACGAGTTTATTATTATTCTGTTATGTGGAAAAATATATAAATAAAGAACGAGTGAGTGCGTCCAAACTTTTGGCCTGTACTGTATATCTGAGGGAAACGGCTTCTGAAATAAAATAAGGGCACGCTGGTTTTGAATTTGTCTATCAAGATTGGATCGTTTGAAGTCGACTCGTATTGCAAATTGGCAATCGCTGTGATCTGGACCCCGCCCACCTGCCATAGTACCATAAGAGTAAAGAGAGATTGTTTTGAGGAGGGGAGAACATTTGCGTTTTTGTTTAAAGATTATGATGGCACATGAATTTAAAAAAAAACAATGATGCTCACAGATAAGTCATTTGTAAAAACACCACAATATTCCAAAACAAATGACAGTTTTTCATTTTATTTTCATGGTGACTTTAAGCATATGTCTGACATTATCACAAGGCAGGATGAAAACTATTTATTTATGGTGATTGATTTCTTATGTTGCGATATGAACATGTTTGTCAGGTATGGTTCTGGTCCGCACAGAGATGGGTCAGCTGGTCATGGTTCCTCAGCAGGCGCTGGCTCAAGCCCAGAACAGCGTCTCACCACGAGCCTCCACTCCCACAGGTGGAGCCACATTCAGGGTGACCACACCACAGGTAAACCTCATACACACCTGATAAATATACAGATCTCCATTCATTCACTCAATGTCTGTGCATAAGTGTTGTTAACATATATAGTAATATATATTGAGCCGGACCTTTTTTGCTGGATTGGAAATCGGAATAACAGGGCCGATCCAAATCCGATACTGTTCGTTACTCGTGCTGTCATGCTATAGAAAAGTCAGACAATTATAAAAGCACCTTAAACATTTTTTATCTTCAAAGTCTTCCAAATATATAAAAACAAATGCATATATGAAGAATGATTTTTTTTACACTTGACATAATATTCTTCTGATTTTGTTTATATGTTTGTGTGTATATATAATTATGTGTGTACACACACACACAATTCTAAATGGATCAAGAAAAATAGAATTGGATTGGGATTGGGATCAGTATCAGTCGATTCTCAGAATTCAGGTATTGAAATCGGATCGGTAATGAAAAAAGTGGATCTGCCCACCCCTACTAATAATTTTAGGATCTATCAGTGCAAGTTATTTTCTGTTGCGACAGCTCAAACGATAGTCTAGGACTAGCCTTAAGCCATGTCTGTGAAATTGGGGTTAAAGATGTTTTTGAATTTAGTGCAGCTCAAACATGCATTTCATTTTAGGATGAGTCCTGTCCGGCAAACCGCCCCTATGTGAGGAGATGTATCTTTTCTATAAAGCACTGATGATTACATGAGCTAAACTCCACCTATAAGAAATAAATCTGTACCACATGACCAGAAGTTCATCCACCTGCACAGTAAAACCTATCAGTCAACTTAACTCAAACCATTTAAGGAAACCGGTTGCCTTAAATCATTTAAGTTTTAAAACACATACATTTAATTACTGTGAACTTGAGTCATGTGCAATTATGCACTTATATTTAAGTAGTGTGAACTTAAATAAAAGGGCATAACTACATATGACTCAATTTGTTTAAGTTCACATGTATGTGTTTTTAAAACTTAAATGGTTTAATGGACAATGCAGCAAAAGAAGCACTATCCACAGAACCAATAAAGTGTTCTATACCTTTTACAGACTTAAAACAAACGATAAATGAATACATCAGAGATAAATGGCAATCAGAATGGGATCAATGTCTAAATAATAAGTTGCATGAAATAAATCCTGATGTGAGGAAAAAACATAATTCCTGTTTTGATGAACGATGGAATCAAGTTATATAAGATGTAGAATAGGACATTCAAAGATGACACACCAATTTTTACTCTTAGGAGAAAACCATCCAAAATGTTCTTGTTGTCTGTAAACACCCATAGAACATTTCTCAGCCAATCAGAATGCAGCATTCAACAGACCCGTGGTATAATCATTAATAATATGTGTTGCTAATGACTTGTTTTGGGCAATGAGGTGATTTTCTCAATAGTTTTTCTTTTTTAGCACCCTCAGATTCCAGATTTTCAAATGTTTGTATCTCAGCCAAATATTCAGCCACAAATTCAATTAAGCTTATAGGCTGTACATTTTTTAAAGATGTATCTAAAGCTATTTTACAAAGTCACATGAGGTTCTAAAGTGTTTGTTTAGTTTTAGTATAGATTATATACTTCAAGTTTAAAAGTAAAGACCTTCATTTTTTCTAAGAGTATACAAAAATGTTTTTTTTTTTAAATGAGAAAATAGTATCTCATCATTACGTGTAAATGTGTAATTTGTAAATGAATAATGAGGTTCACTGGTGCCACCTAGCGGCGCAATTCTGTTACTGCGATAGTAAATAATGAAAGTTAAACAGGAAGATTTGACGAGTTCTGCTGTCATATACTGGATGGATACTACAGTCAAGACATCAGACCATTAAATGTGATATTTTTAAAACATTGAACATTAAACATTTTACTTGTTTTTAGTGTTGAGGGAATTAAATGTTTATTACACGTGTATTACACGTTACGTGCATTACACATTTTACTATAAACAATAACATAATTATTTTAATAAAAACCCTGTTTTTTTTTCAGTTATATAATTTACTACACAGGTCCGCAAGAAAATGTAATGTTGTATAAGCTTTTATATCCACTTTTGATAGATCATTTAACGATTGTTTGATTCTTCATGTGTAAAAAGATTGGATAGTTGTTTTTGATTTTTGTTTTTTATGTTCAATTTTTTTGACTTTATATTTTTTAAATAATAAGATAAAGACATTTATATTTTACCGATGAATGAAATTGAAAGTAATGAAAGTTTTTATATATACGTTATGTTTTAGTATGTGTAATGTTCACTCTCGTCCACCAGATGGCGCCAAATGTTCTCATTTAACTGTGCTTCCACATGTAAGTGTGTAATCATTTTAGCAGAACACTTTACTTAGGATATATAAACTTCACAAAACATGTTTACAGCCAATATCAGAATAGTTTTATACAGATACCCTGCAATATTTCAATTTAGGCAATGTGTATGATTTAATTAAAGTGAGAGTTTATTTTCTCCATGTTAGTATCAGTCAGTTCTGTTATTCTCTGCGGCGTTTCTGCCAACTTTCCCTCTGAATGCGTTTAATCATTTATCCTGAGCTGCCTGATTGAAGCAACAAAACGTTCAGTAGAAAGTGAGCGATTCATTTTGATGGTATTGTTGTCAGTGTGTGTGCGCATGTGTGTGGCCCCGGGCCCTTCCGTGTCTCACAGGTCCCCGGGCTTTGTTTTCTCTGTTGGAGCTCAGAGACAAGCATCTGCAGAGAAAGGGAGGGTTGGCTGTGCCCTCTTTCACCCTCTGCTACTCCTGGCAAAGCCCTGTGTGTTTATATGAGGGCCGTATGTGAGTCCTGAGAGCTCAGGCTGTGAATCAGTGGCTGAATGCCATAGCACAGAGCGCAGCGACTTCTCTCCTCTCTCCTGTGCGAAATCTGGCATCCAGGACTGGCATCGGGCTGGTTATTCACGAGTGGTGCTGGGTTAATCCAACATCTCACATTGCAGTGTTACCCCTCAGCTGAAGGATTTACACACGTGCCTCCTCAGAAGTTTAAAATATATTTTACCTCAGAAATTATATTTTGCATGATGAAAATAAAGTCTGTGATAATATTTTTATGACAAAATTTACTTGCCTATATTATTTAAACCAGTGGTATCCAACAGGTTGCCTGCCCGAAGTCTGTGAGTTGCCCGCCAAAGCACATTTTATTAATAGCCTCAATTTTAATATTTATTTATTACATATTTTTTATATTAGCTGCTTCTTTTATGTATGTTAACATTATGAACGATGATTAAACATATCAAGTAAAATAAAACAAAATCAACAAGTAAAACACAAGTTTTGAGTAGACTATATCAAAAAACTGGCCGTCCAGATATTCATTGTGGTAGCCCTTGCTCACAAAAAGGTTGGAGACCCCTGATTTAAACTGTGAAGTATTGCATCAAGTATCTACATCGTGGTAAATTTACTTGGTAGAAGCTACTTTAAAGTTTAAGTTAAAGTTCACCTAAAAATAAGATTCTGTCATCATTTACTCATCCTTATGTATATTTTTATTTTATTTTGATGAACACAAAATAAGATATTTTGATAAATGGTGATAAGCACACAGTTTACGATATGCATTGAACCTATGAAAGTCAATGGTTACAAATCAGCTGTGTGCTTACAATCATTTATCAAAATATCTTCTTTTGTGTTCATCAGAAAATTTTTTTTTCCACATTTCTGTGTTCAGATTTTCCCCGCCTGGCCCCGCCCCTAAGACGGTAGCGGCAGCTATCCAGCGAGTGGGCGTGGTTTCAGCGCCGTATGCGGACACGCCCCCAGCGTCTGAGAGCAGATAATCTTGCATGTTTTTTCAAGATTTTTACAATTTAAGTTATTTATTTGGCGTTTTTAACCGTTAAAATTGACTGGGCGGTTAATATTCAGCCCAGTTTCACGAAATTTTGTTATATACTCACGTAATTGTTTTATTCTTTTTTCGTGATATTATCACGAATTTCCGCGTTTTTTCGTGATCGTATAACGAATTCCTGTTTTCGTGTGATTATCACGTATTGGTTACTCAACTGTTTTGTCCTATTTGTTACCATTGTCGCTTCGTTTAGGGTTAGATTTACAAAAAATTACATACCTACCCAAACCCCACTCTAACCCTAAGGCCAGGCGACATATAAAAAATAAATCAGAAAAAATATTATAAACCAATATATAAAGTGACATTCTAATGCAAGCACCAAATCTAACCCTAAACCAAAACCACGAGTTATCATCTCCAATGCAAATCTCTTTTTATTGGACTACACCTAACACACGGATTGTAGGCAACAGTTTGCTTCCTCAGATTGGTGACGTAGACAAGCATTGGGAGCGAATCTTTCAAACATGGTAAAGAGCGTCATATTTTCAGATGACATTAGAGGTATTCAGGCCAATCACAGCGCACAGATTAGCTGGCGAATCAGGGATAAAACGCTTTATAAATCCATGCATTTCAGGAAGAGAGTGAAATCTGGAGTTACAAAAATGTACGGTATGTGGAAAATAATATGTTTTTTAACCATAAACCACTCAAACATATTGTATTATACCAAATACACAAAATAAAACCTTGTTTTCTAGCAATGAAGTAAGTGCACTTTAAAGGATTAGGGTTAGGTTTAGGAACTTGTTTTTCTTCTATTTCTTACTTATATTTTCTCTTTCTTTGTTTTCTCTCAATCATCTCTTTATAGTCTCCTGTCAGCACTCAGGCGATTCGACCCGCTCCTGCTGCTCAAACTAAAATGGTCACATCCAGTTCTCCAAGCACAACGGTCCAGACCAGCACCTCAACCAGTCATGCTGTGAGCATCTCTCTCTCTCTCTGTCTCTCTGTCTCTCTCTCTCTCTCTCTCTCTCTCTCTCTCTCTCTCTCTCAGACAGTTTTGAAAGTTTTTGTGAACTTGGAAAACTAAGAACCCAGTTTATCCAGAAAAGGTTACACTGCAAAAAATTATTTTCAAGAAAAAAATCTTAGTATTTTTGTCTTGTTTTCAGTAAAAATATCTAAAAATTCTTAAATTAAGATGCTTTTTCTTGATTAGCAATGCGACCCAAGAAAATAAGTGTAGTTTTTGGACCAAAAATATCAAATTTTAGTGATCTTGTGCATAAAACAAGCAAAAAAAATTGCCAATGGGGTATGCAAATTTTTCTTGAATTTTTCTTGAATTTAGTGCATCTTACTTTAAGAATGTTTAGATATTTTTACTGAAAACAAGACAAAATCCTAAGAATTGTTTTTCGTGAAAATCATTTTTTGCAGTGCAGGTGTTACATGTGTATGTTTTAAAATGTATGCTTGAGGTTCAAATTTGCTTCTTATTCACATGGTTACTTAGAAAATCTTATAATTTTATCTAGTATCTTTTTGTAAACATAAAGGAAAGACAATGGCGAAAAACAGTGTGACCAGGAGAGGAAGAGGGAGAGAGAGGTGAACTTATGTTGTCAGGTGCGGTCAGAAATCTCTCTCTGCATCTGTCTCTCTCTTTCTTTCTCTCTCTCTTATTCTCTCGGCTCGTCGTCCCGCTCTCTCTCGGGACACGCGATGTGACAGGGCTCGCCGCGGCTGACGCTCCGGTTCTCCGTGGCCTTGCTGGCAGGCAAATGTCAGCTCCTGTTTATCTCCGTGTCTCTGTTCTTTCCTCTTGCAGAAGGCCCCCGTGGCAGCCGCCGTGACAGTGACAGCTCCCCAGCAGGTCCAGCCAGCCTTGGGCCCCCAGGGGTCCCTCACTCAGATGCCACTGGCCCCTCAGAGCGCGCCCTCTCCGGCCCCCGGAGCCCCGGTTGTCTCCCAGGTCTGTGTGCCCTCCTGCTCTTTCGCTCTTGTTATCTGTTCTTCTCTCAGCTCAAGTGACTGACTGTTCAACCCCTCAAGCTTCACTGGTTAACGGTCAGGATTTGGTTAAGCTCCACCCCAAACCATACACACACACATTGTCAGCCTCAGACACACACAGAAACACAAGGCTAACACAGCTGGACGTACAAGCACAGACACACAAATATAAACAAACACACACACAAACCACAGAAGAAGCCTCAGACAGCTGGACGTCACATCTGTCTTCAAATGTTTTTCACATGAATGCCAACGTGTGCCTTATAGTAATATATTATTGAAAGCTCACATGCAAAAGCCCCAAAACGCCACCTCTGTTAAAAATGAAATGATGATCTTGACCGAATGCTCTCGGCATGCATGCACTTAGAGGGTTTTGCAGTAAAAGACAGTCATATTTGTTAAATATCAATGCAAAGTGACATTTGTGAAAATTAAGGCATTTCAATTACTGACAAAAAAGAAAGCTCTTCTTGGCTTTTGCAAAGAAAAGACTTTTGATTGACACATTGTCTAACCTTAAATGATTGATGGTTTTGTAGCATTTAAATAAAACTTTGCGGATTTCATTAAAACACTTTATTTACCCGCAAGGGCCGTTTGCTTATTAGCGAAACAAAAGCACATCAGAATGAGTCAGATGCAGCATCCGTCCAAATCCAGACAAGCGTTTTAGCTCACCACCCTTCTGCAAACACACTTTGAGATATGATTCAACACATGACACCAGCGTCCCGCTCTCTTCTGCAGGAGATGCAGGAGAACGTGAAGAAATGCAAGAACTTCTTGGCGACGTTGATCAAATTGGCTTCCCACAATTCCCCTTCCCCAGAGACGTCCAAGAATGTGAAGGCGCTGGTCCAGGACCTACTGGTACGTGGAGACTCTTCTGGTCTGGATCTTAGAAATTATTTATAAATCATCACCCTACATTATGTTAGCAGTGCAACAAGAACTGGGTTTGTTTTGAATAAAATGTAGAGCTTGTATTGCACTGTAATTTGTACCATAATTCACTTTGAGTTAAAGTGCCTGCCAAATGCATAAATGTAAATGCAAAAGGTATCATATGAAAATGATCATAAAATACCATTGTAATCCTATAGGATTTTATTATAGTAAGGTCCAAGTTTCCTGTCAATGCTGGTTAAAAAATTGCAGTACTTTAGAAGTGAGGCTGGTGAGTTTTTTATTTTATGTTGACAAAATAATTGCTTCATTGCTATTTATTATCAGAGGAATAGTTCACACAAAAATGAAAATTCTGTTGTTACTATAAATCTCCTGCAAAAACATTGCAAGAAATGACTTTCTTATTTAGTGTTTTTGTCTTGTTTTCAGTGAAAATATCAAAAAAAAAAAAAACATCTTAAATTAAGATATATTTTCTTGATGAGCAAAATGACCTAAGAAAATAAGTCTAGTTTTTAGACAAAAAATATCAAATTTAAGTAAATTTACTTAAAACAAGCAAAAACATCTGTCAATTGGGTAAGAAGAAATGGGATAAAGTTTTTCTTAAACACTGCAAAAATGATTTTCAAGAAAAAATGTTTTTAGTATTTTTGTCTTGTCTTCAGTAAAAATATCTAAAAATTCTTACATTAAGATGCATTTTCTTGATGATGAGCAAAACGACCCAAGAAAATAAGTCTTGTTTTTAGACCAAAAATATCAAATTTAAGTGATTTTGTGAGTTTTTCTTGAATTTATTGTTTAAGAAAAAGTTTCAAGATTTTTTTTGCTTGTTTTATGCACAAAATCAGTTAAAGTTGATATTTTTTGTCCAAAAACTAGACTTAATTTCTTGGGCGTTTTGCTCATCAAGAAAAAGCATCTTAATTCAAGAATTTTTTTTATATTTTTACTGAAAACAAGACAAAAATGCTAAGAAAATGTTTTCTTGAAAATAATTATTTAGCAGTAAACACACTGCAAAAAAATATCAAAAAATTCTTAAATAAATATTTTTTTTGACGAGCAAAAAGACCTAGGAAAATAAGTCTAGCTTTTCAAACTTATTTCATGAAAAGTTTTCTTATTTCATTGTCAGATTTTTTTTGCTTGTTTTAAGCACTAATTTACTTAAAGTTTATATTTTTGTCTAAAAACTAAACTTATTTATAGTTAATTTTGCTCATCAAGAAAAAGGATATTGATTTTAAGAATGTTTAGATGTTTGTACTGAAAACTAGACAAAAATACTAAGTAAGACAGTGATTTTCAAGAAAACATTGTCTTAGTTTGTTTGTCTTGTTTCAGTAAAAATATCTAAAAATTCTTAAATTAAGATGCTTTTTCTTGATGAGCAAAATGAACCAAGAAAACAAGTCTAGTTTTTAGACCAAAAATATCAAATTAAAGTGATTTTGTGCATAAACCAAGCAAACAAATCTGCCAGTGGGCTAAGCAAATAATCTTGAACATTTTTCTTAAACACTAAATTCAAGAAAAAAATCAAGAAAAATGTGCTTACCCCATTGGCAGATTTTTTTGCTTGTTTTATGCACAAAATCACTTAAATTTGATATTTTTGTTTTAAAAACGACACTTATTTTCTTGGGTCGTTTTGCTCGTCAAGAAAAAGCATCTTAATTTAATTTTTTTTCTTGAAAATCATAAGATATTTGTAAAGAAGCAGGAATTGACTACTACTAAAATACTACTATGGAAGTCAGTGGTTCTTGTTACAAAAATTGCTTAAAATATCTTCCTTTGTGTTCGGCAGTACAAAGAAAACATTTTTTTGGGGGGGGTGAACTATCCCTTTAAATTAAAAATCAAACATCTGCATATTTCAATACTGTTTTTATTTGAGTTATTTAATATAGAGAATTAATTTCTCTGACACATAAAACACATGAGGGCAACTTTTAGTATGAGTTATGTGATGTAAATGTCATGCAAGCAAATCTAAATATTGGCTTGTGAAATGGTGAAAAAGTGAATTTGTTTGCATATCTCATCTCAGGATGCAAAGATCGATCCTGAGGAGTTCACCAGCCGTCTCCAGTCTGAACTGAAGTCATCGCCACAGCCTTACCTGGTCCCTTTTCTGAAGGTATATAAGCACACACATCTCGTGCAGCGGGATGAGATGTCTGTCATTACTGAGAATGATGATCTTTGTTGATCCGTCCAGCAACGATAAAATAAGTTTGAGAACCACTGACTTAAAGGAACAGCTCACATCTTCTTAACAAGCTAGTTGGTTGTGGTTTCATTTATGTTTTACTAAACTTCACTGAGAATTTAGAATTTATTTCATAACCCCAATGAAAAATAGTAATGTTTAATTTTACAAAGTTATTGGTTGCAAAGTGTATTTTTAATCTTATCTTTGCAATAAAGCTGTTTGTGTGCTTGTCTTTGTCTTTGTATAGAAAAGTCTGCCTGCGTTGCGTCTGTCTCTTCTGAACAGTCAGCAGTCTCTTGTACAGCCAAACAAAACCAGCGTGTCTCCGGTCCAGACGAGCATCAATGTGCGTCCACAGCAACCCAACAGCACCGGTCTACTACAACCAGTATGATTTTGTATCTCACTACATCAAAGCTAATAGATATAACCAGACTGAGCACTACTATTACTATGAATGGGAGGGATGTGCAATGCTCTGGCGATAGAAGTCCCGCCTTCCAGTTAAAAGAACCAATCATAAATCTTAAAGACTCTCTAAGGGAGGGGCTCTGTAAAGAGTCTCGTCAGGTGCTTGACAACCTGTGCCCAGTAGCTTAAATGACCTTTTTTGTGCAATTTGAGAAAGATGATTATAGCATGTGATTTTAGAGATATCTGTCTTTCCCCATTCACGCAGATAGGACTTTAGTCTTGCATGACTGAAATAACTACCCAGAGGCGTTGCAAACATGGCCGCCTCCTGGCACAATTTCCCCAAAAGGACTTTGATTACATCGCTCTGAGGTCTTCCTTTCCTGTAGCTCTGAGCTGTAATGTAGAGCCAGTGTGTCCGATCCCAAAAAAGGGAAAGTGGAATGGATGAATGCGATCGGCCCCTGGCAGCACTGAGGGCCTCACAAGGACCAAAGTCTTGCCAGTTTTTTGGTGTCTTCACTTTGTCACTTCCTTGTTTTCTTTTTTTTTATTGTGCTGCTGATAACAATTCAGCCCGTTGGCTGTTTTGTGCCACACTTATAAATTAATATTTATGACACACACGGTAATCTCAGGCTTTATTATTTTTAAGTTTCTCTTAAAAAAATATTTCCTATTTATCTCATTGTGTGGCCCTTGGTTGATCACCACAGACCTTTGTTTTCCAGAAATAAATGGATAAAAGTAAATATACCTACGATTTTTGTCTTGTTTTCAGTACAAATATCAAAAAAATTACCTTAGAAAATAAGTCTAGTTTTTAGACCAAAATATACAATTTAAGTGAATTTGTGCTTAAAACAAGCAAAAAACTGCCAATGGGGTAAGAAAAATATCTTGAAATAAGTTTACTTTTTTCTTAAAAACTTAATTTAAGAAACATTTTCTTATTCCATTCCTTTCCATTTAAGCACAAATTTACTTATATTTTATATTTTTTGTCTTAAAACTAGACAAATTTTCTTAGGTCATATTACAAGAAAATACACTTTCATATTTTCACTGAAAACGAGACAAAAATACTAAGTAAGAAAGTCATTTTTTGCAGTCTAATCACAGTTTAGTGTCAAGTAAGTGTTAAGCACTGCAAAAAATGACTTTCTTACTTAGTATTTTTGTCTTCTTTTCAGTAGAAATATCTAAAAATTGTGAAATAAGATTTATTTTTTCTTTAACACTTAATTCAAGTTAAATGTTCTCACCCCGTTGGCAGATAATTTTGCTTGTTTTAAGCACAAATTCACTTAAATTGTATATTTTTTGTCTAAAAACTAGTATTATTTTCTTAGGTCATTTTGCTCACCAAGAAAATACATCTTGATTTAAGAATTTTTAGATAGTTCTACTGAAAACGAGACAAAAATACTAAGTAAGAAAGTCATTTTTTTGCAGTGAGTAAGTGTCTTGCAAGACGTGAGCGTCTCTTTTATCATGAATCCTTTCTACGTGTGTGCAGCAGGCATGTATTTTGACATGACATGACATGCGATGCACATAGGCTCCCATTACACACGAACTATATTTTGACATGATGAGCCCCACACACGACACCTCGAACATAATATATTTTTTTTTTCGGCTGCCACTGGTGTGACATTTATCATTTACCTTTAAGTTATAGAACTTACCAGCATTGCTTATGAATATTAATTAGATGACTTCATGCTCGTTCTGTAGTCGATTTTTACCATCAACACTACTGGTTGGTTGAGGTTTCTGCTTATTCTTTAAAGGGATAGTTCACCCAAAAATGTACCGATCAGAAGCCCCATTCACTTCCATAGTAGAATAAAAGAATACTATGGAAGTCACTGGGGTCTCTGATCAGTTTGGTTACAAACATTTCCCTAAATATCTTCATGTTCATCAGCACACAGAAATTTGTACAGGTTTGTAGCAATATGAAGATGTACGGACCCCCTAAGGGGACATGGAGCAAAAATTAAATAAAGTTTAGTTTCGCATGCGCACGTGAAACTTTTGCGTGTGCACGTGAAACTTTTGCGTGTGTGCGTGAAACTATCGCGTGCGCACGTGAAACTACCGCGTTTAGCTCACGTGAAACTTTAGAATTGTTTTACTCCAGTGTCACCTTAGGGGCTCGGTAAAGATGAGTAAATATTAAAATAATTTTTATTTTTGAGTGAGCTATCCCTTTAAGTATGTGATTTAAACAAATCGAAATTATAATAATAAAACACTTCAGTAACATTTGTGCTGATGGTCTTTTTGTAGGGCATTAAGAGGGCAACGGGTCCTGGAGCTCAGATACGAATGCCTGTGGTTGTCACACACGCGGTGCGGACGACAGGTGAGGATCTTTCGCACACCTGAGAGACCAAACTAACACACGAGTCCCTCCGTTCTTCCTCATTGTTAAGCAAATGTAAATTATAACAACATATGGTAGAGAATAATATAAAAGTTTTTTTATTTTACATTACAGATCCTTAAATATTGATTGTGTTGGTCAAATGATTTGGTAAACCAAGCTGGCAGTGATAGCTCACACACAGACAGACAGATACAGAAAGACAGACAGACAGGTTCAGGTGTGTGAATACAGATCTGATTTGTCTTTCTGTCTTCCTGCCCAACATAGTTTGATCTCTGTTGTGTTTTAGCCCTTAAATTGGATTTTCAGGGGGAACGTTTCTAAAAATACTGTCTGCTGTAGCTGTGGGCATAAAACATGCCTCTTAAAATCACGTTCAAATCCATCCTGACAGTCGTGTGTATGTGCGTGTGTGTGTGGACACATTGAAAAGTGTTTAAGTGAACTCCGAGAGACAGACAGAGAAAAAAATATAGAGAAAGAGAGAGAGACACATGAATATCAAGCAGATAACCAGTTAAACCAAATACATCTCACACCCTATTATATTTTTGGGTGAATCTTATAAACGTGTCACAGTTTTACCCCAAAAATCAAAGCCAAATAATTATATTGAGATGTTTTGTTTTACTGTACAGCAAAGCAGTAATAGCATTTTATATTCATTCTTACTGTAGATATTAATACATCATGGTCATATTTGTTGTACTGCTATTAATTTAGGCTGATTAAATTATATACTTAAAAACAGTACTGTAATACAGTGGTTCCCAAACTTTTTCAGCATGCCCCCCCCATTGTGTACAGTGCATTTTTTCGCGGCCCCCCGAAATAAATTTATGACGAATACAGTTTTAAAATGTAATTTTTTTAATTAAACAAAACATATAAAATTATACCAAGTAGTGCTGTTGGTTAGTTGGCTTATTATTTTTTAGGTTTAATTACACAGAATTCACGATAAATGAATGT
The DNA here is from genome assembly GCF_030506205.2 of Paramisgurnus dabryanus. NCBI lineage: Eukaryota > Metazoa > Chordata > Actinopteri > Cypriniformes > Cobitidae > Paramisgurnus > Paramisgurnus dabryanus. The sequence goes on along the minus strand of NC_133345.1, from coordinate 30,043,993 downwards.
ATTTTATAAAATGTCATAAAACTGGGGCCCCCCTGGCACCATCTCGCGGCCCCCAGTTTGAAACCCACTGCTGTAATACACTGACGAGAATATAATATTTTATATAAAAGTAATGCATTTAAGCAAAAGAAAAATAATAAAAGTATTTCCAAAAAATCTTTCTTTATTTATGTTAAATATTATAATTTTCTTTACAGGTAATATAAAGGGTGAAATGCAACCCAGTTGGTTTTGGTGTGATTCACAATGAGCGAGTTAAGCACAGATTCAGGTTTAATGACAACAGACAAATTATATTATGATAATATTATTCTGTCTTTTCATAGGGACTTTAGGGAAGCCATCAGCCATCCAGACGGGCAAAGGTCCCGCGGGCATCACCGTACAGCTCTCAGGAAATCAGAAGAACAAGCTGAATGACCCCGGGGGAGGCTCATTCAGGTACGTTCATGTCATATCCTGCGCTAACACACGAGGGCAGCGTTTCACCGAGCTGCAAGCATTTCTCACAGCGAGGGCCGACTGCTGGCTCTTATCACATTACTGCCCTTATGATTTCTTCTTGCTTAAGACTCATTCTGTACGTCATTGAGAATGAACATGTTGACGATGACCAAAATTGACTGTATTTACTTTATCAATATCAATGTGCCAGGTCTTCTTTTGCATGTGCGTTATTCATCACTGCATGCTATTCCAAAATGCTCAGTGGCTGTTTAACTAAAAACATTTTAAACCACTTCCTAAAATTCCTCTGTTCAGTCAAATCCCAAGGCCGTTTTGCATTTATTTAAAAAAAAGATAAAATTGGCTAGTAAAAAGAATCTACTAAGATATAAGCAACATTTAAATAAAAAAAATCATACTTTAGAACGGCTGTCAATGCTTTTAGGGCCCATAAGAGTAAACTGGACCGTTTAGCCAATCAAACCCTGACCTTTTTTAATCAATAATGGGTCTTCACATCATCACATGACTTGTGTTCGTGCCATAAAGAGCGTTTATGATATTCGGTTTAGTCGCATATGCAGCTTCTGTACAATGTTGTGTCATTTTACCGTCTGTCAGACTTTGGCTTTACATTTGAGTGTCTTTTCATTTTTCATTATTCACAAAACAAATTGAATGAACTTTAACAGAAAGCAGGGTTCCCACGTCCTTGAAATCCAACTTTGAAAAAAGTTCAAAGCCCTGGGAAGTTTTTGAAAATATACATACATAGATACAGGTCATTAATAGTGCTTGAATCTATTTTATGTAAGAAGTTTTCTGAAAAAAATATCAATATTATTCCCTGTGTAGTGTAGGATAATATCATAAAAATTCTAGACTTTTTAAACACACGTGCTAAACTGTTCGCTTTAAATGCTTTTGTCTTCTGTATGGGATTGTTGATTCATACCAAAATGCTTTTTTGCATAGTTGTGTTTGACAAATGAAAACGTCTTGGGTTACGTATGTAACTGTTGTTCCTGAGAAGGGAACGAGACGCTGCGTCTCTCTTGCCATACTTCTTGCGTCCCTGTAACGCCGTCTTTGGCAATATTTCAGATAGCGATATACTTCCTGGCTCCCGCGTCACCCTATCTTTGTCATTAAGCGTCACCATTGGTTGAATTTTATATACAAATTCAGACGCACTTACCCCTGGAGGCGTCCCCAAAGTGTCACCGCAGTGACGCAGCGCGAGTTCCCTCGAAAGGGAGCTGTAACAATGTATCTTAAAAGGTAACACGATGTAACCTTGCCCTCACTTGAAATGTGTCCCACATTTAGTTTTTTAGAAAGATTTGTGGCCAATTATAAAATAAAAAAAATTCTAATATCGACCACTGCAATATATCGGTAATGCACTAATGTAGACAGTAGAAAGCAAGACGGCTCACTATGGTTTGAAACAGAGCTGATGTGTTTTGTCTTTGTGTGTGTGTGTCACAGGTCACAGAGTTTACACCCGGGGCCGTAAGCCGCAGGGTCTAATTGATAAACCAATAAATCTTTAGCTGTGATGCTAATTAAGCTGTCAGGTTTACTTGTTACTGACAACCTTCTACCCTGCGGTCAGTTTGTGACTATAACCCACCCTGATCAAAGCATGTCACCCATCGGATAAAACTGGGTCTTTTACTTTAGTTACATACTAAGCTTCATATCGGCACAAAGAAAATCCTATTAGTGGCTTGTTGAGGAGAGATGCGCTGTCATTTTTCTAAGCAATCTGATGATTTCTGAAAATCTATTAGACTGGCAGGGGCCAAATCTAGCGATCACAATATGTTAGACATGCGGGTTGACCTACCATCCAAAACACCATGGAAATAACCTAACAATGATCTAGAAATAAATCCATATCTGTATTTTACCCAGGTTGATTCATCAAACAGTATACGACTGTTTGGAGATGCCCACCCAGAAGAGAAACAAAGGGTGCGATTAAAAAAGACAGTATGAGATCCTTAGCATGTTTAAGAAGTTTATTCATGATCTTATTTAATTATTTTTATACCAGGTTTATTGCAGAAACAATAAATGTAGTAATTATATGATAAAAGTAAGTGAAAGATAATAGTAAAGATGACTGAGACAGATGAATACTCTGAATACCCTGAATTGTTCAATTCAGCTCATTTCTTCATCGCTTTTTGTTTGTTTGATGGAGGTGTGTGGCAAACGCTCTGTAGAGTTAATAGTCTGTGTCGGCTCCTGCCGCGGTGTCAAGACTTATATTCACCCGGTCCAGCCTGCGAGAGGCGTGCGGCCACTGCAGCTCTGGCAGGGGGGCTTGATGTGACCGCGTAGACGTATACACGGGCACCAGAGGTGGCATGCACACGGGCTTAAAGTGCCAGGGGGTCAATGTCAGAAACCGAGGTATAGACACGGATGTAAATGAAAGTGGAGATGAGTGAACTTTGACCTCTGTGACCGTAGCGATGAAAGTTTGGAGCGCTGCAGGCGAGACACTCTGCTCCCCTGCTAATGTGCCATAATTAGGACACTGTTACCAAGGCAACGGAGATGAGAGAGAAAAATTATTGGCTGGAAAAGATGCCACTCACACCGACAGAACGTCAAGTTTGTGCAAAAGCTAAATATCGAGGGTAAAAACAAAGGGTGCGTTTGAAACCGAAGGCAGCTGACTTGTTGCCTCGCTGCCTTGTGAGGCATCAAGGCAGCTCCGGGAAAGGTATTCGGACAGCCTTCACAGGCAGCGTAATAAAAATCTGGCCGTGATTTGAACTCATCCAGGCTTGACCAATCACATTGCACACGCACACACATACATAAAATTGTGAGACAAGATGATAAAAAAGTTATTGAGGAGGTTTTAGGGTTATCTGTAATACCGCCATTATCCACTAGATCCTTCTTCCCTAATTTATAAAAAACTGAAGCAAATTTTTTAAAAATAATTTTGACTGTATGTTTTGATAATCATTCTGAATCTGATCTGTAACAAAATTCCTTTACAAACATGCAATTATTTCATCTTTTTTGCTAAAAAAAAAAAGATTTTTTAAGAAAAATACCAACATTTCAGAGTTCATAAGCAGAGAAAAAATATAGATAGGATGAAACATTTTTCCCGTTTTGTTTGTTTGTTTGTTTATTGTTTGTTTGAAAGCAGAAGGTCTGTTCTTTCATTTGATATATTTGTATGTTTATATATTTTTAGAAGAAAATTTTCCTGAAAGTTTTTTTTGGAAACTTTTGTCAAAGGTTGCTGGCGGGCAACTTTTCAAAAAAAGGCTTGTGGCGAATGAGTTAAAGTCCTATCTACTTAAATGGGGAAAGACATAAATCGCTTTTAACTTTTAGTAAAATTGTATAAAAAGATTTGTTTTAGAGAACATATCTTGAATAAAGTTTATTTCGGTTTACTCATTGGTTAAGTTGTTTTTTTCTTATTATACTCAATAATCTAAAGAAAAGTGTTTTAAATGTTATGTTAAAGCTGCATGATATTGAATAAAAAAAAATGTTATGCAATAATTCGCTTAATAATGCTATATATGAAATGCAATATGATAATTCTTTTATTTAAGTTTTTTTTAAATCGATTTGAACATTATTAAAATATATACACTGCAAAAAATGATTTTCAAGAAAAAAAATCTTAGTATTTTTGTCTTGTTTTCAGTAAAAATATCTAAAAATTCTTAAATTAAGATGCTTTTTCTTGATGAGCAAAACGACTTAAGAAAATAAGTCTTAAGTGTTAATAAGTGTGAAAATAAGTGTTTTTAGACCAAAAATATCAAATTTAAGTGATTTTGTGCATAAAACAAGCAAAAAATCTGCCAATGGTGTAATCAAATTTTTCTTGAATTTAGTGTTTAACAAAAATGTTCAAGATTTTTTTGCTTAACCCATTGACAGATTTTTTTGCTTGTTTTATGCACAAAATCACTTAAATTTGATATTTTTGGTCTAAAAACTAGACTTATTTTCTTGGGTCGTTTTGCTCATCAAGAAAAAGCATCTTAATTCAAGAACTTTTTGATATTTTTACTGAAATCAAGACAAAAATGCTAAGATTTTTTTTCTTAAAAATCATTTTTTGCAGTGTAAAAATTATGTAACAAACATACATGTTTCACCCTCTTTCTGATCGTTGATCTTCTTCCACACATCAGAGCACATTAGTATGCCAGTTTCTTTGGTTTAAATAATACTTTGCTACTACGTTGATTACGTAACCTTTTGAAATATTGAAATCATTTAATTATTGTAAATTACTGTGATATGCACATTTGCAATATGTTCAATATACCGCAAAGCCCTGCTTTCTGTACTTTCTGAAGAGATGTTTTATTGGCTCATTTATTATGTAATGTGGTGTTTGGTGTCTTACAAGCAGTTATTCAATAAAATGAAATGTTTTAAATCAGACTGATTTGATTGTGTGCAGGGATGATGATGATATCAATGATGTGGCGTCTATGGCTGGAGTGAACCTGAATGAAGAAAGCGCTCGTATCCTGGCCACCAACTCTGAGCTGGTGGGAACTCACATCCGGTCCTGTAAAGATGAGACCTTTCTGCCCACAGGTCTGTTACATCGACGGATACTGGAGACAGGTAAAGACCCGTTCATTGTAATATGGAGTTATTCTGATGAGCCTGTTACAAGTTCTCTGTTCTTTTAAATGTAGGCCAGTCCACGGTGATTGTGGACCATCAGGTCACTGGTGTGGATGTGTGTGTGTTTCAGCAATCTCACACTAAATTATTTGTGTATTGGGTTTGTTTTACTCTGATTGATCTTTTTCTTACGTTTGTGGTTTTGCAAATTGATAAATATCACAAATAGGTTTCATATTTTAGTAAGAAAGTCCAGACCAGATTGATTGCATGGTGACAATGATATGATTGACGTGAGGTGCAGATGAGCAATTACGAAGCGCCTGGCTCATGGTTGCGTAGTCCTATAGAAAGTAAGAAACGCTTGGACTTTTAATGCGTTTTAGGCGCAACATCTGAACGCACCCATGAATGTTAAAATAAAAAATCACATGAATAATAAAAATAAAATAAAATATAAAAATGAAAAATAAATAAAAATCTTTCTGCGAGCCTCAATCTCTGTGGGCCGGTTGTTTGAGACCACTGTTTTACAGGCTATGTTTATGTCCAGCATTTATGGATCTTTCATCTCTCATCTGAATTTGAAAAACTCATTAAAACATTTAAGTGAAAAAAATTACTTGATTTAATTGATATTATTTCCTTTGTAAACTTTACAAATAGCTAAAAGTCTGGGCATCACAGAAAATTAAGTTAAATTATTTACGAGTTTCACACCGATCAAACGCTTGAAATGTATCCGCTAAATGAAGTACCTGACATAAATCATTTGATTTTACATTTTGGGGACATTTGTTGCTGTTCAGAGGACAGGCAAAGTTCTTTTCCTATAAGCAACTAGTTTAAGTTAGATGTACAACACTTGTTTTGTTTTTGCCTCAGATTGGATGTTATTTCAGACACATGAGATATGAACAGTCAGTGTGGTGGTGAGGTTGTCGCTGCAAGCAGGTTAAAAAACGAGCAGATCTTCTCAAGGGTACACGAGTGTAGGAGGTGAGAGCGCCTCCTGCTGGCCGTGTGATGGGCTCTGTTAAAACTCGTAGGTGACAGAAAACCAAAGGAGGTAGAAAAACTGCCAGCTTGACTCAATGTAAGAGATTTACAAACACACAATACAACACAAGTGAACACACACACAAGATCAGTTATTTTCACATTTAAGGTCAACTTTACATTTATGCATTTGGCAGATGCTTTTATCCAAAACGACTTAGAGGTTATTTCAAGCTATTCATTTTTTTTCAGTATGTGTGTTCTCTGGGGCTCAAACCCATAACCTATGTGCAGCAACTCAATGTTTTACAAGTTTAGCTACAGGACCTTAATTAACCTATAATACAAGTCCTTTTATATAACACTTTTCATCATACAATTTGACGTTAACTATAAACTCACCTAAAGGATTATTAGGAACACCATACTAATACTGTGTTTGATCCCCTTTCGCCTTCAGAACTGCCTTAATTCTACGTGGCATTGATTCAACAAGGTGCTGAAAGCATTCTTTAGATTTTGTGAGATGCGCACCACAATCCCACCACATCCCAAAGATGCTCTATTGGGTGGAGATCTGGTGACTGTGGGGGCCATTTTAGTACAGTGAACTCATTGTCATGTTCAAGAAACCAATTTGAAATGTTTCGAGCTTTGTGACATGTTGCATTATCCTGCTGGAAGTAGCCATCAGAGAATGGGTACATGGTGTTCCTAAGATGGACTTGTTCAGAAACAATGCTCAGGTAGGCCGTGGCATTTAAACGATGCCCAATTGGCACTAAGGGGTCAAGAAAATTTCCACCACACCATTACACCACCACCACCAGGCTGCACAGTGGTAACAAGGCATGATGGATCCATGTTCTCATTCTGTTTTCGCCAAATTCTGACTCTACCATCTGAATGTCTCAACAGAAATCGAGACTCATCAGACCAGGCAACATTTTTCCAGTCTTCAACTGTTAAATTTTGGTGAGCTTGTGCAAATTGTAGCCTCCTTTTTCTATTTGTAGTGGAGATTAGTGGTACCCGGTGGGGTCTTCTGCTGTTGTAGCCCATCCGCCTCAAGGTTGTGCGTGTTGTGGCTTCACAAATGCTTTGCTGCATACCTCGTTTGTAACGAGTGGTTATTTCAGTCAAAGTTGCTCTTCTATCAGCTTGAATCAGTCGGCCCATTCTCCTCTGACCTCTAGCATCAACAAGGCATTTTCGCCCACAGGATTGCTGCATACTGCATGTTTTTTCCCTTTACACACAATTTGTTGTAAACCCTAGAAATGGTTGTGCGTGAAAATCCCAGTAACTGAGCAGATTTTGAAATACTCAGACTGACCCCTCTGGCACCAACAACCATGCCACGCTCAAAATTGCTTAAATCACCTTTCTTTCTCATTCTGACATTCAGTTTGGAGTTCAGGAGATTGTCTTGACCAGGACCACACCCCTAAATGCATTGAAGCAACTGCCATGTGATTGGTTGACTAGATAATTGCATTAATGAGAAATAGAACAGGTGTTCCTAATAATCCTTTAGGTGAGTGTATTTTAGCGGTGAAGGTTACTCCAGATAAAAGTTTGTTGTTGAAATATTTTCTTAAAAATGTATAAACTCACTGGGTGCATCCCAGTTCAGGGGCCAATGACGTCAAGCTGGGTTTGCGAACCCCTGGTGATGAAAAAATTAATCAATTACAACTAAATAATAAAATGTAAGTAATTTTAATATAAAAAATTTAAATACTAACAAAAATATATATTTTATTTGTTTATCATGAGAACATTACATAACACTACAGTATATCAGAACACTGAGAACTCATGCAAAATGGACAGATATGTTTTATGTGGCAATAAAAATGTTTTTGAAGTTAAACCTGAAAATAAATTATTTAAATATTTACTTAAAATCTCAGAGGTACTTCAAGGAAGTAATTTAGGTCAAGGGGGTTCTGCTAAGAAAAAAGTTTGAAAACCTCTGACCACTGGGGCTACCGTTAACATTTATCTACTATTGAGACCACCAAATCAAGACATCTGCTCTGTCTGGTTAAATTTGTCTCTGTTAGGGGTCTTCTGGCTGTTTCAGTAACTGTTATCAGTGTTTTATCAGAGTTCTTGATGTAGTAAAACTTCCCTAAAGGAGGGAGATTTTAGGGCAAATTCGCAGTCGCTGTGACTGAAGTCACAGTCTGGAGCTGCTGGTTTCATATCTGCTCTTTTCAGACAAGATTCTTGAAAGATGACATCAAGGAAAGCTTGAATTTTAAGACTTACAGTTTTAACCACAGACAGCATCCTGTTTTAAAACAGGTAACATTCTCAGGAAAGCCTTTTTAATGGAAATACTAAATGTTTCTAATGTTCATCTACTTTTGACAGATACTTTATCCAAAACAACGTCGAGTACATATGTTTATCAGTATGTGTGTTCTCAGGATTTGAACCTATAACCTTTTGTGCTGCCAACTCAATGCTCTACCACTGAGCTATACAGGAGCATGTCTTTACATTTGTAAGACCGTTTTTATTGTATTTTTACTCGTACAATCTGGTTAGAGGTAATTAAGGAAACTCTCGGCACGTTTAGCGTCTGGTTTAAATAATGTGGGATTCTCTTAAAATAATTCCAGGAGAAAAAATATGTTAAAAGCAAATTAAAAATGGGGATGTTTTGGATTCAAGGTCTCCGTAAAAGATTTCTTATTCAGTGTTTTGTCTTGTTTTCAGTAAAAATATCAAAAAATTCTTAAATTAAGATGTATTTTCTTGATGAGCAAAATGACCTAGGAAAATATGTCTAGTTTTTAGACCAAAAATATAAATTTTAAGTAATTTAGTGCTTAAAACAAGCAAAAAAATCTGCCAATGGAATAAGAAAAATATTCTTGAAATAAGTTTACTTTTTTCATTAACCTTTTAATTCAAGAAAATCTTTCTTCTTCCATTGGCAGATTTTTTGCTTGTTTTAAGCACACGTTTGCTTACATTTTATTTATTTTTTTTTCTCTAAAAAATAGACTTATTTTCTAGGTCATTTTGCTCATCAAGAAAAAACATCTTAATTTAAGACTTTTTAGATATTTTTACTGAAAACAAGACAAAAACACTAAGTTTTGCAGTGCACATTGCTTGCATTAAAGAGCTTATTATAATTTCTTGGTTTCCTGATTTTCAACTTTTCTCAAATGAGATTTCTTTAATATCTCAAATATTACTCCAGAAATGCAATGATAAATATTGTAAAATGGTGATGCACTGCAAAAAATGACTTTCTTACTTACGTATTTTTGTCTTGTTGTCAGTAGAAATATCTAAAATTTCTTAAATCAAGATGTATTTTCTTGATCAGCAAAATTACCTAAGAAAACAAGTTTAGTCTTTAGACAAAAACTATACAATTTAAGTGATTTTGTGCTTAAAACAAGTAAAATTATCTGCCAATGGGGTAAGAAAATTTTGCTTAAATTAAGTGTTTAAGAAAAAGAAAACTTAGAATTGAGAAAGATTTTTTTTCTCACCCCATTGGCAGATATTTTAGCTTGAAAGTCATTTTTTGCAGTGTGTATGCTCAGGTCTATCATTTCTGAGATGTTTGTCTTGACAAATCAACCACAGATATCTTAAAAATGTATCTTCTAGACCAGGGGCTTTTAAACTGGGGTCTGGGAGAAAAATGGCAAAACCTTGTAACATTTATTTATTAGGTGTTTATCTTATTTCTTGCTACATATATTGTGTTTTCCTTATAATCTCACTCAAAATTTATTGTCAAAGTTGATGCAGTACAAATAAATTTGAATTGAAAATGTTCCACTTTAGGTCTATACATTCAGGATTACTCTTAAGTGTCAGGGTTATAAATATTAGGGTTATCATATTTGGGGGTCTGAAAACATCTGAGATGAGGAAATGTAAAAGAGTGAGACTTGTTTTATGTCTCCTGAGCTACGAAAGAGCAATCTCACAGCGAAAACTTTTCCTCCGACCTCATCTAGACTCATTTTGCCGAAATGTCAGGTTTGGCGGTGGGCCACAGCCTCTACAAAATAATCTCCCACCACATTTGTGTTTTTAATTCAGGTCATGTCAGTTCATCATAACAACTCTTTCATTTTCTCAACACATATTGTACCTTTTTGTAAAAGATTTATAAGATAGGACAGATTTTTTTCTAGTCAAGCCTTCTTCCAAACATCTGTGCGATGATGATATTTTCATAACATCTGCATCTTTCTTGTTTCAGCTAAGAAGTTTGGAGTGACAGAAGTAGCGCTTGAGGCGGTAAACTTCATTTCTCACGCTACCCAGTCCAGATTACGAACGGTACTGGAGAAAGTTTCGTCCATCGCCCAGCACAGAATGGACTCGTGTAAGGTAAAACGCCTTTATGTATATATGCTTGCTTTGTATGAATAAATAAACTGTATAGGTTTATAAGATTTTTCCTACAAACAATGCTAACATCATCTGACAGCCACAAACACAGATTGCTTCATTCACCGGCTCAACCAAAAAAAACAAATCAAACATCATTACCATGAAAATCAGTCATAAGCACAGTCAACAGTTTTATATTATTAAAACATTCAGTTTTAAGTGAATAACAGATTTATGTTACATAATAGATAACAGGATACTGATAATAGTTACTATTAGTTAATTGTTTAACCATTAAAACATATCAGAAAATCTGGATTTTTATATTATTCTCTTTACACTATATCACTTATTATTATTATATGTATTTAAGACACATTTACATTTGTATATACATGTGTATATGTATTTAAACTTTTATGTATTTTATATATAAATTCATCTTTTTAAAATATAAATATTTTTTTTTTTATATATATGTATGTATATATATAATAATTACACACTGTACACATAATATATAATATGCAAACACAAACTTTTATTTTGTATGTGATTAATTGCGATTTATCTTTTGACAGCACTAATAATTATATAATATTTTATGATACATTTTTATTTCTAAAGATTAAAAACGTTGCTTTTGAGATCATTTGAGTCTGAATAAAAAGCAATGAATTTGTATATAAAAAGTTTTTCAGTTACATTTTTTTAAAATTAAAATATGTCAATAATTGAAGAAGCACCCATTAAATATTCCTAATAATGTATACAAATTTATTGTAGTTTTATTGAAATACTAGTGTCGAAGTAGAAATGTTTAGGGCATAAATAACAAAGAGAATAAATAGACAAGTAAACAATTTAATATTCAAACCGACAGCCAAAGAGTCCAATGTATGCGTCAAGCCCAGCGCATTAAATGCGCATCCTTTCAATACGTTCAAACCTGAGATACAACAAAACAAACGTACAAAGGAGAGAATGAAAGTGATGGAGCTCTTACAAATCTGCTTATTTGCGTACAGGGCGGGTAGTTTAGCGAAGAGGAATGCCACCGAGGCCGCACTTTTCTGTTTTTCTGTTTAGTAAGTGTTGTGGCTTTTTGTTTTGTTGGTTTGTGTTTGGTGTTCTCCATGCGCTGCTTTCCAAATGAGGCATGCGGGACGTGCCGAGCGCTTGTGTGACATCAGCAAAAAACAAGATCCATCAGAGCGAAAGATGCACTGCCTTCATAGCCAACAAAGGAAAAAGAGCGGGGGGATGAGAAAAACTGTAACGCTGTCTTAAAATGAAAAGAGGCTCAGATACGGGTGAGAGTGACAGACAGCGTAAATAAAACAAGGGCCATTGTGAGGTAAACATGTTTTTATGCATTTGTTATTCGCCCTCAAACTTCCGTCCCACCTGCCTCGGTAGAAAGTTTTATCATGAGTGACTCATAAACAATCATAAACGAGTAAAAACATGTTCACAACTTTTGGTAAAGCACATCCTGACCTCTATCTCGGTGTCTCTACAGGAGGATGAGTGGCACGAGCAGTCGTCTGAGGTTCGAACTCAGCTGAAGTTTTTTGAGCAGTTGGAGCGAATGGAGAAACAAAGGAAGGACGAGAGAGAACGAGAAATTCTCCTCAGAGCGGCGAAGGTGAGATGACAACTCTTCATCATCTCTCTGTGCCTTCAATTCATCAACTATAATTCCTCACTAAAAGACTGAATTTCTGCAAGGGAAAATACTTAGATTTATGATTCAGTTTATTTGATGTTGGGCAGATACATTAGTTTACTACCCATGAAGAGATGGGGTGAGATCTTTCCATTTACAGCGCAGATAGGCTAAATGAGTGGCTAACAGGTGGGCTAACAAACTGATTTTATTGCTAATATACTGATTCATTAACTAATAGACTGATTCAATGGCAAATAGACACATTCATTTGGCTAACAGACTGATTCATAGGCTAAATGACTGATTCATTGGCTAAAATACAAAATTATTTGGCTAACAGATTGACTCATTGGCTAATAGTCTGATTCAAATACTGTTATGCTGATTCAGTGGCTAATAGATTGGCTAACAAACTAATTTAATAGCTAATTTACTTATTCATTATCTAATAGACTGATTCAATGGAAAATCGACTGATTCATTTGGCCTACAGATTGACTCATTGGCTAGTAGACTGATTCATAGGCCAATAGACTGATTCATTTGGCTAACAGACTGATTCATAGGCTAAAATATATAGGTTTTATAGCTAATATACTTATTCATTAGCTAATAGAGTGATTCAATAAAAAACAGACTGATTTAGTGGCTAAAAGGCAGATTTATTTGGCTAACAGTTTTTTTCATTGGCTAATAATCTGATTCATTATCTAATAGTCTGATTAATTGGCTAATAGTTTGATTCACTGGCTAATAGTCTGATTCATTGGCTAATAGACTGATTCAGTGGCTAAAAAAATGATTCAGTGGCTAATAGTTTGATTCACTGGCTAATAGTCTGATTCATTGGCTAATAGACTGATTAATTGGCTAATATGCTGATTTATTGGCTAATATGCTGATTCATTGGCTAATATGCTAATATACAGAGGCTAATAGATTGGCTTACAAACTGATTTTACAGCTAATATACTGATTCAATAGAAAATAGACTAAAACCATAAGGCAGATTTTTTTTGGCTAACAGATTGATTTATTGGCTAATAATCTGATTCATTATCTAAAAGTATGATTCATTGGCTAATAGTCTGATTTACTGGCTAATAGTCTGATTCAGTGGCTAATAGGTTTGCTAACAAACTGGTTTTATAGCTAATATACTTATTCATTAGCTAATAGAGTGATTCAATAAAAAACAGACTGATTTAGTGGCTAAAAGGCAGATTTATTTGGCTAACAGTTTTATTCATTGGCTAATAATCTGATTCATTATCTAATAGTCTGATTAATTGGCTAATAGTTTAATTCACTGGCTAATAGTCTGATTCATTGGCTAATAGACTGATTCAGTGGCTAATAAAATGATTCAGTGGCTAATAGTTTGATTCACTGGCTAATAGTCTGATTCATTGGCTAATAGACTGATTCATTGGCTAATATGCTGATTTATTGGCTAATATGCTGATTCATTGGCTAATATGCTAATATTCAGAGGCTAATAGATTGGCTTACAAACTGATTTTACACCTAATAGACTGATTCAATAGAAAATAGACTGATTCCATAAGGCAGATTTTTTTGGCTAACAGATTGATTTATTGGCTAATAATCTGATTCATTATCTAAAAGTCTGATTCATTGGCTAATAGACTGATTCAGTAGCTAATAGACTGATTCATTGGCTAATAGGTTGATTAATTGGGCACTCTAAAAAATATTGTGTTGTTTTTAACCCAGGGCTGGGTAACTATTGGACAGAACACATTTCTGTGTTAAAATGACCCAAATAATGGGTTGTTTTAACCCAACTGCTGGGTTGTTTTAACATGGTTGATTGATTAACAATAACCTAGCAGTTGGGTAAAAACAACCCATAATTTGGGTCAAATTACATTAACATTTGTGTGTAAAAATGTGTAAAAGGCAGATTTATTTGCCTAACAGATTGATTCTTTGGCTAATAAACTAATTCATTGGCAGATATTTGGCATTTGAGATCACAGATTGGTACCAATGGCCCAAGTAAAAAAATAAGTTACCTGTCCTGTTGACAGTTCTTAAATCTAAATGCAATGACAAACTGTCAATGGATAATGATCTATTACTGTTTATTTAAATAGTTTTACATCGCAAAAGGTGAGAAAATTATTTGTGATGCCATTCTTATGGCAACAAGAGTGCAGTGCATCTCAAACACAGCCTCTGAAATGACCAGAAGTCCCTGATAACCCCAGACAACCAAGTTTCCAATTAAAGACCCGATTGCGTCCCCTGTCCCGCACGCCTATCGCCTGAAGCTCAACTGTGAAATAGTTCGGTCATTAATTCATTTAGCTCAGAGACGATGGCTCTCCGTAAAGACCCTCTCACACAGCCGAGACTTGTCTCCCTTTGGCCTAATGGCGTTATTATGTTTTAGCTCCACGACGCAAGCGATTATGTCTCCACTAGCCAGCCAAAACGAGACAGTTTAGCTCATACTCAAAGTGTGAATGGCCACGCCGACCTCCATGACTTTGGGCTGCGACGAGACATTACATAAGTTGAAGTATCGCAGTTGTGAGGGGTTTAACTCCACTGAAGCTTAAAATGCGATAAAGGAAACATCGCGTGTGTTTTAATCCCAAGAATCTCCTAAATGTGTTGTGTGTAACTGTTGCCAAAACAAGGAAACCATGAGTAAATTTATGCTGATGGACAGAACAAATAAATGTTGTGTTTAGTTTTGAGTCAAGATTATTCCGTGGGAGCAAACAAAAACAATGAAGGAAAGGAAAAGCAGAAATTGACCACTAATCAAATGTGTGTGAGATTCATTTGTCCTTGCGTTCCTACTCCGTGTCTTTAATCTCAGAGTGATTTGACCCCTTAAACGCAAACCTACTAAAATAAATCTGATCGTCCATTTCAAATATGACTGGGGTCTTGAGGGACGCGAGCGAGGGCCAGGGGCCAAACGCATTACTCAGATACAGAGCGCTACGTGAACCGCCTGATATATTTTAAACCAATTAGTAGAGAGGAAGAGTGCAGTCCTGCCCGCCGCTCTGCTCACTGTCAAAGGAAACAAACTCATACAGCAATTAAAGAAAGACTGGAAAACTAAACGCAAAGCCCTCAGGATCACACGCGTCACACACACACACACACACACACACACACACACACACACACACACACACACACACACACACACACACACCTCTGATACACTACAGTCTCTTTCTGTGTCTCTCTTTATAAAAGACAAAATGATCTCATAGGACTGCGATGAAATGTTTAACCCTATCTGACCACACACACACAAACGCACACAAAAAACTACACAAGTAAATCTGAGTCTGTATATGAGGGCTGTTAAATTGTGTATGTATGTGTATATATTTGTGTGGGTGTATTTGGGTGTGCGTGTGTATGCATATGTATATTTATGAGGGTGTATGTGTGTAGATGGGTGTTGTGAGTGTATATATGTATGTGTGTGTTTGTGTTGTGTGAGCATGCATGTGTTGTATGTGTTGGCATGTTTGTAGATATGGGTTTGTGTTGTTGTGTTTGTGTAGATGAGTACAGTATGTTTGGGTGTTTAGTGAGTGTATTTATGTGTATGTAAGCGTCTGTGTGTGTGTCTGTGTGTGTGTATACATGTGTTGTGTGTGTATTTAAGCATGCATGTTTACGTATTTGTCTGTGTGTGCGTGAATGCATGCTAATGTATGTTTACATATTTGTGCATGTATATGTGTATTTTATGTGTGTTAATGCCAATGTGTATATTTATTAAGTGTGTTGTGACTATATATGTATATACGTATAATATACTGTACTTGTGTGTATGCATGTGTTGGCATGTGAGTTGTTGAGAGTGCGTTTGTGTAGATGGGTACAGCATGTGTGTGGGGGGTATTTATGGGTGTGATGTGTGTGTGTGTTTGTGTAGATGGGTGTGTTGTGAGTCTATATATATATATATATATATATATATGTAAACATATATGTGATGTGTTGTGTTGGCATGGGTATACATGGGTGTGTGTTGTGTTTGTGTGTGTGTATATGTGCATTTGTGTGTGTATTTGTGTGTGAATGCATGCTTATGCATGTGTATGTCTGTTTATATATTTGTGTGGGTGTTTTTGGGTATGCGTGTATGCATATGTATATTTATGAGGGTGTATGTGTGTAGATGGGTGTTGTGAGTGTATATATGTATGTGTGTGTTTGTGTTGTGTGAGCATGCATGTGTTGTATGTGTTGGCATGTTTTTATGTATGGGTTTGTGTTGTTGTGTTTGTGTAGATGAGTACAGTATGTTTGTATATATGAGTGTGAAATTAGTGTATTTATGTGTATTTAAGCGTGTGTGTGTGTGTGTGTGTGTGTGTGTGTGTGTGTGTGAATGCATGTGGGTATGAAATTATTATTGTGTCTTTTGAATAGTATTTGCCCATGGCAGTGTGTGTATAGGGCTGTGTGTGTGTAGTGTGTTATGAGGGCACAGCCTGTGGGTGTAAAATCACTCACTGCTAAATGCACACACACACACACACACACACACACACACACACACACACACACACACACACACACACACACACACACACACACTCCGTCCTTGACAAATCAGATCTGCCCTCATTCACCGCAACTATTTTAGTGCTACAGATGAGCTTAGCTCACCAACACATGTTCACCTGCTTTCTGTTTCTCTCCTTCATTCTACATATCTCTCCCTCTCCCTCTCTCCCTCTCTCTCTCTCTCTCTCTCTCTCTCTCTCTCTCTCTCTCTCTCTCTCCCAGAGTCGCTCGCGGCAAGAAGACCCAGAACAGGCCCGTCTGAAGCAGAAGGCAAAGGAGGTGAGGATCCGATCATTATCACTGACATTTCAAGGCTCCGCCAGATGAATTTTTCATGCCGCGCCACATATGTAATGCCATTTAAAGTCTGAGTCCTGAAAAAAGTTTGAGGAATTATTTCCATTGATTGATGTCCCATGAAAAGAGACAAGTTTTAAAAAATAAGCGTTTTCCTCTTTTCTCTGGCACTCGGAGACGATATTTAAGTGAATGTGTGTGTTCTGGGTGGATGGGGAATGTGATTGGATTGATAAAGAGTCAGAGGTTTTCCCTTTTTGCTGGATAATTTGTACAGGCCATTAGCATCATAAAGGCTCTTGATCCGCGGCTGGCGGTTACACTCAGTCTGATGTTGTGTTCAAGAAAAGAAAAAGAATTAGCAGTCGTTACAATGAAACAATAGCACAAATAACTTGCTTTTGTTTTTCTTTCCCCAATTTTTTACGCTGCCAATTTAAAAAATAAATATAGTTCTGTTCTTAAGTCTTAGAAAACCGAAATAATGCTTTAACAGCGAGACCCTCTTTGTTTTCTGGAAAACACCGGATTGTAAATGAAGAGCAGTTCTGCTGAGCTCAGAGCTGGTACATGTGTTTGTGCTATTTGAAGAAACAAACAGTTTACAGCAGAAATAATCTGTAAATCCAGTTTTAGACGTGAAAGATTGTGGGTGTTTGTGAAAATGAACGAGCCTGGCATCACATATAACTGAAGCTGGCTTTGACTGCTTGACCATAAAAAGACATCGAGTGTTTTTTGTTCATAGTTTGATGGGGTTATCTGGAGGTTTGCAAATGTTTTCAAAAAAGGATTTCTAAGTGGTTGCTAGAGCGTAGCTAGGTGGTCGTCTTAAAGCCCAAGTCGTAAAAATCTCGGTGTGTAGGTATGGTGCCCCCAGAGCTGCCTGACTAACTGTGGGTTCACACCAGACGCGAGTTCGACGATTTGCACGAGTAGATTACATACAAAGTTAATGTAAAGACGCGATCAGACGCGTCCTTATGTGGGGCGATGCGAATGAGGCGTTATGGGCGGCACGTTTGCCTCGAAAACATGCGCTTTTCGCCTCAACCCCGTCTTTGCCCAAGTTGAAAATTTTATTTGAGCGAAGAATTTGCATGACACAAAGTTAAATCCCGCGAGTAATCTAGAGCGAGTAACGCAATGCCCTGCGTTTGGTGTGTGCGTAGCATGACTGTGGGTTCCCACCAGATGCAAGTTCAACGTTTTGCGCGAGTAGATTACATACAAAGTCAATGCAAAGACGTGATCAGACATGTCCTCGCATGGAGCGATGTGAAAGACGCGATATGGGCGGCAGTGTTTGCTGCGAAAACGCGCTATTCGCCTCAAACGCGTCTTCGTCCAAGTTGAAAATATTCAACTCAAGCAAAAAATTAGCATGACACGAAGTTAAATCCTGCGAGTAATCCAAAGCGGGTAACGCAATGCCCTGCGTATGGTGTGTATGTAGCATAACTGTGGGATCACACCAGATGCAAGTTCAATGTTTTGCGCGAATAGATTACATACAAAGTCAACGCAAAGACGCAATCAGACGCGTCCTCGTGTGGGGCTGCGAATGACGTGATATGGGCGACGTGTTTGTAGCGAAAACACGCGCTATTCACCTCAAACGCGTCTTCGCCCAAGTTGAAAATATTGAACTCGAGCGAAAAATTTGCATGACACGAAGTTAAATCTCGCGAGTAATCTAGAGCGAGTAACGCGATGCCCCACGTTTGGTGTGTACGGAGCATAACTGTGGGCTCACACCAGATGCAAGTTCAATATTTTGCGCAAATAGATTACATACAAAGTCAACGCAAAGACGCGATCAGACGCGTCCTCGTGTGGGGCGATGCGAATGACGTGATATGGGCGATGCGTTTGCCGCGAAAACACATGCTATTCGCCTCAAACGCATCTTCGCCCAAGTCGTAAATATTCAACTTGGAAAAAAAATTTGCATGACAGGAAGTTAAATCCTGCGAGTAACCTAAAGCGGGTAACGCAATGCCCTGCGTATGGTGTGTTTGTAGCAGAACTGTGGGATCACACCAGATGCAAGTTCAATGTTATGCGTGAATAGATTACATACAAAGTCAAAGCAAAGACGCAATCAAACGCGTCCTCGTGTGGGGCTGTGAATGACGTGATACTGGCGACGTGTTTGCCGCGAAAACGCGCTTTTCGCCTCAAACGCGTCTTCGCCCAAGTTGAAAATATTGAACTCGAGCGAAAAATTCGCATGACACGAAGTTAAATCTCGCGAGTAATCTAGAGCGAGTAACGCGATGCCCCACGTTTGGTGTGTACGGAGCATAACTGTGGGCTCACACCAGATGCAAGTTCAATATTTTGCGCAAATAGATTACATACAAAGTCAACGCAAAGACGCGATCAGACGCGTCCTCGTGTGGGGCGATGCGAATGACGTGATATGGGCGATGCGTTTGCCGCGAAAACACATGCTATTCGCCTCAAACGCATCTTCGCCCAAGTCGTAAATATTCAACTTGGAAAAAAAATTTGCATGACAGGAAGTTAAATCCTGCGAGTAACCTAAAGCGGGTAACGCAATGCCCTGCGTATGGTGTGTTTGTAGCAGAACTGTGGGATCACACCAGATGCAAGTTCAATGTTATGCGTGAATAGATTACATACAAAGTCAACGCAAAGACGCAATCAGACGGGTCCTCGTGTGGGGCTGCGAATGACGTGATACTGGCGACGTGTTTGCCGCGAAAACGCGCTTTTCGCCTCAAACGCGTCTTCGTCCAAGTTGAAAATATTCAACTCAAGCAAAAAACTTGCATGACACGAAGTTAAATCCCTCGAGTAATCTAGAGCGAGTAACGCGATGCGTTTGGTGTGTATGTAGCATAACTGTGGGCTCACACCAGTTGCGCGTTCACCATATTACGCGAGTAGATTGCATACAAAGTCAACGCAAAGACGCAATCAGAAGCGTCCTCGTGTGGTGCTGCGAATGACGTGATATGGGCGACATGTTTTTAGCGAAAACACGCGCTATTCACCTCAAACGCGTCTTCGCCCAAGTTGAAAATATTGAACTCGAGCGAAAAATTTACATGACACGAAGTTAAATCCTGCGAGTAATCTAGAGTGAGTAACGCGCTGCCCCGCATTTGGTGTGTACGTAGCATAACACCTGTCTATCTCTACTTTAGACTCTCTCTCTCTCTCTCTCTCTCTCTCTCTCTTTCTCTCTCTCTCTATGTGTGTGTGAGTGTTCCAGTCTGTGCTGTATGTAAATGAGGTGATTTGTAATAGGCTGTGCCTAGGGCCGTGTGATCAAAGTGGATCTCCGCCCTGTTAAGTGGCAGGCAGCTCATCATCTCAACGCAGCCAGATTAACTTTACAACCCACCATACAACTCAACTACTATAGCACACATACACAAACACACTCTAAGTTAACACCACACACTCGCCTGCATTGTCTGTCTTCAAAAACTTTTTTCCAATCAGAATTTTAAAAAGGCTAAAATTGCTAAAATCGCTTGTGATTTCTCACCACCAGACTCTCTCTCTGTATCTCTCTCTCTCTCTCTCTGGGTGTAATGGTCGTGGTCGTTTCTCAGCGTGGCTCTTCCTTTGGTTTTCATCTCCTGATTGGCTGTAGGCGACAGAGCTTCTGTTTGCGTCTGTCGCAGAGGTTTCACACATCTGCCCAAATTTTCATCAGGATAATGAGGTCGATCCGAGTTGCCTTCGCTCTTTGTGACGGGTACAGCGACGAGAGAGAGGTTTATTACTCATAACCACACCAGGACGCACGCATAGACACAGTACAGTAATGTAGTGTGTGAATGTTTGTGTACAGACAGAATTGGGCATGCGAAGATGTTATCGTGTCGGGTCGAAACCTATGACATCAAATTTAAAGGGATAGTTTACCCAAAAATGAAAATTCTGTTGTCGTTAATAGGTCCTAGAACCACAACCAGAAACACAAAATCAGGCATCTTGGAGACATTGCCACATTCTTTTGGATTTAGTCTGTTTCAGTTTTTTTCCTATAATAAAGGACAGACTTCATGATGGTGAGATCAGATCAGATTCCTTGTGCATATACAAATCTCACAAATAATGGCAAAATAAATTGCACATTGCAACAAAAGATATAAATATAAATAATAATCAAAACAAATTTTTTTGTAGCTATGAAATCACACACAGTGGCAAGGAAGGCCCTGTCCCAATTGGCACACTTCATGTGGACTTTCGTTCTCGTGGCATTAAATTGCGCTTGCTTGCTTAGTCTGCGAGTCCGTAGGGTGTCCCATCTGTCATTTTTATGCTTCGAAGTGTGCTCATCAGCGCCCCCTTGATGCGGTCTTCGGCAAAGCCCGCACTGCAGCAGGCTTCGCGCACTTTACCAACCCCGAAGTGCAATCAGACCAATCAGACAACGAAAGGGAGCAGTTTACACTGACGGGCAACTTCTCTTCCTATTTCCGGCATAACGCGCGAGTCTGTCCGAAAATACGACTCCGGTGCGGCCTCTTGGACTCGTGTCAAGGGTCCCTAAGGTCTGCACTACATGATGTCATCAAAGCGTGGACTCTAACAAAAGTTAAATAGTTTGTTGACTTAAAAAAAAGTCTTGTGACATGGCCCCTTTAACCTATGACCTCAAGAGAACGGTTCACACCAGAAATCCTACAAATGTGTTACAGTTGAAATGAGAATGGGCAAAAATTCCTTCTGAACGATGTGCAGGCCTGATTCAGAACTATTGAAAGCATTGCTTAAAGTAATTGCTGCCAAAGGAGTTTCTTCTTCCACAAGCGCGCGCGTCTAACGGACAGATGTTGTTTGATCAGAGCAGCTTTTCTATCCATCCGTCTTTTCCAGCCCTTCGCAAACATCTGATTCCCTGTAATATCACAGAGCGTGTGTGTTCGGGAATCTATTTCCACAGTCCTCAGCGATGCCCAAAGGTCAGATGGGATATTTTTAAAATGCCCCCGGTGAAAATCAATGGCCAAAAAAAGAGTCATGAAGCAGGACGGGGCGCCACCCTAACCAGCCGAGTCCCCTCAGATATAACCAATCTGAAGAGGAAACGAGAGATGGCGGGGGGACACATGACAAATCGAGAGAGGAACCGGGCGAAATAAAGCGAAAGAAGCCGCAAATACACAACGCCGAATGAGCGAGAGGAGGCCTGGCAGATACATCACTGTGTCAGGTTACACAGACACTCTGCGGCCACAGATTCATCATCTCTGCCCGGGTCTCAACAGGAGGAGAGAGGGTTGGTAGGGCAGAGGACGCAAAGTGACCACTGCTGACCACCTGGGTAAACCTGCGACTTTTAACACAACAGCCCGTGGCCCGGTTCGCCCCGCGGCCCGCGTGTCACAGACAAGGACAAAATAACAGAAGTGACGGTAAACGTTTGCTCTTTGTGCTGTTAAACGTGTGAGTTTATGGTGCTGGTGATGAGCGTGAGAGAGGATAAAACAAAAGAAAGGAAACATATCTCCATCTTCATCTGCTTTGGCGGATATGATATTTATGTTGTGGTATGATTTGGTCCAGTTGAATCTGAATCGCTGCCCAGAAACTTTCTTCTCTTTGGTTATTTCCGTGCTTATGTTGACCGCATCTTTGTTCGCTAAAGATCCAAGCTTAAATCATAAATGTGGTAATACACATAGAAAAGGTTGAAAACTAAAACCGAAATTTGAAATAAGACCTGATGTTCTTGCACTGTGAAAAACATCATTATGGTATTTTTGCCTTTAAAAAAACATTTAAACAAGATCAATTTCATAAGATCATTTTCAGTCTTGAATTAAGTTAATTTTTTGCCCCATTGGCACAGTGTTTCTTGTTTTAAGCAAAAAATACATTTTATTGGAGTTTAGCCTAAAACAACAACAAAAAAGAACTTTTTTATAAAATTAAATATATTTTCTTTCAAATTAAAAAGTCCTTATTTTGTTTTTAGGATGTTTGGGTATTTTAACTAGACAACTAAACACAAATACTGATGAAGAAAATGATTTGTTGCAATGCAGAATCTGACATTTTTATCCAAAGTGACTTACAGTGCATTCAAGATTTACATTTTTATCAGTATGTGTGTTTTTTGGGATCAAACCCGTGACCTTTTGTGCTGTTAACGCTCTACCAGTTGAGCTACAGGATCAGATGATGTCAGTGTTGAGTTTACCGCTCTCATCTGATCACTTGGGTTTGTCAGATGGGAATGTCCGGACTTTGCTGTTTGAATACTTTTTTCCCAAATCATTTTGTTAGTTTCTTTCACTTTCTATATTCTCCATCTTTTTCCTGGCAGTCCTGCTTCGTATCCAAGCCTCACAGAGACATAAGATCCACAACTGGAAACACCAACACATTCACACTCCTATATGTTGGAAAATGTGACTTTGTGAGAGCAAGGATACTCAAGTCTGTGTTTGGACATTGCCAAAACCTCAAAATATGATAAGTACATGTGCTTAGTGATCCGAAACCCCTACTATTAAACTCCCACACCAATTGCACTACGGCCATGAAGACTTTTTGAGGAGAGATGTGTTGTTTATGTTTAGCAGTCAAATGTCATGGATGAAAATGATTAGGTAAGCAAGAAATTACATGAGTTTATCTCTGATTCTTTTAGAAAGCTGCATGTTTTAGGGTCCCACCGGTCCTTGAAATCCTTGAAAGTTTGTGAATCTGGGGAAAAAAATTCAAGGCCCTGGGAAGTTTTTTAAAATATACATATATAGATATAGGTCATTGAAAGTGCTTGAATTTATTTTATGCAAGAAGTTTATTTGGAAAAAAATCCATATTAGTGTAGGATAATATCATAAAAATTCTAGACTTTTTAAGCACACGTGCTAAACTGTTCGCGTTAAATGCTTGTATGTAACTGTTGTTCCCTGAGAAGGGAACGAGACGCTGCGTCTCCCTTGCCATACTTCCTGCGTCCCTGTAATGCCGTCTTTGGCAATATTTCAGATAGCGATATACTTCCTGGCTCCCGCGTCACCCTGTCTTTGTCGTTAAGCCTCACCATTGGTTGAATTTGATATACACATTCAGACGCACTTACCCCTGGAGGCGTCCCCAAAGTGTCACCGCAGTGACGCAGCACGAGTTTCCCTCGAAAGGGAACTGTAACAATGTATCTTAAAAGGTAACACAATGTAACCTTGCTCTCAGTTGAAATGTGTCCCCACTAAATTCCTTGAATTTGAGGGTATTGGACCTGGAAAGTCCTTGAAAGGTACTTAAATTTGAAGTTAACTAAGGTGTGGGAACCCTGAAGTCTTAGTTGTGTTTTAGTGAATGACTGTTTTTATATCTTGTGTTTTAAATCTTAGGATATTGAGTGTTCCATTGCTGGACTCCAACAATTTGTTTTATGAAACAAAACAAAAAAATCTTGCATACACTGAAACATTATTTACTTATTTGTTATCACAAGTATTTTCTAAATGCTTCACTACAGGTCATATAACAAATGTTAGAAAAAGAAACCTGAGATAAAGTAGAGAACAAAGCTTTAAACAAGACCTTCGTTGTTCCTGTGTGTATCTGAATTTTACAAAGTGTTGTAATGAGAGAAAAAACAAAGAGATGTTGCCTGCAAGCAAAATGTGAATGGTTGAGGGCCTAAGTGTGCATCTGAGTGAGTGAGTGTATTTGTGTGTGTGTGTGTGTGTGTGTGTGTGCGTGTGTGTGTGTGTGTGAGAGAGAGAGAGAGAGAGAGAGAGAGAGAGAGAGAGAGAGAGAGAGAGAGAGAGAGAAAGTGTGAGTGTGTGTGTGTGTGTGTGTGTGAGAGAGAGAGAGAGAGAGAGAGAGAGAGAGAGAGAGAGAGAGAGAGAAAGTGTGAGTGTGTGTGTGTGTGTGTGTGTGTGTGTGTGTGTGTGTGTGTGTGTGTGTGTGTGTGTGTGTGTGTGTGTGTGTGTGTGTGTGTGTGTGTGTGTGTGTGTGTGTGTGTATATGCATGTTTGTTTGTCTGTATGAAAGTGTGTGTGTGTGTGTGTGTGTGCGTGTGTGAGTGCGTGCGTGCATGCGTGCGTGCGTAAGAGAGAGAGAGAGAGAGAGAGAGAGAGAGAGAGAGAGAGAGAGAGAGAGAGTGTGTCTGTTGCTGTCCTGTAGGACATCTTTCTCTTTGTACATGAATTAGGCATAAGGAGCAGGGGAATGAGGAGTGAAGATGTTTGGGGATGAGCCGATGGGTTTGAGAACAGAGGAAATATTTTTTGTTATTTTATTTTACATTGAAGACAAAGATGAAAGGGTCAGTAGCTCCAGTCCAACCATCAGCAGATGACAGTGGCTATAAATCTGATGGTCACTGTCTTTATGTTTGAGGTATCATCTAAACTAAAAATAAGTTTACATCACATACATTGACTAAAACAATAAACATTAAATGATCCACTTTTTGTGTGTTTTACACCCAAAATACTTTATGTATAAATTGATTTTGGTACTCTGTAAAATGTAGTGTGCGTACTGTAATGTACCTACAGTAAATACATTGGTTTTGCTTTGATTGGTGACGTGGAGCTTTGACGTTTCTGATGTCAGTGCAGGTCCAATGAGACCTCGGAACCTTTACACCTCTCAGATTGGAGAGCAGGACAGTTTGACTCCTGTTTCCTATTTTCATCTTTTCCCTCAAAGCTATCTGTGGGAAAGAGCAGGAAGAAAGAGAAATCTGGTTGAAAGTTTTGAATGTGCCACCTCGCCGTTAGATTGTCTTGTTGGCTAATTAGAGAGCGTCAGAACGATTCACCTTGTTAATGAGAAGGACTGCACACCATTGGCTCGGGGCTGAGACAGAAAACGAGAGATCCAGAGAGCGAGAGAGCCCTTCTTCACCGCCTGCAGTCTCTACCTCTCTGAAGATTCTCAGTTTTTGATTTAAAATGAATAAATCATCGCCATCGTCCTTACGGTGCGCACGACTCTCATCTGCCACCGATGCAAATTACACCTGATCAATAGAAAGTGACGTCGCGTGGATCTCCCTTATAGAAGAAAGACCGAGAGGGAAAGAGAAGAATGCTTGCCCAAGCGTCTCAAACAAAAGATTTTCTACTTAGATAAGCGAGATTTTTAATGATCTCGTGCAGGAGCCAAACCATGTTGCTTTAAATGTTTCCTCTAGACAATAATATCACTGCTTCAAAAACTCACAAACTCCTGCTGTTAATATGCGTTGATTGTTTTCATTGCTATTAAGTTAATAACTCTGAGGATAATTAAAGTAAGATATTAGACAAGGTCAATCGGTTTACACATAATTCTGCACGTGTGTGGTTCTGTTGAATGTACAGTACTGTAAATGATGTTTTAAATACAGGAAGTGACCTCATAAGCCTGACACCTGGGAGGGCGGGAGCATTTGTGTAATTGGTTTGTCCTAAACGGCAGGTCTCTCTAAAAAGTCAAAGTTTAAAATTACATAATATATGTATAAAAATGCAATATATTAAATGAAAGAACTCTGCTTTCAAAAAAAAAAAACATTTCATCCTTCATTAGTTCTCTTTTTATCACCTCTTAAATATAGGTAGGTTCAGAGCAATCCTCACAACATACATGGACATACAGCTGTTGGCCCTAGCGCAATACTTCCGGGTTTTATAAGTTGTGCCACCTGGTGGATAATAGCAGTATTACAGATTGCCAGAAATACTCGTCATTGGCTGGGAAGCGTTTTCTCTTAATCGACAAGTTTACTCGTCAATGGCGGGGAAAGAGTTAAAGTGAGTACATTTTTTAGGTACTGAATTTTTTTTACGTTAATCCAACTTTCACTTTTTAAGTGTAACAGATCCAACCTTCGGACAACTGCTTCAAAACGTCAAGTCATTTTAAATGAAGGTCAATGCTTATCTTTGAACTGGACATTTAAAACATTGCCATTGCATACATTGCAACAGCATTGCCATCCACCTGCTGCACTTATCCTAAAAATATCTGTTATAAATGTTTACAGTTCGCTGAATAAAAGTATGCCACTTCACTGTTATTATAGACATATTTTCCCTACTGTATTGTCTTGACTTTTGATTCCCAATAATCACAGTCTACATAAATAGATCCTGAATTTATTATGCTTTATATTCTGTTACGAGAGTTAAATATTGCAAACGTCATTTTAAGGTTAATCTACACCGATAGAAAAAGTAGTCAAAATATTTACCACAGCTGTCACTAATTGCGTTTCCATTTGCGCATTATTTTCTAAATACTTGTTTTCTAAGTATTTATATACATTGCAAAAAATAATTTTCAAGAAAAATTTTTTTTTGTATTTTTGTCTTGTTTTCAGTACTAATAATATCTAAAAATTCTGAAATTAAAGGTGCAGTGTGTAAATTTTAGCGGCATCTAGTGGTGAGGTTGCAAATTGCAACCAACAGCTCAGTCCACTGCTCACCCCTCGCTTTTGAAACGCATAAAGAAGCTACTGTAGCCACCACCGGAATAACATAACATTGACGGAGACAACTTAGCAAAAAGTTTGTCCATTAAGGGCTTCTGTAGAAACATGGCGGCACAAAATGGCGACTTCTACGTAAGGGGACCCTCGGTGTATGTAGATAAAAACGTCTCATTCTAAGCTAATAAAAACATAACAGGTCATTATAAAAAGGTCTTTATGCACCCCTGATAATATAGTTCTATATATTATTTTGCATTTCTGTCAAGAGATCCTTTTAAAAATTACACACTGCACCTTTAAGATGCTTTTTCTTGATGAGCAACACGACCCAAGAAAATAAGTCTATTTTTTAGACCAAAAATATCAAATTTAAGTGATTTTGTGCATAAAACAAGCATAAAAATCTGCCAATAGGGTAAGCAAAAAAATCTTGAAATTTTTTCTCAAACACTAAATTTGCTTACCCCATTGGCAGATTTTTTTGCTTGTTTTATGCACAAAATCACTTAAATTGTTTTTTTTTTGTCTAAAAACTAGACTTATTCTTGGGTCGTTTTGCTCATCATAAAAAGGATTTTAATTTAAGAATTATTATATATTTTTACTGAAAACAAAACAAAAATACTAAGAAAATGTTTTCTTGAAAATATTTTTTTACATTGGATAATATTAATTATATATAAATATACAAATGTACATACACATGTAAACATTTCTTAAATATATACATGCATGTGTGTGCATTTATCGATACAAAGTTGTTATACACAGTTCACACACACATATGTGATGTAAACAAAAACTTTTATGCTGCGATACATTAATCGTGATTTATCGTTATGCATCCCTAATTCCTTGTTTAAATTGCATAAAAACCACCTCACCTGAGCGTAAAAACTTTTTTGCGATATATGGGAGTTTATGTGAAATTGCTGTTTCCATTAGGCACATCTTCAATTCGCTATTTCAATTTGCGCAATTTGCAGTGTAATGAAAACGCAGCTAATGGCACAGTACCTTTTATAATGGTCCTGTACAGATTTGGAGACATTGGTACCATTATGTTCCTCTGAGATACTAACAGCCCCAGTGACAGCTTGGGTATATATTTCAACCAATTTTTTTTTTGACAGTGTATTATATTCATTCTCCCTAACAAGAGTAACAAAACTCTTAATCCAGTGTCCAGTGGCAGGATGGGTAAAAGGGCAGATTTTGCCCCCTACTGGTTACTGCACATGACCGATGCCTGGTTAAATTCCCCTAAACCCCCCTGTTGTTCCCCGTTCTGCTCGGGTACAGACATCTGTGTGTGGTGCCGGGAGCCGATGGCCTGAGGGCGAACAGAAGGTTTCAATGCACACGAGCTGATAGAAATGAGCAGGTTTGCTTATGTTTTCAGTGGTTCGAAATGAAACACACGTGAGCTTGAAGTTCAGCTGTGTGACCGTCATTTACTTTTGCAAGATCTTTGTGAACACGGTCGAAGTGTCAGACAGATGGTTTTCAATGCAATCGCATTAATATTAGCTTAGTGCTGACTTTTCAAATAAAAAGTGTCACGGTCTCACCTCAAAGGGCAAGAGGTTTAGCTTTAGGGACAGATCCCAAAAGATATTGATCATTTTATGGCATTGTGTGATTTCATAGGGCTGGAAAAGGTTATCGAATTGTTTGTGTTTTTCTGCTGTTCTTTGTTGAAAGGTTACATTCAAAATAACATCAGTTCAGGTTGTAAACAAAAAATATATATATATTTTTTTGTGCATAAATGTTCTCAGTTCATTGTGGAGAGCATTGCGTTCGATGAGCATTGCATTTGAAATGTATACCTTTTAATCCACTTTAGATAAAAACGTCTGCCAAATGGATAAATATAAATGTGTTATCATAGTTAATGAGTGTCATTTTGACATATAGTGTAAGTAAAACTTCTATTTAACATAATATTCAAAGCAATTACCATTTCTACAATTAGCTACTATTCAACATTTATTTTTGTAGCAGTAGTGCAGTTTGCTAAAATAATTCAGATGAATATTTCTGTAAATTTGCAGTAATGAGTTCAGCGGTTAACTAACTCTACACATAGTTGAGCTATAATTTCCTTCTCGTCTCTGTCTGGTAGATGTCGGGCGATTTGTCTGTAATGGTGCTGGTAACACAGATGGCACTCTGGGACCTGCATTTATCAGAACGCCATAAATCTGCGACTGCGGCAGTAGCCGGAGGCACGAAACATGCAGAGAGTCTGGTGCCAACAGCCGTGTAGACGTAGCGGCGCTGTGATCCTTGAGCGGGGCATCACGTGCTGTTGGTGAAATAAGATTATCTCAGGGGTCAGTGGTCTGTGTGGTGGAGGATGTGGTGATATGCACGGTGATATCAGAGGATTGTGGGAATGGTGAATTACGCGGGGTTGGTTTTATGTTAATCAGTGACCTAGAAATAAAAGTTTTGTCATCATTTATTCACTCTCGTGTCAGTTCAAACCTACACGACTTTCTTTTGTTGAGCACAAATGTGGATGTTTAGAACTAGGAGGTGCTGCTTTTTGCATACACTCAACTAAAGGATTATTAGGAACACCTGTTCAATTTCTCATTAATGCAATGATCAAATCAACCAATCACATGGCAGTTGCTTCAGTGCATTTAGGGGTGTGGTCCTGGTCAAGACAATCTCTTGAACTCCAAACTGAATGTCAGAATCAGAGGTCTGAGTATTTCACAATCTTCTCAGTTACTGGAATTTTCACGCACAACCATTTCTAGGGTTTACAAAGAATGGTGTGAAAAGGGAAAAACATCCAGTATGCGGCAGTCCTGTGGGTGAAAATGCCTTGTTGATGCTAGAGGACAGAGGAGAATGGGCCGACTGATTCAAGCTGATAGAAGAGCAACTTTGACTGAAATAACCACTCGTTACAACCGAGGTATGCAGCAAAGCATTTGTGAAGCCACAACACGCACAACCTTGAGGCGGATGGGCTACAACAGCAGAAGACCCCACTGTGTACCCCTCATCTCCACTACAAATAGGAAAAAGAGGCTACAATTTGCACAAGCTCACCAAAATTGGACAGTTGAAGACTGGAAAAATGTTGCCTGGTCTGATGAGTCTCGGTTTCTGTTAAGACATTCAGATGGTAGAGTCAGAATTTGGCGTAAACAGAATGAGAACATGGATCCATCATGCTTTGTTTCCACTGTGCAGGCTGGTGGTGGTGGTTTAAAGGTGTGGGGGATGTTTTACTTGGCACACTTTAGGCCCCTTAGTGCCAATTGGGCATCATTTAAATGCCACGGCCTACCTGAGCATTGTTTCTGACCATGTACCCATCCTCTGATGGCTACTTCCAGCAGGATAATGCACCATGTCACAAAGCTCAAATAATTTCAAATTGGTTTCTTGAACATGACAATGAGTTCACTGTACTAAAATGCCCCCCACAGTCACCAGATCTCAACCCAATAGAGCATCTTTGGGATGTGGTGGAACGGGAGCTTCGTGCCCTGGATGTGCATCCCACAAATCTCCATCAACTGCAAGATGCTATCCTATCAATATGGGTCAACATTTCTAAAGAATGCTTTCAGCACCTTGTTGAATCAATGCCACGTAGAATTAAGGCAGTTCTGAAGGCGAAAGGGGGTCAAACACAGTATTAGTATGGTGTTCCTAATAATCCTTTAGGTGAGTGTACATTTACATTTACATATACTTGTATGCTTTTACAAGACATGCAGTGCACTCAAGCTATACAAACAATACAGTCCACAACCTAATGCAATGCTCTGACACAAGCGTTAAATAAAAAATAATCCATACATTTTGTGCACTATATTTCAATCGTATTGTGTGCGACTGCCAGTCAGCATCTGATTCAACACTGCTGAACTTCTTTTGGGTTTCATTGAAGAAAACAATGGGATCAATGACGAGTAAGTGATGTGAGGATTTTCATTTCATTGTGAAGCTTGAATGATCTCTACAGGAGTTTTTAAAGGGTCTCTGGGAGCTGCTTGGGATTATGGGTCACATTTGTGTCATGCCAACACAAAAGGCTGTACGCTTTTACACTACACACTCCATTCCTATTTCCTTCACACTGCATGCACAATTTACAAACTACAGCAGTCTTTAAAACGTTACAGACTTGCTGATCTTAACACACAGAAAATAGAAAAGTACATGAAAGATTGCATTGATTGCACGCACGCATGCACGCACGCACGCACGCACGCACGCACACACACACACACACACACACACACGCACACACACCAACGGGCACATGGCTGTATACTCCCTCACTGCAGACAGACTGTGACGGGTGTGTGTGTGTGATGCCATATGTGGTTGTGTATGTCTGCGTGTGTGTGTGTGTGTGTGTGTGTGTGTATCCTCAGGCTCTAACACGTCCTCAGAAAGGGTTGTGTGAGTGAGGCTGCCCTGCAGGAAACCTTGACATTACCTGAGGCATCACCGGCCCCTCTTACATTTCACAAAGTGAAAAATCAAATTAGAGAGTGTGAGCTGACACACACACACACACACACACACACACACACACACACACACACACACACACACACACACACACACACACACACACACATTTATATTCACACCTAATATCTCTAAACACGCTCACTTTCATTTTAAAGGTTTGTTGATGGATGGATGGCTGTCTGC
This sequence comes from Paramisgurnus dabryanus, assembly GCF_030506205.2. NCBI lineage: Eukaryota > Metazoa > Chordata > Actinopteri > Cypriniformes > Cobitidae > Paramisgurnus > Paramisgurnus dabryanus. The sequence goes on along the minus strand of NC_133345.1, from coordinate 30,011,846 downwards.
GATTGGCTTTTGTGCTTCACATCATTCTGCATAGGATGGTTGTTGTGTTCGAAATAGATTACTGGCCTACTGGTTTAATGCATATTATAAAACGGTTCTATTTAGTGATTTTTACTTCATGAAAGTTGCGTTTTGATTTAACATTTGTATAAGTCACAGCTAAAGGGGGTGCATTGTGTTACTCGCTCTAGATTACTTGCAGCATTTAACTTAGTGTCATGCGAATTTTTTGCTCGAGTTGAATATTTTCAACTTGGGCGAAGACGCGTTTGAGGTGAATTGCGCGTGTTTTTGCGATAAATGCGTCGCCCATATCGCGTCATTCGTATCGCCCCACGCGAGGACGCGTCTGATCGCGTCTTTGCATTTACTTTGTATGTAATCTACTTGCGCAAATCCTTGAACTCGCATCTGGTGTGAACTCACAGTAACTGTTGGTTCACACCAGATGCGAGTTCAAGATTTGCGTGAGTAGATTACATGCAAAGACTCAATTAGACACTTCCTCGTGTGGGGCGATGCGAATGACGCGATATTGGCAGCGCATTTGCCCCAAAAACACGCGCTATTCGCCTCAAATGCATCTTCACTCAAGTTGAAACAAACGCGATGCCCAGCGTTTGGTGTGTACGTAGCATAAAAGAATGGTATAAATGATTTGAGACCCACATGTTTATTAGTTGGACTAAACTTTATACATGAATGTGCATTTTTTTGTGATCTGACTGTTGTTAAAAAATCATTACATGTAATGTTTAGCATGAGTGCATGTTAGCCATTAAAAAAAAACATATTCTTTAGTCTTTGTTGTGTTTTCTGCTTATTGGATTTTTGTGTTAACTATGTTAATGTTTACCACTTTGACATAAAGTCATAAATGCCTCATGTCACAATGCACATAAATATAGATCATTATTTATGAATCTCTTTCCTTTCTCAGATGCAGCAACAGGAACTCGCTCAAATGAGACAGCGAGATGCCAATCTGACAGCGCTCGCCGCCATCGGCCCTCGCAAGAAACGAAAGGTGGACTCACCCGGTGCTACAACAACAGGCGCTGAGGTAAGAACATCAACGCATCCAAACGGCTGTTATTTGAGACTTGAAATGTGCCTGGATTTAGATTTTCAAAGCACTCCCTTTTATTGTCATACAGATGTTTTTATTCAGGGCTGCATCCCAGCTGCATACTTCTACTTCAGAATGCATTGAAAGTATGCACTGTGGTGATGAGAAATTTGTTTTTTTAACTATAAATGTTGGAAGAGAAACACAAACTTGTCTTCTTTACTGTAGATCAGAGGGGCCAAATGTTGTGTATTGTGTGAAACGTTTACTCAAAGTATCTTGCCAAAAATAATCAAAAAATGATTGTCAACTTTTCAGACTGAATGAGATCAGAAGACAATTTTTGCATTTGGGGTGTGCACACCAAAGATTTTAAACGCGGCTAAAAACCCCAGGGGGACGCCGACTGCCAGCTCTTTTTGCGCTGATCGTTTTGGTCTTTGACAGGGTTCCCACAGATCCTTGAAATTCTTGAAAGTTTGTAAATCTGGGGGAAAAATCATGGCCCTGGCAAGTTTTTGAAAATATACATACATAGATACAGGTCATTGAAAGTGCTTGAATCTATTTTATGCAAGAAGTTTTCTGGAAATAAATCCATATTATTCCCTGTGTAGTGTAGGAAAATATCATAAAAATTTTAGAAGCACACGTGGTAAACTGTTTGCTTTAAATGCTTTTATCTTCTGTATGCGAATGTTGATTCACACCAAAATGCTTTTTTGCATAGTTGTGTTTGACACATGAAAACATCTCGGGTTACGTATGTACCTGTTGTTCCCTGAGAAGGGAACGAGACGCTGCGTCTCTCTTGCCATACTTCCTGCGTCCCTGTAACGCCGTCTTTGGCAATATTTCAGATAGCGATATACTTCCTGGCTCCCGCGTCACCCTGCCTTTGTCGTTAAGCCTCACCATTGGTTGAATTTGATATACACATTCAGACGCACTTACCCTTGGAGGCGTCCCCAAAGTGTCACCACAGTGACGCAGCGCGAGTTCCCTCAAAAGGGAACTGTAACAATGTATCTTAAAAGGTAACCTTGCTCTCATTTGAAATGTGTCCCCACATTTAGTCCTTAAATTTGAGGGTATTGGACCTGGAAAGTCCTTGAAAGGTCCTTGAAATTGAAGTCAACTAAGGTGTGGGAACCCTGCATTGAAAGATGCGCCGGTTGGTTGTTGTGATGTTATCCCGCCTCTTCTTCACTGTGATTGGATGGCTGTGTGAGAACTGACATTGATGAGCTGAGCTTTTCACCCCCAAGTATTCAAGTTGAATACTTTTCAACTCTCGGCACTGAGCGAGGAAAAACTGCCAATCGCCGACATTCAGAGGGGAAAAATGCCAGCTGCTGGCTTTTCCGAAAAGCGCCACACTTCCATTGGAAACAATCGAAAGCATACGCCGGCCATCGACAGAAAAGCTTTGGTGTGCACGCTACCTTAAATTTGCACAAACTTCATATAGTAACAATAAAGTTTTTCACACATTTTCTATTGCTTCTCTAAATTCATAAGCAGCTGTTTTGTATTTCTATAGCATCCATTACTGATGGACACAGTATTGTGTAGAGTAGAGGTGTGACGAAACACTTACTCCACAAGACGAGACAAGAGTTTTTATATAGAAATCCTCAATGATAAAATATATGAATGAGAAACTGAAATCACATTATTTTGAAACTGTTTTAACTAATCTAGGTCTGTCCCTAACAATAATAAAAATGAAGTAATTTGATAAGTAAATATATATATGTAATTAAATATAACAAATGCCTGCAGAGGGCGCCAGCGGACTCACGATTTGTTTTTACCCATAGGTTGAGAAAATGCTTACTTTTGGCCAAACAATGTTTAAATCTATAATATTTGTCCAGTTCTTTCCAATAGAAATGATTCAGCGACTGTAATTCTTGAGCAAGAACATGCAGACATTAAATCATGTAAACTCATGTGAGGGTTTAATCTGCTGAGACACTAAACATGTGAATGATCAACAAACACAACGCGTCTCTTAAAATGAGTTCCCAAACGAACATTTTGGAAACCCAAACAAAAAAGCACACGCAGTAAAAGACAAAATATAATGCATGCACTGTAAAAGGTTTTGCCACTAACTCAACTTTATTCTGAAATCAGGAGACAGATTTCACCTCCACCAGAAATCTTGTAACATAATAAATCTCACAAGATCTCATCACACCCCTAGTGTTAGACCATTAACTGCAATAACTTCAGGTCAAAAGTGTACCTGTATGTATTTTGAGGTCATAGGCATCTCCTTATAGAATTAAATGAAAGTTCTTAATGGTCACGTATACTTTTGTATAAATTTGAAGTGTAATTTAAATTGGTAATGTACATGGACATCTAATAAAGTGTTTGGTTTCAGTGGTAGACCGCAAGCAAACACACCACATGCATTACGTTCCATTGGTTGCTCTGTGTTTTTTTCTTGGAGCAAAGATAAACAACTTAACTTTTTCCTGTGACATTTGTCCACTTTCCCACAGTTAGTTATTGAACTTGACCTGCACTGTGTGCATGTATTACTGTGTTTTTCACATATGGCTGACAGCTCTTCTCTGCATTTCATTGTACACACTGGAGATATGAAGAAACATGAGTATTATATTTCCAAAACATCATGTTTTACATGAAGTCATCTGGATCTGTTAAATGTTTAGCTTTGCTGTTGATTTTGCCTTGTGGATTCTGACTAATGCTAAAATGTAATCAGGATAAAAACCCACCCTGGCAACCGATATATTTATATTTATGCATTTGGCAGATGCTTTTATCCAAAGCGACTTACAGTGCATTACAAGCTATACATTTTTATCAGGACTTGAGTTCCCTGGGTTTGAACCCATGACCTTTTGGAACACCCAAACAATCACAACACCCTTAAACATAGGCGCTGATTTCTTTATCCGCGGGCGGGTGCTTGGCACAATGTGACACACCGCTAGGTTGCTTAGCTATACGGGGCGCCTAAGCGCTTTACGGGGCGCCTAAGTGCTTTTAAACGTGAAGCGCCCCTTATTCAGCAATAACTGCGATATCCACCAAACCGGAATCAGGTTGCCGAATTTCAAAAGCGTATTTGATACAAATGAATTGAACATATCTGGTGCTTGGCCATTTTGGTGGGTGCTTAAGCCCCCAAGCACCCAGAGGATCTGTGCCTATGCCCTAAAATTAATTTTAAGTACCATGGTATATATGTGTCACACCATCTGATACCATTATTGGGTCTTAAAGGGATAGTTCACCCAAAAATGAATTTTTTTTTTCATTTACTCACCCTTATGTTGTTAAACCTGTATAGGGCCCTATAAAATCCGTTTTATTTTTTCCCAAATTCCGTTTTATTTTTTTCCCAAATTCCGTTTTGTCTGTTTTAATTTGTGGCATTTTTTTTACCCTTTACTGTTATTTTAATCATAAAAAGAGTGTGCCTTTAATGTAATGTTATATACAAATACAAAACTTGGTGTCAAATTTCTTAATTTTTTCGCTGACGAAAGCAGTCGTAGAGAGCCACATGGTGTCAGTGTTTGGGGGGGGCTCTGAAATGACGGAAGGGTGTGTGTCGCCCAGATTTGCTTCCCCCGGTCTGCATTTCCCCCAGACATACTTTCTTCTCCCACACAAAAACGGAATTTTATTCAAAATATGTAAAATTCCCCAAAATTCTGTGTTAACACTAGAATCCGTGTTAATTTGCCAATTCCGTGATTCCGTTATCGCGGAAATTATAAGGCCCTACCTTTATTAATTTCTTTGTTTTTCTAAACACAAAAGAAGATATTTTAAGCAATGTTTGTAACCAAACTGATTTTGAGTATCATTGATTTCCATAGTATTATTTTTTCCTACTATGGAAGTCAATGGTGCTTCTGTTTCCTGCTTCATTACAAATATCTTCCGTTGTGTTCAGCAGAACAAAGAAATGTAAATAGTTTGTTCATTCATTTTTGGGTGTACTATCCCTTCAATTAAAAGTTTTTCTGTATTGTTTATGAAGTAACGCCACAGTTTGACACGAAGGTAGGACAGACAGAGGGTAACATTTTAACTTATTTTCACTTTAGTTTCACCTCGTCTCATTTCTTCATTTCGGCTGGGGCCGTGTGTCGCCCTGCAGGGTTTTTTCCTGCTTTCTCCAGAGCAAAGTGACTTTTCTAAGGGGGTCACGGTGTGCCCGCCGGCTACATCAGCAGCGCTGTATTCAGGCCTTCTCTGAGTTTCACTCTGGGGCTCGGCAGAGATTTCATCTGCACAGAAATGTGCCGCGGGCCGCAGGCTCAGGGTTCCTGCATCGCTTTATTCTGCCTGCTCTGATTGTTGGTGTATCTGGACTGCGTTATGCTACAATAAGCCCAAACAAAAACCTCTGTGTCCGGAAACAGTCACCCGATCTGAGATGGAGTCATGAGCGAGATGCTAAAACTCCATGCGGAGAAAAGCTTGTGGGTTTGCTGTTACTGGAGAAAGATTGGAGGTTTCATTTAAGTCTTTATCTCCGATGTTGTTTTCTGAAACTCTTTTAGGGACTTAGAATATCTTATAATATTATAATCCACTTGTGTTCAATAGTACGTTTTCGGCTTTGAATGTATTTTTCACGGATTACTCTGGTGTGTATGTGTGTGACTGAACTCAGGTAACTCTGGTGTCAGGGTGTTTGTGGGTGTTTTTCTCTCCTCATTCACCTCCCCATCGTCTGGCCAGGCAGCAGATGGCCGTGGGGCTGAACCTGATAGCCCATGTTGAGTGTAAGGTCTGTCTCCATCCTGAGCTGAGAGAGAAACAAAGAGGCCTTACAGTGCTCTGAGGGATAGATTAGAGAGAGAGAGACGGGCCCCTAACTGGCCCTGCTCGGGGTCATTTCTCAGGCAAGAGCCACAGTAACTCTCTCGGCACACACACATATCATCTTTTGAAGTTCTGTATGAAGATATCGTGTAGTATGCACACGGAAAGCATAAATAAGAAAAGAAAGATGAAAGAGTGTAACTATACATAGGGTTAAACTCTCGGGTGCGATGAAGATACCAAAATATGAACAGTAGGTCTTCATAGCCACAGGTAGATTTTGAGGAGCATGTTTTAGTCATGAGGTAATACCTGCTGGATGTGTTGGCCAGAGGCATACTTTTGGGGGGAGGTATTGTAACCCCCCAATAATTAAAACTAGCAATTAAGACCCCTCCAATATTTACACAGCCATTAATGGAAACATATGTGCAGTTTACACTTTAACCCACCAATGTTTGAACCAACTTGGGTGAATGATTTCATTTCTGCATCAAATGCAATAGGGTACAGGTGTAGTCTTAAACCCAAATCAACAAAAAACGTTTTTATCCTAAAATGACATGTGATTGGCTCATAGACTGACGTTGCCTATTTGAGCTGACGTATCAGTGCGGCCGCCATCTTGGATCCAAAACTACAATAATCATAACCAGTTTTGGGGAAAGTTACTTTTAAAAGTAATGCATTACAATATTAAGTTACTTACGATGACCTACGATTAAATAACCAAAATCATTGTTCAATCTTTTTTGTGAAAGGTAATCCCGTGCGATCTGGTATCAATACTGCACCGGTTATTGCAACCGTAAGCTGCACAAAATACGGGCTAGCGTAGAGTAAAAAGACCCAACCAATATGGCAGCGACGCTGGATTACGTTCCAGCACTTCTTGAGGCGTCTACGCATATAATGTCTATGGTCTCAAAAAATAAACATTAAAAAACGCGTGAAATTCTAGTCACCGAGACACTCACGAGGAAATTCGCGTCATGGGGGGAGGGGCTTCTGCGTCTCCGCTCGCTTCCTGTAATCACGTCACTACTAGAGCAAGCTCCTGATTGGTTAACACGGAAGTTCAGAATTTTAAACTCTTGCGTTTTCCGCGGCAACGCTCAATTCGCACCATTTGCGCGAACTAGACGTGCGAATGAGGCGGAATTATGGAAAGCCAAAGTAACCACAAACGCCTGGTCGGGCGTCTGATTGCATACTGACACATCAAAAGCGTGCGATTTGGCAGGAAAACGCGCGTCCTCAACGCATATTTTGTCCTAATAATTTTTTCGCTTTGCAAAACTTATTAGGACAAAGCATGCATTGAGGATCGGCGTTGCTGCCAAATCGCATGCTTTTGACGTGTCAGTATGCATTCAGACGCCCAAGCAGGTGTTTGTGAGTACTTTGGCTTTCCATACGGATCTGCGTCTTATCGCGCCGCACTAAACGCCTCAATTATGCTGCGAGACCTCCAGACGCGCGTCAACGCGTCTTCACATTGACTAAACATTGAAATCACTTGCGATTGACGCCTCTACCGCGGGTGGTGTGAACGCAGCATTAGGGAGATGATAGGGCACATCTAGGGTGTTCTGGGTCAAGTCAAAAGATCTCTCTCTGGGTCTCTATGATGAAATTTTTTTTCAAAATATGTACCTCAGCTGTCACTGGGGCAGAACCCTTTAAAAAGGTCATAATTTGTAGCATTAGGTACAGATATGTATACATGTGCTACCTTTGAGATACTAATATGAATCTTTGAGGTACTAATAAGCTCTCTATGGTACCAGTGTGTACCTATGAGGTACTAAAAAGCTGTACTTTTTGAAAGGGTACCACCCCAGTCACATATTTAGGGATCATTGATGTTTAAAGCACATTCATTGGGGCTTTGTCGAAATCTCTGTAGTACTAGAGGCTGGCTTTAGCAAACACCACTAATTATTCCTGACCTGTGTAACAAATGATCAAAGTCAAAGGTGCTTTACGGTAACAGGGTGACAAGAAAAGAGGAAAAGAGAGAAGATTGAGTTGCCTTTCTTTTGCTTATAGATCAAAAAAAAGGTAGAGGCAAAAGAAGGGAGAGTAAGACGGAGCACAAGGAAAACTGATGCCCTTTCCTCCAGCTAAATTAACAGGAATCACGTGGAAACAATCCGAGCCGGGAACGAAGGGGGGTGGAACCATTAAAATGCGCCCGGGGCGATGGACTGCGCCCAGTATCGCTAAAAATGCTCTTGCTACAGATGTGGAGGCAGCCTCACAGGCAAACGACGCTCTTGTTCTATAGCTACAATTAAAATCAACCTCCCTGCCAAAAAATTGGACGGTAGAGAGAAAGGCAGACATGAAGATCAAAGACAGATTGAAATGTGTAGTCAGTAATAAGAATAGCCTCCAAGCCCCGCGGTTCTCAGCGCTCTTCTTGTTAATGAGAATTTTTGACCTCTGGTTTGTAAGTTAAACTTGTAATCTTGGTTAATGAAGTAAATCAATCCTAACTTGGAGTGAACCGCTTCTCTTTCCATCCACAAGGTCTGGATCCTCACCTCGTGTCGTTTGCTTGTATGTTTGTTTGGCTGGCACTGGTCGTTCTCTTCTCCTCCCGTGTTTCCCAGGCTTCAGATTTTTTAGCCAGACAAACAGGAAGGCCACGGGTGTGTTGTCTGTGTTTCTGTGCTTTGACGTCTGGTTGGCGAGCCGTTTAGTAGTAGTTCAGCTGAAGGGATGGTTGGTGACATTCACACCCCCTCTTCCGCTAACACCATTAAAGGCAGCGGATACACATCGTATAAGAGTTTGAAAGAGTTTTTACTATTTTTTACTATTTTGGGACTTATTTTGTCACAGTTGAATGAAATGTAAATTGCATTTACAAATTTTTCATGGTGGAAACAGCATTGATTTAAAATTTAGCTTGAATGTCACACACTGCAAAAAATTATTTTCAAGAAAAAAATTCTTAGTATTTTTTTTTTAAAATTCTGTAGCAATTCTTAAATGCGTTCTAAGCGAATCTGCGAGACGTTAGTTTTTGTTGACGTTTGAATTGTTTTCAAACAGACGGAGCGTAGCTAACTCTTCCCCCTCCCCCTCCCTTCCGTGCTTTCATGAACGCGCCCAACCCTTATCCCAAATCCTTCTTGTCGTTTATTGGTTGAAACACTTTGTTATGGTTTCTGTTTGTAGGTTTGGTCACTATGTTGTTATTGCAGTTTGTGAAGCCGGGGCTGTCTACATAGATCGCGTTTTTTATAGTTTGATCAGCGGACAGGCAGCAAGCAGATAGTGAGGTGATGTTTGCTGTATATAACAAAAAATGTTTTATGGTCTAAAACGCGTCAATTCGCTTAGAGCACCTTTAAATTAAGATGATCTTTCTTAATGAGCAAAACGACCTAAGAAAATAAGTCTAGTTTTTAGACCAAAAATATCAAATTTAAGTGATTTTGTGCATAAAACAACCAAAAAAATCCGCCAATGGGGTAAGCAAAAAATCTTGAAAATTTTTCTTAAACACTAAATTCAGGAAAAATTCAAGAAAAATTTGAAAACAAGACAAAAATAAAAAGATTTTCTTTGCAGTGCATACTGGTGGATGTAAACAATCTGTTATTTTAGTTTTTATTTAGTTTTTATTGTAGTTAATATTTTTAGAATATAATTTATAACCTTTATTGTCATTTTAAATCAGCTTTTATTTGTATGTGTTAATTTTAAGTTTTTCCAAATTTAATACAAATTTTTAGTAATTTTGTGATCAGCTTTTATAATTTTATTTTTGTTTGTTTGTTTGCTTTTTTATTAAACTCATATTACTATTTAAAGAGAGTTCACCCAAAAAATTAAAAAAATTAAAATACTAAACTAAAGTCACGTGACTGTGGTGTTTGTGTGGTGTTTGTGAAAAAAAACATTAAATAAACAAAGGCATAATTTCTTTCCTTCTAAATAAAGTCCAATACAGGCTGACAGAATAAATTTAAAATGAAAGACATCTGATCATGATAAATGTTTGACATGTTTGTTTGGATCTTTCTGCAGATGTTTGCAAAGTTCTGCCAGCAATAGTGCAGCTAGTATTTTACACACAAAAATGACATCATGTTTATATCTCAACACACAGTTAAACACAACAGGATGGTGTGACAACACAAATATCTGATAAATGTGACCAACAATCACTCATCAGAAAATAAAACAACTTTCCTGGTTTTCTAATAGGTGCTCCTGTATAGCCCCGGTCCAGCATGGTGTTAACAAAAAAAAGCCTCAGTTTGAACCCAGGGAACACACATATTGATAAAAAATACATACCTTGTAATTCACTATAAGTTGCATTGGATAAACGCATCTACTAAGTGTTTAAATGTAAATGCAATCATGCACTAACCTTCACATTTGCCAGACTAAAATCATAACCCATTTTAATAGTTTCTTTATTTATTTTAGAGAGTTTGTTTTTGCCAGCTTTAACACACCCAGTGAATCCATGTCAGCAGGAAATAAACAACATTCAGAAAAGAAATAGTACTAAATGAAAACCATGAACGTGATTTATTTACATGGACTCACTGACACCTGTTTCAATTCTGCTCTCAGACTCTTAGTAAGGCAATTGTTAGATAATCTGTTTTTGTGCACACATTGCTGAATAATACATAGTAAATCTTTAGTTTTTTAAGAGCATAAGTATCTTAAAGGTTTTAAGTTATGTAAAGAAAAAACTTCCTATCCATATAAACCCTCTTATTGGTTCTGTGTGCCGCCTATAAAGAATTTGAGAGGAAAATGGACTGAAGGTGCAATACATCACATAGGAAAATGGCATTTAGTTTGCAGCAGTTTTCCCTGTGGTCCTGTAGAGCAGTATGGGACCGGACTTCAGTTGGGTCAAACAATAGCTCTCTGTCTTTCGCCTGGAGGATTGCCAGTCTGAGTCCGTCAGTAACGTTCTGCAGCTTAATACTATACTGGCTTCCTCTGTTGAGCTTAAACCAAAATAAACATGCAAAGGTAAAGAGATGATGTTAATTTCTCCATGTATGAAATTATAATTAGGTAATGTAAATTGAGGCTTAATATTTAAACATAATGATTTTTGTAATGTTTATGGGTTGAGATTGATTTTCCATAATCAGAATCAATCTGGCATTTTGATACTTGGGTCTTGATGTAATGGTTAAATGTACAGTTTTGACAACAAAGTTGAGCTTAAGGGGAGATAAAGATACCATCTTAAAGAAGTTAATTGCCTCCCTTGTTAATTTAGATATAATTAAGTTTGTAACAAAATTTTTCCATGGAGACTGAACGGCAATGAGAGCCAAATCTAGAAGCCGTTGATCAGGGATGCTGGGATAGATTCCCATCCCACGCTCATGTGTGCATACACAATCCGTCCTGCTGTGATCTGTAGATTAGCGTTTACTAAACGTTTTACAAAACAAACATATGTTGAACATGTCCAGGTCAAATCAAAAACAAAAACAATATAGATATAAGGATATAAGTTTATTTGTTAAAACGTTACAATAATGTTGCATTTATTAACATTAGTTATTGCATTAACTATCACAACCAATACTTAATATTTGTTCGTGTTAAACATTTACTAATACATATTTAAAATCAAAAGTTGTATCTGTTAACGTTTGTTAAAGAAACATGAAGATTCTTTGGGACTTATTCACCGTGTCTCCCAGAGTTAAGAGATTTAGAGATAATATCTTTTTTATCTCTGTGCGTGCTGTACTCTGTCTGATGCACCCATCGCTAGCCTAGCTTAGCACAAAGACTGTAAGTAAATGGCTCCAGCTAGCATAGTGCTCCCAATAAGTGACAACATAATGCCAACACTTTCTATTTATGTGTTTTCTCAGAGCACATTAAAAATCTTTGTTAATGCCAGTACACTTGTATACTGTAGCTCATTGTACATTAAAGGAACACGCCGACTTTTAAGGACTTTAGCTTATTCACCATATCCCCTAGAGTTAGATAAGTCCATACATGATGCCTGTACCGCGGCTGGTGTGAACACAACATAACAGTGTGTATAGCTCAGTGGTGGAGCATTCGGTTAGCGGCGCAAAAGGTCATGGGTTCAAACCCAGGTAATATACATACAAATTGCATAAATATAAAATATCTAACTAAATGTTGAAAAACTATATGCTGTATTAATTGTTAGTTACATTTAGTAATTTTAACAAATACTTAATTTTATTTTTTTATATTTTTATGTAAGATTTTTACATGATTTCACAGTTTAATTATTTTACATTATATCCCTTACTGTTATGCAGAAATACTTTAAACTTTATTTGTCCATCATGAAAGTCTTTTTTTGTATTATTTGCTGATTTTAGTAAAATCATGCAATTACATGAATGAGAATCTAATGTGAATTTCTAATTAAATAAACTTCAACATAAATGTCCAGAAACTTTATGGTAGTGTCCACTTTTGGAGCTTCTCACAATGCAGAAAATCTAAATGACCCTAATCATATTTTACCCCTCTAAAAAATTATGTTTTGCATGTCAGTCATCAGTGGTTTGGATTTACAGAAGTTGTTTGTATAGGTCATTGAGAATCCAAATCCATTCGGGTCTAATTGACCCCGGTATCCGTTTCCATCACCCTTTGAAATGTATTTAGACTTTGTGAAATTAGTTTGGTCGTAGTAGTCTTGTTGAGCAGCGCTGCTTTGTGACATTACTGCAAAACACTTTTGTGTTGTTATCTATTAAAGTACGTTGTTTGGTTTTGATTTTATTATTTGTGCCGTATTCGTTCTGCTGGTTGAAAAGGTTGATGCCCGAGGGCACGAACAAGTGAAATGCTGGAATGATCTTTCATTAAAGGCGGCCTGTGTGAGGGGAAATGAGAGTATGGAAACTGTATAGATGTGTAGAGTCGGCAAAAGAAAAGTGCCAACATCAACATTTCCAAACTTGTTTTCATGTATGGATTTGATTCAGATATATTTTAAACAGCGGGCGCGACCAGAGAAAAACATGAAATCGTATTTTAAGAGTCTTAAGTTATATAGATTTTAAGTCAAACTGTATTTCAATGACTTTGCTGCTGGTAAAATTAGTTGGCGTATCCAAATTCAGAGAATTTGGCTGGGAGTTTCATCTCCACACCTTCCTGAAGTAAATCACTTTTCCTGGACTTCAGTAGCAGAGGTAATGTCTTCGAAAGTGACTTTTAATTTGAAAGGCCTTCGGTCTGTGCGTTAGGGGAAGGCTTGATTAAAACGAGAAGCACCATATTGTTTGCAGATGGAGATGCTTCAGGAAGAGTCTAATTGAATTTTAGTATGGAGATGACAGACCCGAACCCAACACCTGTCTGGCACCTAAAACCACCAGGATTAAAAAAGACATTCAGTGATTCTCTTTGGAATTTTTCTGAATCACTTTTGGCACTGAAATCCCAGGATAGATATGTTGCAGAGCATAAAAAACGAATATATACTCTTAAAAATTAAGGTGCTTAAAGGAAAACACCCCCGATTTCCAATATTTTACTACGTTCCTACCTTAACTTAGACAAATTAATACATACCTATCTTTTATTTTCAATGCACGCACTTAATCTTTGTACAGTGCTACGTGAATGTGTTAGCATTTAGCCTAGCCCCATTCATTCCTATGGCTCCAAACAGGGATGAATTTAGAAGCCCCCAAATGCTTCCATGTTTTCCTTATTTAAAGACATTTAAAGCATGAGTAGTTGCACGAGTAAGTATGGTGGCACAAAATAAAACTTTCGTTTGGAGCCATAGGAATGAATGGGGCTAGGCTAAATGCTAACACATTCAAGAAGCGCTGCACAAACATTAAGGGCCCTATTTTAACGATCTAAGCGCATTGTCTAAAGCGCACAGCGCAACATCTAAATGGGCGTGTCCGAATCCACTTTTGCTAATTTAACGACGGGAAAAATGGTTTTTGCGCCAAGCGCATGGTCGAAAAGGGTAGGTCCTATTGTAATGGGAGTATTTTGGGCGTAACGTGCAGTAAACCAATGAGAGTCACAGCTCTCATCCCCTTTAAAAGCAAGTTGCGCTGGCGCTATGTCTAATCCCTATTTAGATGACGGACTTTGTAAACTGAAAAACTAAGCGGAGGAAGAAGATCCCCAGTTTAAGATTAATGTTAAATAATTATGTTGTTTTTCCACTTGTATTGAAATTGTTATTTTTTTATTAAAACCTTTAAAACCCGTTTTCTTTTAGTCATGGAAGTAAAAAGCAGGCTTGTAATTGCTTTAAATGTATGGCTATCCAATATCATCAAAACATAATTTACAAGTATGTAAGATAAGGTTTGTACTCTAAAAATACTTTATTTGTAACAAACAGGAGATAAAGAATTTACAAACGGCTCTTCTCACGTTTCAGCACTTTGGACAGCGGTTTTTTAGCAAAGAGTTTTTTTAAGCGTGACTTAAAAATGTTTCTCATCTCACCATATCCACAGGTACAGAGTAATCATATACAATAAATCCGTGAGGTAGCATAAAAAAAAACATTTAAAAACAGACGCATTTGTTCAAAGCAAAGCATTTATTTACTTGCCAGGCTGCAGGTGAAGCAGCTCTTTGTGCCTTCTAACGTCTCATAATCTGTCCTCATTTATGTCCAAGAGACTCAATAATAATCTTTTACATTCAATCCTTTAATCTTTCATATTTAAAAGCATTTTTGTGCTGCTGCGCATTCATGTACCTTGTGATAAGCAAACCCGCGTTGTCCTCCCGTGTATAGGCGCATTTTACTAATGCGCTCTTTAAATAACATAAAACACATTGCGCCATTGACTTTAGACTTTAGACCAGGTTTTTGTTGGTCAATGGCGTAGTCTATTTTAGTTGCCTCAAAATAGCAACGCGCCAACAATGCGCCTGAACACACCTCGTTTTCAGACCACAACGCCCATGGGCGCAAAAGGGGGCGCAAATGCATTTGCTATTTAAACAACGCGGCGCTAAACGTGAAAATTAGGGTGGAAACTAGCGAAAGACACTTGCGTCGCGCATTGCGCTGCATTGCGCAGGGTGTAAGATAGAGCCCTAAAAGTGCATGCATTGAAAAAAGATAGGTATGTGTTAATTCTTCTAAGTTAAGGTAAAAACAGTAAAATATTGAAAAACGTTTTCCTTTAAAGGGATACTTAAGCAAAAAAAATAAAATTTTCCTGTTATTTACTTACCCTCAAGCCATCCGAGATACACATGTCCATCGTCTTTCAGATGAACAGAAAGTTATTTTAGTGAATGTACTAGCACTTCCAAGCTTTATAAGGGTAGAAAAAAGGTTCCACGACTTTCAAGCTCAAAAAAGTGCATCCATCCTTTACAGAAGTCATCCACACGGCTCCAGGGGGTTAATAAAGGTCTTCTGAGGGTAATCACTGCAATTTTGTATGAAAAATATCCATATTTAAAACTTTATAAACTAGAATAACTAGCTTCTGTTAGCAGGCAATGTGCATTCACCAGAGAGTATTAGCATAGGACCTAGCATACGATGCGTACAAACACAGTGACACAGAGGAGAGACCAAAACAACGCCAGTCACGAATAAGAAGTGTAAACCAAGGATTTTTAAGGAAAACACCACTTTTATTCAATATTTTACTATGTTCTTACCTCAACTTAGACGAATTAATACAATTAATAAATCTTTTTCAATGCATGCACTTAATCTTTGTACAGTGCGTCGTGAATGTGTTAGCATTTAGCCTAGCCCCATTCGTTCCTTAGGATTCAAAAAGGGATGAATTTAGAAGCCACCAAACACCTCCTTTTTTTCCCGATTTAAAGACAAGTAGTTACACGACTAAGTATGGTGGCACAAAATAAAACGTAACTAAAGACTGTTACATGTAACTACTCACTTTAAATAGGAAAAACATGGAAGTGTTTGGTGGAATCTAAATTCATCCCTGTTTGGATCCTAAGGAATGAATGGTGCTAGGCTAAATGCTAACAAATTCACGACACGCTGTACAAATATTAAGTGCACGCATCGAAAAAAGATAGGGATGTATTAATTTGTCTAAGTTGAGGTAAGAACATAGTAAAATATTGAAAAATGGTGTTGTTTTCCTTTAAAAAAAAATGGTGGAGGATTTCGGCATAAGATGAGGATATTGAGTCAAAGGTTCTTAGAAGAACCATTTCTTTCATACCTTTTTATAATCTAAATAACTTTTTTCCCTGTGAGAACCTTTTGTGAAACAGATGAGATCTGATTTTTGTCAGGAAGGTATCTTAAATGGCTTTTATTTGAGCTACATTATTATTAAAATAAACCCTTTAATTCATCTTTGAACATCTGCCACATGTGTCTGTAGTTCAGGAAGCACCCTGATCCGGAGAGTTAGTTTGAGTATCCGTGTGAGATCTTTGTAATTAGGTCATAGTCATTTAGTGTATTAATAAGGGTTAATTGTGTGCCGTTTGATCTGTGCCACACACGAGCTTCATCTCCATATTTCCAGTAAAAATGAATCTGTTCATTCATTCTCCTCTTTTCCTGTTTAACCCAGCTTCGCTGACCCCTTGCGAACCGCTTCGTATGCGATATCACCACAAATCCTCTGCCGTGTTTTTCATAAACACGCTCGACGTGTCCAGCTTGCTGAATTTCCCCCCAAAAGCACCATCTAGAAAAACAAATCTCCCGTAATCTCCTCCAGCCATTCCGCCTCCGTCCTCCAAGAGCATATGGTGTGTAGATTGTGTTTTGATGCGGCGTGTTTTTCACAGGCTTTTTTATGTGCGTGTTAGAGTGGAAAAACACGGCACAGCTAAAATTAGCTGTAAAGAGAGCTGGAGTGAATAAACAAGCCAATCCATTAGCGCGGACGGGTTATTGGCTTATTTTGCCTCTTCTAAGGGCGGCCCATTAAAAGTGGTAATGTGTGCCCGCAGCTCCGCCCGAGGGAATCGTCGGAGGCCAGGCAGGAATATTTCACATGCATCAGGCGCCTGAATTAAATAGACCAATGTTCTCGAAAAAGACTGAAGTACATCTCTTTCTGATGTGCGTCTCGGGCAAAAAATTCATTGATCTTGGAATGTCCCTTGGCAATTATAAAATATTAAATCCAAGTCACACTTTTTGGCGCAGCTTAATTCCTTCTCTCTCTCTCTCTTTCTTGCTCGCCCACTGTTCATTGCTTCCTCCATTTGATCAATTTTAAAAGTTAGCAATGTTTTCAAATGGAAAAAATCCCACTAGTGCTGCATAAATTATTGGCGTGTTGAAGCTCTGTGTGTAACAGGGTTGCGTAAATGCAGTCAAATGCTTATGATTCACATAATTCATTTATGATTAAATTATTTCATTGTCACGGTGATCCGTGTCATGTTTTGTGTCTGTTCTATATTGTCATCACCTGGACACTTGTTAATTATCACATCATTCATTCCACCTGTGTGTCATTAGTCTTTGTGTATTTATACCAGTGTTTGTGTCACACTCATTGCCGGATCATTGTCATTGTCATTACTTCCATGTCTGTTCCTGTTCACGTTGGATGTTCCTGTGTTACTTACATGCCTGTTATTTTACGCCTCGTGTTTTGTTTCCAGTTTTATTATTAAATGTTATTTATTGGTTCGAACTCTGCGTTTGCGTCCTGTCTCTCCAACCCTGTCGTGACATTCATGTGGTCTGTTTTCATGTGGTCGTGAACAAATGTATAGTAAGTTATAAAATGCAACATGATTTGTGCACCATTTAAATAAATAATAAAAATAATAAAACACTTCTGTCAGTTTGGAAAAAAACTGGAATCTACGAAAAATCAAAATAATGAGATATTTAAAATAGCAATTAAAGTTGTCCCAATGAAGTCCTTAGCAACACATATAACTAATGATGAAAACAGTTTTTATATATTTATGGTAGGAAATTGACAAAATATCTTACATGGAACACAATATTTACTTAACTCATTCCCCGCCAGCCTTTTTTTAAAGTTGCCGGCCAGCATTTTTTTTTCACAAAAGTTTCACAAAATGCCTTCTAGGAAAATGTTCTTCTAAAAAATATATAAAAATACAAATCTATCAAATGAAAGAACAGACCCTCTACTTTTAAACAAACAATAAACAAACAAACAGGAAAAAACGGGAAAAATCGTTTCATCATATCTATATTGCTTTATCTGCTTATAAACTCTTAAATATGGGTATTTTTCTTCAAAAATATTTTTTTTCTTTCAAAAATACACATTTTTGAGCAAAAAGCTAAAATAATTGCATTTTTGTGAAGGAATTTTGTTAGAGATCAGATTCAGAATGATTATTAATACATAAATGGAGTGTAAAATTAATAAATAATTTTTCGCTTCAGCTTTTTATAAATTGGGTAAACCAAGGTTTTTAAAGGAAAACACCACCGTTTTTCAATATTTTACTATGTTCTTACCTCAACTTAGATGAATTAATACATCCCTATCTTTTATAAATGCATGCACTTAATCTTCGTAAAGCGTGTTGTGAACGTGTTAGCATTTGGCCTAGCACCATTCATACTTTAGGATCCAAACAGGGATGAATTTCGAAGCCACCAAACACTTCCATGTTTTCCATATTTAAAGACTGTTACATGAGTATTTAAGTATGGTGGCACAAAAAAACACGTAAGTAAAGTAACTACTAATGTAACAGTCCTTAAATAGGAAAAACATGGAAGTGTTTGGTGGCTTCAAATTCATCCCTGGTTGGATCCTAAGGAATGAATGGGGCTTGGCTACAGTAAATGCTAACACATTCACGAGGCACTGTTTTTTTCACTAAGAGAACGTTTTGTGAAACAGATGAGATCTGATTTCTGTCAAGAAGGTCTCTTGAATGGCTTTTATTTGAGCTACATTATTATTAAAATGTTTGTCTAAACCTGTTTGAATTATTTTTTTCTGATGAACACAAAGAAGATATTTTGAGAAACGATGGTAAACACACAGCAGAAAGTGACCATTGACTTCCATAGTAGGAATAAAAAAATATGATTGAATTTAATGGGTAAAGTCAACTGTGTGCTTACCATCATTTTTCAAAATATTTTCTTCATCATGTATCACAATACTTCCAAAATATTTATATATAAATAAAATATAAATATATTTTTTCCTACTAAGGAAGTCAGTGGTTACTATCTTTGTGTTTACCATCATTTCTCAAAATATCTTATTTTTTGTTCATCAGAAAAAAGAAATTCATACAGGTTAAGAACAACATGAAAATGAGTAAACGATGACAGAATTTTCATTTTAAGGTGAACTATCCCTTTAATTGACGAGATAACTCGTCAATGGCGGGGAAAGAGTTAATAATAATTTTTGGCATTAAAAATTTATCATTTTGACCCATACAAGGTATTGTTGGCTTTTACACGTGCGATTCAGGTCAAACTGTTTATTGTTATGCAAGCCATAATTTTTTTACAGCCACAAAGCGTTGTAAGACGTTAACTATAAGTTGTCTAGCAGTGGTTAGGTGGATTAACCCTATGCTGGCTCCTCTGAGACTTGAGCTGTTTGTGGCTAATTGGGCGAATAATTAAATTTAGTGGTGATGTTAATAAATGTATTCAGCCAGCTGTTTGACAGGGTGCACAGTTCATTAGAGTCACTGTGTGTTTGTGATTCGGGTAATTAAGATTTAGAATCGATCTTTGAATGCATAATGTAAGAGTCAGTAAGAGTTTTTCACAGTCTGTGCAGGGATTGTACTTCAGTCTCATTAACTCTCAGTGCCTTTTCTTTTTAAACAATAAGTCATTTTGACTTGACTAATAAGTCGCTTTTGAAATTACTGTAAATCTGTTCACTCATTTGTAGATGTTTGTAAATGCATTTGAGGTATAATGAATGTTTATAAAATTCAAGCAAGCATGTTAAGCACGTTCTGCTTCTGGTGAATCTGGAAATGAATTAAATCAATGAAGCGTGTCAAAAGAAGCAACCTGCTTTTCCAAACCTGCACCAGGGTCATTGTTAACCATCAGACCTGCATCAGACAGTCGGTACCAGCCCAAATCATTGAAACTTATACAGAAGTTCTGCTTCTCTCATTTGCTCTCTGATAAATGCAGACATGTATTTTTAAACAATCTATAAATTATGTATTATGAGTGGTAATGAAGAGAGTTGACAGATATCTTACAGTGATGTCGCTCTGATCTTGGAGAACGTCAGACTGCTCATTAAATGTAAGGTGCAGTGATAGATGGCTCATGTGTAATGTATACACATTCGCTGATTTTATGGCAGACATTGATGAGGTGAGAATTATTCATATGTTATTGCTGGAAACAGCTTATTTGAAGATTAAAAGTTAAACCAATCCTGTTATATAGTCTGAAAAATGCTGGGATATTTTCAACCCAGTGATGGGTCAAAAGGGACAAACCCTTTTATAGTTAATGCTATAAAATGCTAGTGTTTAGGCTAAATGCATTGACGTTACAGATACGTGTTGCAGGTCCATACTGAAAAAACACAAACTTAGCACTCAGAAACGTCCATTGACAATCTCCAATTAATTGATTATTTCTCAAATCTTCGGGCTCTATCATACACCATTGCGCGACGCAAGTGTCTTTTGCTAGTTTCAACCCTGCGCTATTATAATTTTCACGTTTAGCGCCACGTTATTTAAATAGCAAATGCATTTGTGCCCCCTTTTGCGCCCATAGGCGTTCTGATCTGAAAATGAGGTGTGTTCAGGCGCATTGTTGGGGGGTTGCTATTTTGAGGCAACTAAAATAGACTACGCCATTGACCAACAAAAACCTGGTCTAAAGTCTAAAGTCAATGGCGCAATATGTTTTTTGTTATTTAAAGAGCAGATTAGTAATATGCGCCTATAAACGGGATGACAACGCGGGTTTGCTTATCACATACATGTATGCACAGCAGCACAAAAACGCTTTTAAATATGAAGATTAAAGGATTGAACGTAAAAGATTATTATTGAGTCCTTATTGGACATAAATGAGGACAGATTATGAGACGTTAGAAGGCACAAAGAGCTGCTTCACCTGCAGCCTGGTAAGTAAATAAATGCTTTGCTTTAAACAAATGCATCTATTTTTAAATGTTTTTAAATGCTACCTTACGGATTTATTGTATATGATGACTCTGTACCTGTGGATATGGTGAGATGAGAAACTTCTAGTGCTGAAACGCTTCGCCTCTTTGTGCGTTTGTAAATTATTTATCTCTTCTTTGTATTTTTAGAGTACAAATCTTTTCCTGCATATTTGCAAATTATTTTATGAGATTACAGCCTACTATTTGTACTTATATGACTGAAAGAAAACGTCAAATGATTTTAATCAATTTAAAACAACACTTTTTTTTACATTATTCTTAAAATGGGGCTCTTCTTCCTCCTCTTAGTTCTTCAGTTTACAAAGTCCGTCATCTAAATAAGGATTAAACTGGTTTTTAAAGGGGATGAGAGATAAGACTCTCATTGGTTTATTGCACGTTACGCCCAAAACATACCCATTACTCATTAGGAAAATATGAACAACCCTTTTCGACCGTGTGCTCGGCGCACAAACCATTTTTCCCGTCGTTAAATTAACAAAAGTGGCATCGTATACGCCCATTTAGACCGTGCGCTTTAGACAATGCGCTTAGATCGTTAAAATAGGGCCCTTCGTCTGATACAGGTTTAAACATAAGGTCTGTTTACACACACACACACACACACAGAGCTACTGAAGGAGCTGATCTGTAAAACAGCCAATCAGAGCAGATCTCAACATTACTATTCATGACCCTTTCAAATTAGGTAAAAATAGACAATTACTTTCTAAGGGCACATCCTATGGTTGAAAATGGACATGTTAAAGCGTTTCTAGATCATTTTTGGACTTAATAAAGCCACATACCTTCTATGTTTTAACCCATTGTTGGGTCAAATATAAACAATGCTCTGGGTTAATTTAACCCAGCGGGTGGCTTGCCCCTTTTTGGGATGATCAAGTGTGATTTTTTGTAAACCTACGAGTAGATCTGCCTTAAACATTGTGTACAAGTATCAAGGAAAATTAAGTTTTTTTAGTTACACCAAAATTAGAATTGATTTAATAGAAGTTGATTGATAAATAAAACCTATTCATAATATTATTATTTTTTGCATTTCAAGTAGGTTTTTGAGTATTTTAAAAGATTTTTCAGATTTGTGTCAGATCTTTGTATGTTTGATAAACATGCCATGCATTATTAGATATACAGTACTGTGCAAAAGTATTATGTTACGTTTACACCAGCCGCGGTAGAGGCTGCAAAAATACGCTATTGGCGCGTAGTTGGACGTTTGAACATTTGAATTCTAGTCATTTGAGTCATGGG
Organism: Paramisgurnus dabryanus; assembly: GCF_030506205.2. Lineage (NCBI taxonomy): Eukaryota > Metazoa > Chordata > Actinopteri > Cypriniformes > Cobitidae > Paramisgurnus > Paramisgurnus dabryanus. Next base: position 29,989,556 of record NC_133345.1, on the reverse strand, counting down.
AGGGGCTTCTGCGACTCCGCTGAGACTCCGCCACTCCACTCGCTTCCTGTTTTCACATCACTACTACAGCAAGGTCCTGATTGGTTAACGCGGCGCGGAAATCAACTCACGCATTTCCTGCAGCAACGCTCAATTCGCACGGAATGCGCCATCCGCGCTGCGCCTTCCGCTGCATTCGCGCCGTGCTTACCGCGTGTTCCGCGCCGCAGGATAATAATCCGTGTGTAATCGCATCTTTGCATTGACTTAACATGTAAATCACCCGCGCTTGTCGCCTCTACCGCGGCTGGTGTAAACGCAGCATTAGGCCACCATGCCAGAATTTAATTTGTTGTTTTTGCAATGTTATAATGATCATATATAATTGTTTCTCAGTCTCTTTAATAGAATACATCTAGAAAATACAGGGAATGTGTATATAGTGTTAAAAACTGTATAAAAATTATCATTTTTATGTTAAGTTTTTAGGGTAAACTCCTTTTCCACTTGAGCAATAGCAGGAAACTGCAGGATCTCATAAACCTAAATAAAATTAAATCCTAATTTCTTATTTTAAAGAAAAAACGCTTTTTATTCAAAAACGCTGAAGATGTGTTTAGTGCCTAGAGACGTCACACTAAACACCAACAATGCCGAAAAAAGACATTTAGTCTTGAAAATGTAATTATTTATTTTTTGTACATATTTCCTGTATTTTCAGTTTGTATCTTAATAAAATAGATTGAAAAATAAATAGGGATGGACATTAAAACTTCGAAAACAACAATGCTGGTGGTGGTGGCCTGAGACTTTTGCACAGTACTGTAAATATCAATTTTTGAAAATTTTATGAACACTGTTAGCCTTAGACAAACACAATAACATTTTACACGTGTACATAAAGTAACTATCATCATTTAAATTTGCAGTATGTAATTTATCAGCACCAAATGACTGATATAAACTGGCTTCCTTGTCCTCCATTGGTTAGACAAACAGATGTTCCATCCCAAACTCAGGTCAGGCCAGTCAAGAGGCTGAAAGTAAAAAAAAAACCTTTTCCTGCATTATATCTTGTAGCTTCAGTAAATACTGTTCATCAAATGCATACGCTCACAATTACACACGCATTGATCTGTATGAACGGACCTACGTGATTGACATCTTTTTCCTCTCATACGGGTGGTCTGGGCACGAGAAGCTATGCTGGCACACGTACCGCTGTGTATCCGGTCTGATTCATCGCTTTTCTTGCCAAGTAAAGGGGCGTTGGAGTTGTTCTGCTGCATCTTATATCAGCCCCCTCCAGTTCACGGGCCCTGTCTTTCTAAACTCAAAACACTTTTTGTGCTTTTGTATGTTCGTGACTTTACTTAGCGTGAGTGTGTGTTTGTGTGAAAGCTGTTTGGATATCAGGCAGCGCTGTAGGTGTTTTCCCAGAATGCCGATGGGATCCCCTCACCCATCCCGCAGCCTCAGGTGCAGGAAGACTTCAACACTTCCTCCTGCAAACTTGTGTAATTATCCTGGCACGCAGGCGTGTAGATTTAAACAGAGTCAATATGTAGATAATGTTTGCACATACGTACAGTTGGGTTTAATAGATTTGGAGCAGGTATGTATGAGGCGTCCCCACCGGTCTTCTGTGAGGTAACTGCCGAAACAGGAACGCTTCAAGCTTAGTGGATTTGGCTTTGATACAGTTAGTCTTCATTTGACTTTAAATTGGAACGGTGCCTTTTATTCTGGAAGAAAATATGAAGAGTTTGGTTCCAAAAGCAATAAATCCATTTTGACTAATTTGGGTAAAAACGTGTTTTCTATACCAAGAAAGTGACAAGATGAAAACCACTATTTTCTGTTACAAACTTTCACATAGCATCTTATATAGGTTATAATAACATTAAAAACTCAAATCCATAATTTGATTTTCAAAGATTAATTATAAAAACTGATAATTTTTTTCTGCAAAATGCAATAAATCAATTACAAGTTTTTTTTCAAAATGCTATAAATCTATTGAATCAATAATGGAAAGTTTTTCATAAGATCCCCTGGGGTCAATGTGTTAGCATGACAGAAGCTTGATGCTGTTGGGAGAACAAGCAACAGCCGGCATTTTCTGTTGCCCAAGGCTTACATTTTTTCTCCGCCACAGAAACCCACCACAGGTTTATCAATGCCATCAAAAGTATTATTTTGTTTTTGTTTGTTTATTGATCACAAAGTACAAAGTAGATGAGAAAAATTAGGATTCCGTGTGTATGCAACGCGCCACCATTGTTGTTTACAGTGGATTTATTGCATTCTGCAGAGAAGGAGGACAGGCGTTTATTGCGTTTTGGGAAAAAAGGGAGAAAAGATGATAACTAATTTTTTTATGCCATTTATCGCGTTTTGGAACCAAACTCTTCATATATAAAAACTTTATATGCACATAAAATCTAATGTGTAATATGATGATATTTTTGAAGAAGTCATGTCTTAAAAATTTAAATTCTCACTGCAAAAAATTATTTTCAAGAAAAATAATTCTTAGTATTTTTGTCTTGTTTTTAGTAAAAATATCTAAAAATTCTTAAAGGATAATTTCGGTATTTAACACTTTGAGTCTCATTTCTGGTTTGTTTTGGATGAACTACACTGAAATTTTGACAATGGGTCGTGTCTTGAGTTTTTGACTAGTTTAGAAGCGTCTCTTGACTGCTTCAGAATGGAAGTCAAGGGCCATGCACAAACATGTCATTAAAACAACACTTAACGTTCATTTTCAAAAGTGTGCTACTCACCGAGTGGTTCGTGGTGTTCGTTGATGATTAAAAACAAGTAGTGTAGCGAAATACAGTTTCTGTCGTGTTTTATTTGGCATTTTGTAAAATTCCATTGACTTCTCTTGGAAGACTCATTGCTCGCTGATATATCACTCCGCCGCCAGAAACGGAAAAGAGGTCTGTTTACATGTAGTTGTAGTTTTTTTGCTCGGTTTCTCTCAGAAGGAAATTTTTCCCATATTTGAAGGATCAGTGACCAGCCTTAGGTTTGAAGTTGAGCTCGATTGTGACTGTCTATACGCTAGACACGGAGTTCCATTCAGCGTCCTTGTACGGCAAATTGGTTGTCGCCATCAAGTGGTCGTGAGTGTGCTGACGCTTCAGACTCAAATATAGAGCAGAAGTATATACGCGGTTGTGAGGTATCTGAAAAAATTGTTCCACTATAGCAAATAACACGGATTGAAAATATACATTGCGCCGATATATTTGTTTTTAATCATCAACGAACACCACGAATCACTCGGTGATAAGCACAGATTTGAAAATGAACGTTAAGTGTTGTTTAAATGACATGTTTGTGCATGGTCATTGACTTCCATTCTGAAGCAGTCAAGAGACGCTTCTAAACGAGTCAAAAAGTCAAGACACGACCCATTGTCAAAATTTCAGTGTCCATCACTGTAGTTCATCCAAAACAAACCAGAAATGAGACTCAAAGTGTTAAATACCGGAATTATCCTTTAAATTAAGATGCTTTTTCTTACGACCCAAGAAAATAAGTGTAGTTTTTTTTCATGTGAAGTGTAGTAATTTAAGTGATTTTTTGCATAAAACAAGCCAAAAAATCTGCCAATGCGGTTAGCAAAAAATCTTGAAAATTTTTCTTAAACACTAAATTCAAGAAAAATTCAAGAAAAATGTGCTCACCCCATTGGCAGATTTTTTGGTTGTTTTATGCACAAAATCACTTAAATTTGATATTTTTGGTCTAAAAACTAGATTTATTTACTTGGGTCGTTTTGCTCAATAAGAAAAAGCATCTTTATTTAAGAATTTTTAGATATTTTTACTGAAAACAAGACAAGACAAAAATACTTTTATTTATAAGAATTTTTTTCTTGAAAATAATTTTTTGCAGTGCTGTCATAATTTACTCACTCTCATGTTGTCACAAGCCTGTATAAAATTCTTTGTTTTGATGAACACAAAGAAATATATTTTGAGGAATGTTTGTAACCAAATCAATCAGAAGCCCCATTGTCTTCCATAGTATTATTTTTCCTACTATGGATGTCAGTGGGGCTTCTGATCGGAACATTCCAACAACTAGGAGAGATGACAGTATTTTTATTTTGGGGTGAACTATCTCTTTAAATATTGACTACATAAATAAACATGACTATAAATGCTTAAATAAAAGTTTGAGATCAAAATCTTCTCAATGTGGTTATTTTCTGAAAAAAAGAGACGTTACTCCCAATAGGTGATGATGAAGTTCAATTGAAGAAGTCTTCAGAGAGCACGTCTGAAACATCATGTACTGTAGGACAAATAATTGGACCTTTGTAAATGACACGCGTCTTGTTCTTCTGACGGTTTATTATAATGTTCACAATCCGATTTTCTGCTTCGCAGCGTGCATGTATATATGTTATTCATCTGGAGTGAGATGTTTTTTATTTCTTTGTCAAGCGTTTGGAGACACATTTGACAGCTCTGGGATGATGTTTCTTGATGTTGGGGCCGCTGTCATTTCATCAGTGCGTCTCTGCATCCCCCACAATTCATGCACAATCAAAAATAACGTCCCTATTAAAGTGTGTTTTCCCGCTGTCAGGTCACCCCTCGTGTCTCGGTTTTTTAGGTTAAAATGTTTTCTTGTAGTTCAGTTTCACAACGAGACATCAAAATGGGATCTGGTGTTCAGGGACCGCGGAGAACCAATTGCTCTTTTGACTGCCACAAAGGGTTTAGTTGTTATCTTTAGCTCCACCTTCTATTTCAGCGAGGATTAAAGTTTAAAACAATCACAGAAATGACGGCGTTTAAAATGCGAGGAACGAAAAATCAACAAGTCCTCATTAGCCGGATGTTTTGAGGACGGTCCTACTCATTATATCAACTCTAATTGCCTTCGTTTTATATTTGAAACGCTTTGAATTTTTAATGTGGCACTTTTAAAAGTTCTGGCAAAGATGCTCATTGCGATAAATGGTTCACTTTGCTCCAGTTTTGTTTTAATGGTCTGTGAGTTTTTCGGCGTTGAGTCAGAGGAGATCCTGGTCATGGCGGATTGCAGTGGAAAACAGCATCGTCCACTAACATGTGTTCGGGTCATATTCCCGTGTTTATATTCGGGCAACTGAGTTGTCTGGTGAGGTTCTGCTCAAAAGAGTTTGTTTCTAAACGACTGTTTTGTTTATATGAATAAATACACAGGGTGCTCTGCGTTACAGCCGGTTGTCTGATGTTTCTCCGAGTTAATTATAATACCTGCCTGTTTTCCTCAAAACTGGTGTTTTCTTAAAAATAAACTTAATGACTTCTAATTAGGCCTTTTGTTTGGTGTCTAACATGAGCGACTTGTTTCTCTTGGGGTCTGAGGGGGAGAAAAGTTTGCAGTGCTTTTGTTTGTGAGAGAAGTTTTCAGGCGTTTAGCTTGCTGACCCCTTTGGAGAGGCATGGAGAGTGCACGGAGGCGAGCTTCGGGGCACGCTTTCATCTTCTGCTGTAACTTGTGGACGTTTTGACTCGGGGCAAACTGCAGCTTTGTCGGTACACCACTAATTAGAAAATTCCTGACCTGGGGCGAGATGTTTTAATTACGTGTTGTGTCAACGAGTTTGCCGATTTAATCCACACTCGACTCGTGCTTAAGTTGCACAGGGTCTTCCTAACATCAAAATATGTTATTGTGTCTAAATTCATGTACTTATACTATGTGCTAAAAGTATGTATATTTAAAAGACTGTGCATATGCTAGCACAGTCTCATAGCAATTCAAATGTATTTTATGCAGTCGTTAATCTGTATGAATTTGTTCGAGCAAATTTGTACATTTTTGTACGCTTTGCTTTCACCCCTGTGACGGTGAGGTTAGGGGTGAATTATCACTATTGTTTTTCTAACAACTGTACAAATTCACTTTGTACGAATTAGGGATGCACCGATACCGATACTGGTATCGTGTATCGGCCTCGATACCACATTTTCTAAAGTACTCGTACTCGTTAAAGTCCCCCGATACCTGGAATCGATACCACGGTCTGAGAAATGTCTATGTTTGAGCGGCGTGTAAGGGGTTAATGCCTCTTGTGTTGACAAACTGGAAAACTAGTCCTTTGTTTTTTTGTTAAATTATATGACTAAAGCTGTTACCTGTAAATTTAAATCATGTTTTTTTTATTAAGTACTCGGTATCGGCAAGTACTGAAATGCAAGTACTCGTACTCGTACTCATATTCAAAAAAAGTGGTATCGGTGCACCCCTAGTACGAATTCATACAAATTAACCAACTCGTAAAATACCTCCGAATTCCTGTAAAATAAGGTTGGGCGTACTTGGACTAACACGTAAAAAAGACCGGTCCTTCCAGGAAGATAGTTTTTTTTGTAGTTGCTCGCAAAAACTCCTTGATCTTGTGGCACATTTTCTTAAGAATGCGATGGAATATGCGGGATATTTATGCAATTTTATGCGATGAAATTGTGAGAACTTGCAAAAACTGCTGGAACAGCTTTTGCAGCTTTTCAATGACATAATTACGTCACTTCATAATGTTCCCATGGCAACAGGGGACATGGATGCGCTTGTGTGAAGTAAATGCAACATTTTTCAACTTTCTGCTAAGATAAATGTGATTTTTGCTACGAAAATGCGTGTATTATGAAATCTGTAATTTATGCTGCGAAAGTGAGGCGTATTTTAAAAAATGCGGACCCCGCATTAATATGCGGACTTTGGCTGATTATGCGTTGAATCATGTAATCGCATAATCGCGTTTTTCTGGAGGGACTGATAGACCAAATCTCACATTAAAATCACTGATCTATATAGACGGTTTCAGCAGTAACAATATAAACAAGCGGCTGTCGTGGTTCGCACGTAACTTCCGGTAAACTCCGCTAAGAATAAATAACAACAAAGTTCTTTAAACGTAGTTTATTTATATAACAAGCAAAAAAACAACACATAGATTACCTAGGAAACCAAAACATTTGTTATTTTCGACAAGGCATTTGTTCAAGAGATCAGTTTAGCAACTAGTCAGACCATTAAAAAAACGAAACCGGAAGTAAAGTTCGGATCCAGACGTGTATCACATCAGTGCACGTGCGTCCGATGAAACCGTATATAAATGACTGGATTGCGCATAGAACGTTAACGTAACAGTGAGAGGTGAAGCCACCGGCAAAGTTCAAGCTGCAATCTTGGTATGCCCAACTAACAGTGGGCGTCATTGCCTTACATTTAAAATCATGATCTAAGTTCACTTGGTTTACAGCTTATCAGTCGCACAAGATTCGTTTTTAGGATATGTTTATGTGAGCTAATTGTTACTTCTGGGGCTCTATTTTAACGATCTGAAACGCAAGTGCGAAGCGCAACGCGCAAGTGAGTTTGTGGGCGGATCTTGGGCGCTGTTGCTATTTTCCCGGCGTGAGAAATAACTTTTGCGCCGGGCGCAAATCAATAAGGGGTTGGTCTGAAGTAGGTTCATTATTCATAGGTGTGGTTTGGGCGTAACGTCAAATAAACCAATCAGAACGCTAGCCAACATTCCCTTTAAACGCAAGGGCGCAAATTCCATGGCGGGTTGCTATTATTATGACGGATTTACCAGGCGCACGCCAGGAGCGGTTCACAGCCTAGGAGACCGACGTCCTTGTACGGGGGAATCCCACGCTTGCCAGCATAAATCGGGCACGCCGTGTAACGGGAGGGGGATCTGCCTCAGGACTTGACGCCAGCAGAGGACATCGCTGCGTCCACCCTTACCGCTGAAAGGGTTTGGGGGCTTTGAAATCGGACCCAAGAAACGCAAGCAAGGTCCAACCCCAAAGTACTCTTACAAATCAAGTTCATATACATTAAGGTTTCTTATGAAAACATTTTAACTATTATTTACATAAAATAAACGTAATACAGCCACACAACAAAGTTATGAAAATATTTTAATCGTTATTTGCATGAGAATAAATAAAAACTATCACCACAATGCTCACCACTATGATTCCCCTTATCTCGTGTATTAATATTTTTAAGTGTAACAATTTATGATTTGCAAAAATAACTGTTGCATCTGTGTAGATTAGATAAGCAAAGTGTATGCGCGTTGTGCACGCTATACATTATGGTCAAGCATGCGCCCTTAAAATAGCATAATGAACCACGCGCAACGCGCCACTGACTTTAGACTAGTTTTTTTTGGTTAGTAGCGCAATTGTTTTTTGAAACTGCAAAATAGCATAAGAGATGGTTTGCGCCGCAACACGCCTCCTTTTTGCGCTGAACCGCCCAGGGAGCGCAAGTTCATTCCCTAGTTTGCTGACGTGCATCTGTGGAGGGAAAAACCCCGCTGTGCGCCGGCGCAAAATACGAATGATACATGCGTCACTGACAAAGTCAATTGCGCTGGGTGCAAGATAGGGCCCCTGATGTTATTTGCAATGCTTATGTTTTACTCAGGCATGATAATTTTTTTTTTAAAGCAGAGGGTCTGTTCTTTCATTTGGTGTATTGTATGTTTATATATTAAAAGAAGAACATTTTCTGGAAGGCATTAAACTTTGGTGAAAATCATGAAAAACGCTGGCGCTGGCTGGCAACTTTTTTTAAAAACGCTGGCGGTGAAAGAGTTAAGGGGTTATCTTGTTAATTAAGAGAAACCGCTTCTCTGCCAATGACGAGTTTTTACGGCAATCCATATTTCCGCTATTACCGTATTTTCCAGACTATAAGTCGCTCCAGAGTATAAGTCGCATTAATCAAAAATACGTCATGAAGATGAAAAAAGCATATATAAGTCACAGTGGACTTTACATCGCATTTGTTTAGAAATTTATTTTAAAAAATCCAAGCCGAAGAACGGATAAATCTGGAAAGGCAAGTTATTCAACTAAACAATAGCACACAGAACAGCAGAATAGATGTCTGTACGTTAACGTAATACAGTTATTTACGATAAACAATAGCATACTGAACATACCTGGGAGGCTGAATAGGCTAAAGGGACGCTCACATTATAAAGATAACTATAATGTTAACTATACAAATCACCGAACGATAACAATACATTTATGCTAATTCGCTCATGTGCATGGCACTCACGCAAATGACTTGCCTTTAATATTGCATATTTCTTGTTATAAAAACTTTTGCAATTGTTTGCATGTCACTGATTATGTAAATATGCTGTTGCATTTACACAGCGGGTAACCAGCTGATGTCCTCTACAAGTTAACAACTCTAAACAGTGAATCTAATAGTTTGTATAATCTCTTACCTTTATGCGTAGTTAATGTAGTAGAATAAAAAGCATAACGTAGTCAATTTCACAGCAACTTCATCAGCGCTGGATACCTGAGGTAATGTTATAGACCTCAGCAATGAGCTTAAGTTAAAATACATTTGATTGGCTGTCAATGGTTTATCGTTCACCAGGTGGGAAAAAAATCAATCAGAAAGTGATCCCAATGATATCGTTGTATCGTTATAGTTGTGGTGTGAACTCCGCTATTCTCTTTAATATAAAACGATTTTTAAAACTATATTTTTTATAGTTATCGTTATAATGTCAACGGCCCTTAAATGAACAGAACAAGCCAACACGTATCAAGTTCGCAGGCTCGTCATTCCGCATCACTGAATTCATTGAATTACATAAATACAGGAGCAGCATATAGCGGACTCTCACGGCTGTAGACGGTAATGTTGTCTCTTTGTTCATATATGTCAAAATTAATTCATACTGACTTACAAGTCGCACCTGACTATAAGTTGCAGGACTAGCTAAACTATGAAAAAAAGTGTTACTTATAGTCTGGAAAGTTTTGATCATCGCTCTGAATTTGATCTCTGTTCTTGGTTTGTTTATATATTTAAAGAAGAACCTTTCTGGAAGGCGCTAACCTTCTCCAATCTCCTGCTCCAATCATAAAAAATGCTGGTGCTGGCTGGCAACTTTTTTTAAACCCTGGCGGTGAAAGAGTAAATTACTTGAAAATACAGTACGCATTATTTCTCTGAATATTTTGTAAAGTGAAGACTCAATAAAATATACATTTTTTTGCTTTTCTTCATTCATTATTTTTATGTAATCCTTACTGTATCATTTGCTTTATTAATTGAAGTGTCATTTATTTTATTTATTAATTCAGTGTAGCATTCCTCTTGCAATGAATTGTGGGTAATATAAGCGTTTATGCACTCTGAATCTTCACCAAAATATTAGTAATAGATTTATTTAGGTACTTCATTTCAACATACTACTATTTTGTACACGCTTACTCCAATTTTGAATACTATTTAGGAAGATTTTGTGTCCGTGCATGACATTGTGTCAGTTTATCACCAAGTTGTCAAAGAGAGGAGGGCTATGAAAAGCTGTTTGTGTTAATGTTAAGCCAAACAATGTGATAGATAGATAGAAAGAGAACGAGTGTGTGAGTCAGTGCCGTGCGAGGCAGGAAAGGGTTAAAGAGGCGCGCGAGGGGACGCTGAGAGCGAGGCTGCGGCAGAACAGCCGCGTGTTCGTGCGAAGGCAAGTCATTTCCCGAAACACTGCAGACGCCGTGCCTGAGGCGCTCCGAAACCTTTGGAGACCAAAATGGCTTGCAGGAGTTAGAAAGTAATAAGGTGCTTTTTTTGCCTTCTTTCTCCTTGACTGAAATCCTGCAGTTACTATGCATCGCCATGGAGCCCATGTTTTCTCTGTGTTTTATGTCGGGCATTAAGATGCTTACCAGGCCGCCATTTCTGAGATTTGTTGCTATATAGTTGGGGAGCGAATTACAGTTGTTTGTTTTCAACGTAATTCTGGCATTTTTCATCAAGATCAGACCTGGTTCTCATAACATGATTATTTTCGCATGTTTATGTTACACAAAATCTAATACTGCAACAAAAATGAAATGAATCTTTTTATATTTCTTATTACAAATAGCCCTACATTCAGTCTGTCAAACAGCATTCACAGTCTTTACTAGTATGATGGTGTAGACAAAGTGTTTGAGACAGATTGGGAAGAAGTGCTGTGATTATGTAAAATATCTCAAATTGAACAACCAAGCATGAAAACCCTTTCTAGTACCCCCCCCCCCTAAAAAAAATCAAGACTTTATAGATGAGCGTAATAAGACCACTTTAATAATAAATCTGGCAATCTAGCTGTAAAAATATGTTTGTTATTTTTGCTCAGGTGTTTGTTCAGTCAGTTTAACATAGATCCAAAAAATCAAGTAAATCAATCTTTCTTTACACTGAAGCTGAACCATCCCAAACCTTTTATATAACGTATACTATATATCAAAGATCTTAAACGACAATTTATGTATTTTAGGCAATTAACTAAGTTCAGTCGATCTGCTGAGTGGTTTTTATTGGCTGCTCGTGCTGCAGTGCATTTTGGGTAAATCTTGTTCCTTTACCTACACCATTAACTAGGAGCCTTTGTGAACCATGCATTAAGAAATGTATTTAGTGATATCCCAAAATGGATGGATGCGAAAAATTACATTTGTCATTTTCTTCAATATTTTTTAAAATATAAATATTCTTAATCTTAACTTAAACATTAATTTATCTTAATTCATATTGTTGTGAAAATTGCATCATGATGCTACTGTATCATTTGTTCCCTAAATCAGGAAAACTTTACATAGCAGTAACAATGCGGTCAATGAATGTGATTGGATGATCAGTGTTACATTCTAAATGTTTTTATAACACCAATATTTGTATCACTACATTTCTGACCCTGGACCACAAAACCAATCATAAGTCGCATGGTTATATGTGTAGCAATAGATAAAAATAAATTTTAAGGGTCAAATTATGGCACTTTTAAAGCCATAAATTATTATGATATTAAGGAAATATCACGTTCCAACCACAAATATATCAAAATTGTATTTATCATTAGTAATATGATATTTTTAATATATATATATTTTTTTTGTTCTTTATTTTGTCATGTATTACTGTAATGTAATGTAACTTTGTTTTTGTTTTACTTGTTGGACCACAGGAAGAATAGCCACTACCTAAATAAATAAATAAATATGTATTGCTAAAGACTTCATTTGGACAACTTTATTTTTTTTAAATCAATATTTAGATTTTTTTTACACCCTCAGATTTCAGATTTTGAAATAGCTGTATTTCGAACACATATCAAACTATATATAAATGAAAATATTTATTTATTTATTTATTTATGATGAAAATAAAAAAAACTACCCTTATGACTGGTTTCATGGTCCAGAGTCACATTTATGGTTTTTAATGTCTAAAAAGTTTTTAAAAACTCATCAATTTGCTCGGTTGTCAATCGGGTGTTAACCATGATCTCCATGACACCCATTTAATGCCGTATTATTTTAATCACCATATAACTTTTTTGTAAGAGAGTAAAGAAGCCAATTAACATTTTTATAGGTTATTCCCTCTCTTTACTAGTGACCAAAACCAAAAAACTGAATAATAACAAACCAAACAGCCTTTATCCTGTGAATCAGTATTATTATAAAGGCGAGTAAATAGCTGATGGTTATAATGGTGCTGCTCTCTGTCCAGTCATTCTGACCCTTTGATTAGCGGAAAAACAAAGCGCTTCTCATTTTCTTCTGCTGGCTTTGTTAATCTTGGCTGCTGTGGCGTAGTTCAAAGCGAGAGCGGGGCATATAATCCACGCAATATACATCTGTGAATTATTATTGTAATTCTTTATACGTTTATTGGAGCTGAATAAACTCCACATCAAATACATCACTTGGGCGATGTCGAAAATGCCTCGGGCTAATCACTCGACATCTGCTAACTCTTTCAAAATGTCCTCATCGGCCTTTTCTCCTGGCGAAGGAGGAGAGGAAAAGTGAGAGGGAATTTCTGGTCTTAATTAATGGCCGCCGTGGAGAGAGAGGGAGAGAGATTTCATCCCTGAGGCTAGGGCTCTGAGCGTAGGGAGAGGAGGTGGGTGAGCCGGGATCTGTGATAATACAACATGGAGGTAGACATGTGGGAAAGCTTTGGCTCTTGGCTCGGCCTCAGACGCTCTGACATGATGGGAGGGCCTCTCTCTCTCTCTCTGTCTCTCTCTCTCTCTCTCTCTCTCTCTCAATAAGAACAAGTGACTGGTGAAGTCTACATGGAAACTTCTCTTATTGACTTCTCAGGCAGGGTTTGAATGACTGTAAACTCAGCTCAAACTGTCAGCTTTGATATTTGGTATTGTGATATTATAACATATTTAGAATACTTAACTTTGAGATGCGATATAGTAGTTGCACTGAAAAAAAAAGATTCATTCAATTTACTAAATTTTTTAAGGTAAGTGGTTGCAATCAATTTATTTAAGCAACATTTAAACAAAAGAAAGAAAAAACTTTTCTTTAAATGTAGCGTAAATATATTGATTGCAACCACTTACCTTAAAAAATTGAGTAAATTGAATGAATATTTTTTTCAGTGTGTTTAAAGGCAAAATCAACAAATGAACACTGAAAAAAATTATTCTGATTTCTTATTAAATTTAACCTAATTAATACTTGCTTATTTATCCATTACAATATACATTTTTGTTTTAATGGAAAATATTAACTCTTTCACCGCCAGCGTTTTTAAAAAAAAGTGGCCAGCCAGCGCCAGCGTTTTTCATGATTTTCACCAAAGTTTAATGCCTTCCAGAAAATGTTCTTCTTTAAATATATAAACATACAATATACCAAATGAAAGAACAGACCCTCTGCTTTCAAACAAAAAAAAAACGTTTCATCCTACCTTCAGTGGTTCTTTTCCAATCAGCTTTTGAATATGGGTAGGTTTCTGCAAAAACACCACATTTTGAGCAAAAAGCAGAGATAATTCCATTTTTGTGACGGACTTTTCATAGAGATCCCATTCAGAACGATCTTTAAAACAGACACGGACATGCAGCCGCTTGCCATAGGGCAATACTTCCGGGTTTAAAAAGTTGCGGAAGGGCGCCACCTGGTGGATAATAGTGGTATTGCGGAAAGACGGAAAATCTCGTCATTGGTGGGGAAGCGTTTTCTCTTAATTGACGAGATATCTTGTCAATGGCGGGGAAAGAGTTAAGTGGTTTCTAGGCATGTCACGTGTTTTAAACCAATATGTATATATGTAAACTTAACTGAATTTAAATTGTGACTACGTGAATAATTTGCGTTGTATTAAAGCAATATTGCTGAAACTGGTGGGGATTTCCAGTTCCCAGCATGCTTTGCATAAGAGTGAATATTGAGAGTAAATATCAAAATAACGAGTTATTTTTGGCCTTTTTAATTAAGATAAGAAAAGAGGGGGACTTACTTTATACTTTATATAGAAAATAGTAGCATTGGTGAATTTAATTCATTTTTACTCGGATCAACTAAATTTAATTTTGCTAAGGCAACTAAAAACATTTGAGTAATTTTATCTAAATGTAGATAATTTTATTGCATTTAGGCTTTTTATGATATTTTTAGATAATTTAATTGCATGTAACCACTTACCTTAAAAAAGAAAAGAAAAAAATTCACTGACAAGCTCAGATGCAAAATCCGCTAAACGCCACCTCTGTCGAAAATAAGAGATAATGATATTAGTTGAAGATAATGATATTGAGCAAATGCTCTTGGCACATATTATACGTTCATCAAATACTTTCGCTTCAAATCTGCTTAATCCTGGCCTTGGGCTATTCATAAATATGACTTTCTTTGCAGAATCCATTAAACGCGACAACACATTTTCAGCAAAATCCTCTAAGTGCACAGATGAAGAATTGGACGGCACACGTACTGTATGTCAAAATTAAGGGTTGTTTTAGGCTTTTTAATTAAGATAAGAAAAGAGGGGGACTATTTTTTTATTTCTAAATTTTAGTAGAACTAACATGATTAGAAAATAGTAGCGTTGGTGAATTTAACAAATTTTTACTCAGATCAACAAAATTTTATTTTGCTAAGGCAACTAAAAACATTTGAGTAAGTTAACTAAATGTAGATAATTTAATTGCATTTAGACTTTTTATAATATTTTTAGATCATTTAATTGCGTGCAACCTCGCATACAAAAAATAATTCAGTAAAGAGCTCAGATGCAAAAGTCGCTAAACGGCTCTTTCGTCAAAAATGAGATAATGATATTGAGCAAATGCTCTCAGCACATATTACACGTTCATTGAATACTTTCGCTTAAAATCTGCTTAATCCTGGCCTCAGGCTACTCATAAATACTGCTTTGTTGGCAGAATCCATTAAAGGCCATAACACGTTTAGCAAAGTCCTCTAAGTGGCACAGATGAAGAATTGGATGAACAATGGCACACATACTGTATGTCACGGTGCAAGATTTTTTTACCTGATTAAAGGGGGTTTGCAGAATAAATTAGGATAGTTTACCTGAATTTTTGCGTCTTTTTCCTTTATTCAGACTTTTGTATGCATTTAGAGGGTTTTGCAGTAAAAGAGTCACATTTGTTAAATTACAATGTATTGACTTAATTGACATTTGATAAAATAAGGCATTTCAATTTCTAACTGATAGTGTTTATCTTGTAAAGCTGCAGTTTCAGTGTTTCTGTTTCAGGTTTCAGTGAACAATCATGAAGATTTCATTATACTGTGATGCACGTTTACTTGCATCCATCACTTCATCTCAATGTCAAGCGTTTGCTGATATAGCAGTATTGTTAATGTGTGTGTTTGTCCATTAACCTGCAGCCCTGAGGTGAAACTGCAGCCAAGTCAAATATTGGCTCCAACATAAAGAGCTGCTGCTTCACACCACTCAAAATACTGTGAAGGAATCAGCAGAAACCTGCTGAAGATAAACCCAATGCTGACTGACTTCAGCTCTTTGCCAAACATGAAACAATTAGGAATTCTAGGAGAGATGGGGGCTGAAAAACATACATTAACACAAAGTAAATTTAGCAAAGTGGAAGCCAATGTGGCTTTGTTCCAGTGAGGGTTTGGCAAAAGATGAACTTGTTATGCAGGCTTAGATTTGAGCGGTAACCTGTTATCACCGTGATCATTAAACATCTTTATACTCTCAAGCCGCTGGTTGTATTGGGCAGTGCTCCGACACGTAGCCCAGACACATTATCGGCGACACAAATTCAAGTCCTGGCCGGTCACATTTCCCTCTCTACACCCTGTTCTTTCCTGTCTTCTCTGTGTCTGTTGATTAAAGTTGGAAAAATGTCTTTAAAGCAACAATATGTAAGATTTTTGTATATGTAAAATATCCAAAAACCATTTGCACAGTGTGATATATTTTATGGAGTTGTTGTGTACTTAAAGGAATATTCCATTTTCTTAAAAGAAAAATCCAGATAATTTACTCACCACAATGTCATCCAAAATGTTGATGTCTTTCTTTGTTCAGTCGAGAGGAAATTATGTTTTTTGAGGAAAACATTGCAGGATTTTTCTCATTTTAATGGAGTTTAATAGACACCAACAATTAACACTTAATTCAACACTTAACAGTTTTTTTCAACGGAGTTTCAAAGGACTCTAAACGATCCCAAACGAGGCATAAGGGTCTTATCTAGCAAAACGATTGTCATTTTTGACAAGAAAAATAACAAATATACACTTTTAAAGCACAACTTTTCGTTTAGGTCCGGTCTAGCGCGACCTAACGTAAATGCGTAGTGACGTAGGGAGGTCACGTGTTACATATATAAAAGCGGACCATTTTAAACAATAAACTGACACAAAGACATTAATTAGTATCAGTTGACATACAACAACGTAGGAACGGTCCTCTTTCACCACATTTGTAAACACTGGGGCGGAGTTTCGCGTTCGTCCTCTGTGACCTCTTGACGTCATGACGTATTGCGTCGGGTCATGCTAGCTCATGACGACCGGATCTAAACGAGAAGTTGTACTTTAAAAGTGGATATTTGTTATTTTTATTGTCAAAAATGACAATCGTTTTGCTAGATAAGACCCTTATGCCTCGTTTGAGATCGTTTAGAGTCCTTTGAAACTCTGTTGAAAAAAACTGTTAAGTGTTGAGTTAAGTGTTAAGTGGTGGTGTCCATTAAAATCCATTAAAATGAGAAAAATCCTGCAATGTTTTCCTCAAAAAACATAATTTCTTCTCGACTGAACAAAGAAAGACATCAACATTTTGGATGACATGGTGGTGAGTAAATTATCTGGATTTTTCTTTTAAGAAAATGGAATATTCCTTTAATAGGGATGCTCCGATCAGGATTTTTGCAGCTGATACCGAGTACCATGCAATTTGTTGTCTTGGTGATCGGGCAGATACCAATGCCCGATACTGATTCTTCAAGCTAATATGCAAGCTCTTTAATGATGACTGTAAAAAAAATTCTAGATAAAGTACAACCCAATCTCACAGCAAATCATGTTATAGTCACCAAATATTTGATTAATTTATTTGTTTGTGACACAATTTTTTTTTGTGCCATGAACACAAATGTCTATTTCGTGTCACTCAGCACGAATGTCTATAAATAGTTTTTCGTGTTCGTGGCACGACTTTCTTTATCGTGTCATTTAGCGCATGCAAATAATAAACTTTCGGCATAAAGATTCAATGTCCGCAATAAATCGGAGCCCATCCTCATGTAAAACACATATATCCTTGTAAGGGCAAAGAGAGAAATCCAAATTTTCACGTTGCATATGAGCAAAGGATTGTAACTCGCACTGTGTAAACATTGTCTTCAATTGCGGCCGCATTCAGGAGCCTTATGATGACAAAAGCAAATAAAAAGATCGGCAAAGTTCATGAGATCAGACCCATCAAATCATTTAATGGCATGATCGGCTGACCGATCAGAGCATTCCTAGTACGTTATCCCAAAAGTACCCAAGGATTTGTAAATATAAATATAAATGGCTCGTCCCTTGTCTCCCTTGTAATTGTCACTTTTTTAGTGACTTACTATCTGTGCTATCCTCAGTTTCCGGTTGTAAAAACGAATCATTATGAAGGCTTAAAATAATGTGATCAAACGTACAGGTAAAGATATTCATTCATTATCTCATCCATCCACATGATCAGCGAATTCCATACATCTCTGGATGATAAAAACAACATCTCCCATCATTCAGCTCCCCTTCATAACATCATTAACACCTTTGTTATTGTAAAAAAGTGACCTCTAGTGGAGAAAATCCTACATATTGTGCCTTTAATTAATAAAAAAAATGTTTATACAGCAATTGCCAAATGATTTGTGTTATTACGACTGTCTGGTGGCATCTGAGAAGTAAAAAGTCAGAAATGTACATATGTTGGTCAGATGCTCGCAGGCACATCCTACTACTCTCTCAGGGTCTTGAGACCCTTTTTTGGACAGTCAACATCCCCATAGGACTCTCTATCTCTCTTTCTCTCTCGCTCTCTCTCTGTCAGCAGTCAGAAATTGTCTGGAAAGATGTATGGAGGTATCCGTGTGCTAGCTGTCAGATGGATATGTCATGTGACATTATGCCCGCGAGGGCTCGATGCTGATAAAATGACAGATGCTGTTTTTTGCCTCATGAATTTCGCTTCGCACAAAAGCAGACTCTTTTCTTCTTTCTTCGGCTCCATGTTGACCTTCGCAAAAATCACATCGTGTCGGCTGATTCAACAATCCCAGAGCATAATTAGCAGTAATTCAATGTATTTTGCTTCCCGGGGAACCACTGCGAGCGAACAAACTGAGCCGTGCGTGTTTATGAACATCTTAACATGAGGTCAGAAAATGCACGAATCTCTATAGAAACAGACAGCAACAAGGCCGTGTTTGGGTTTTGGCATTGGCTGAGTGCTAATGGAGAACTGACCTTTCTGTCTGATTTTGGATCATTTACCCTTCGCCTCTCTTCAGCCCTGGAGCCGCCGGTCCGATCTGTTTTCCTCGGGCCAAATACGGGAATGAAGGTTAATGTTTGCGCGTGAACAGAATACAGGAATCGCTATCAATGATATTGATAACCATGGATGACTCGCTGATATTTACATTCATGCATTTAGCAGATGGGTTCATTCACTTTTTATGTATTTGAAAAGGAAGCATAATAATGCAATAGATAAAACGTTTCATAAAACGTCCTAAACATTTCTCTCTCGAACACACACATATGCAGATATTCGTACACACACGCAAATGCCTGAGGTGAGCCTGATGCTGCGTTCAGGTAGATGGGATGCGTTTGATTGGTCCGGGCCGTGATTGGCATTAATTGCCATGGCAGAAGGCAGGCCCGCCTCTCGTATGAGGTCAACTCTGATTGGCCTGATTAGTCCAGATCTTTCTTCTCAGGCCCGAGGGCGTCCTGTTCTCCGCCTGTCCCGAATTCCCCAAGCTCAGCTCACTCCACCCGTCACATTCACTGATGGCTCAGTAAAGACGAGGTCGAGCGAATTCGGCCACCCTGAGCAGAGCCGCGGCGTATGAAGGATTTCATCTAGAGTTAAAGTTCAGGCCGGGTCTGCCGTCAGATGGTTTTCATTACCGTCTCTGTGTCTCGCTGCTTTGTGTTTACCGAGTGCAATCAGTGTAATTGTACAATGTCTGTTGGGGAGTGAGATTTAGTTTCCGGTCTTATTTCGCTTTGCCCAGCTCGTTGTTTGTGTTATGTGGTTTCTACCATCCGATATTTTACTTTTATTCAAGAAAGATGGAAGTCTGACTCAGTTGTGTAAGAATCTTTGAGTTTATTTCGAGCCCTCCATCGGTTTGCACTTAAAAGCAGTAGATGAGCAGATTTATATTAAAAAGAGCAGTTTAAAAAGGTAAACAATTTCGAAAATGTATTGGCTTTTTACAAGTGGTACCAGAATTGTTGATGGTGTAAGAGTGTACAGTGTGTAAACTTATGCAGGTGTTTCTCATTTATTTTCTGTGGATGTTAGCAGCAGGGGATTGTGGGATTGACAACAGAGCGGTCAAAGTTAAGAGATTCTAAACTATAGATAAACATATATGCACACATACGTCATTAGCAGCTGTTTTTATGGTCCGCTATACACAAGTTGGAACGGCCCTAGGTGGTACGTTAACCAGTGTTGCCAAGTCTGCGGTGATCACTTTAAAACTGGTGAGGTGGATTGATTTTCCTCTGGGTTAAATGTAGAAGAATTTTGTTTATTGTCTGTCAATATTAATGTAAGATTATTTTATTAACTCTTTTCCCGCCAGTGTTTTTAAAAACAGTTGCCAGTCAGCACCAGGTAAGAGTGCCACCTAGAGTATAAGAGCGGAAATATGGATTGTCCTAAAAACTCGTCATTGGCAGGAAAGTGGTTTCTCTTAATTAACTCGTCAATGGCGGGGAAAGAGTTAAATATATAAACATACAATATATCAAAAGAATAGAGCCTCTGCTTTAAAAAAAATTTACATTTAATAATAATAACTTTATTTTACATAGCGCCTTTATTAAAATACCAAATATTGAATAAAAATCTGGTATGATTGCATTTTTGTTAGAGATCTGATTCATAGCGATGATCAAAACATACTGTTATGAGTTTTTACTGTTTTTGGATCAGTGGATGCTTCAGTGTTTTATTAGTTGGATAAAAATCCCACCTAGTGCACTGGAAAAACTATGCAGAATTTTTGTCAAATCAACATATATTTTTATACTACTTTAACTTAAAAAATTAAGTTAAACAGCTTAAGCTAGTTTTTATACAACCTGATCTCACGTATTTTCCGTGTTATAGTAACAGAATATTTTGCCCATTTATCCATGTCATTTTCACGGATCTCCGCATTTTTCCGTGTTCGTACCATGGACTTTCTTTTCCGTGTCAGTTTTACTTATTGGTAATTGTTTTTCCTATTTTCTTACCATTTTCGCGTGGGTTTGGAGTTAGAACGACTTTTTGTAACATAAAATGACATCCTAACTCAAACCCAACTCTCTAACCCTAACGTCAGGCGTCAATTGTTTAAAAATCCGGAAAAAAATAGTATAAACCAATAGTTAAAGTGACATCCCAACCCAAACCCCAAATCTAACCCCAAACCCACACAAAAATGGTTTAAAAATAGGAAAAACAATTGAGTAACTAGTACATGAAACTGACACAGAAAAGAAAGAACAGACACGGAAAAATGCGGAGATCCGTAACAATGACACGAATAAATGAGCAAAATATTCTGTGAGTATACCACGGAACTTTGTGAAATCATGTTGTTTTTATAAGTTTTGTCAACTATTCACAGGTCAAAACTTTGTTGTTTTAACTAAATGTTGAATATTTTACAGTGTGGATAATATCGGAAATATGGATTGTCGTAAAACTCGTCATTGGCATGGAAGCATTTTCTCTTAATTGATGAGATAACTCATCAATGGCGGGGAAATAGTTAATGAAAATCCATTTTTAGTATTTGGGCTATGGTCACTGGGCTAGATTTAATTGGTCACTGGGTTGTTATTTTTTGCGCAAATCTGGCAACCCTGCCATGACAGTCCGTGAACACTGGAGCGCAGTCCTCTGTGTGTCCTCAAACGTATGTTTGATCAAATGTTGTAGAGCCAAACATTACTATAAAACTATTGCCAAACATTATAAATGTTAAAGTGTTGCTAACACAACATTAAAATTGTTACTATAGTTTAAAAACCTGTAATATTAAAGGTGCAGTGTGTAATTTTTAGAAGGATCTCTTGACAGAAATGCAAAATAATATACAAAACTATATTATCAGGGGTGTATAAAAACCTTTTTATAATGAACCGTTGTGTGTTTATTGCCTTAGAATGAGACGTTTTATATACATACACAGAGGGTCCCCTTACATGGAAGCCGCCATTTTGTGCAGCCATGTTTCTACAGAAGCCCTTAACGGACACACTTTTTTTACTAAGTCGTCTCCATCGATGACATGTTTGTCCGGTGGTGGCTACCAGGGTGCGATTTGTGAAAAAAACAGAGGGGGGGATGTTTTCATAGGCGTCGAGTTATTTTGTACCCACCACTAGTTTTTACTTTTTTGACTGTTTTCAGTGGTTATGAAGAGCAATATGAGAGAGAAATTTGGTAATTATTGTCTGACCTAACAAAAATCCATTATAATATTATTATTATTTTTTATATATTTATAATTAAAATATTTCTAATATTCAGAAATGCGCTCTCCGCTCACGAGCTCTGATCGGAACAAACCCGAACCTCACTGTCTGCTGAACTTGCGCAGAAACATCAAAATATAACCAGCTTTTTAAAATGGTTTTAAAACTTAACATTTAGACTATTTTAGCCCAAATTATGAGCTTATTGACGATTTTTTATCATTCTTGACATAATGCGTCTCTGTCCACAGCACATTTCAAAACATTTTAATTCATAAAAATAAATAATGAGAACATGAACTCATCACTGCATTTGCAGGAATTGTAAAATCTTTTTTCTTATTAACTCATGAAGCAGCCTTACGCAATATTTTTATTCTAATAGCTTATCTTTCCCCACACATATGAGCTGTGATCATGCACAACGAAAAAACACGCAAGAATTAAATCTTGAATGGCAAAACTGTATGGCACAATGTAGTGTCAACTTAAACATAAATATGAACAATGTATTTATTGCAAAGTTAAACCATTACAGTAGAAACAGTTTTACTGCTGCTTTTAAAGTAATAATATTAACTTTACACCGCAATGCGGAGCTACAGTAAAATGATAGAAAAGACAGATGCATTATGTGTTAGTCACTTAGCCTCATTTGCGCAAACTGGACGCGCCCGCGCCTCGCTATACACCTCATCTGCGTGTTACTTCGGCCATTCTCAGTGGTGTGACTGGGACACTAACTCTGCTTGTCATCATAAACAGATAATCAGATTGTGATGTTTATTCCCGCTTTATTAATATGCGGATGAATATGCTGCCTTCCACCGTTTCGACACACAGCTCCATAACCATCTCGCATGTGTTGATAGGCTACTCGTGAGGTGTAACCGGGTCTGTAACCAATCAGATAGCGCCGTGGGCCGGACATTGAGCAAGTCTGCAGAGTGGTGAATACAGAGAGGCTGCGCGCGGCAGCTGTATCAGAGCCAGCCAAAGCAGCGCATTTTAAAACAAAATTGACTTTAATCAAACCACGGATCAGTGATATGTTTTGTGATCCGTCTCGCCACTAGTGTAGTAGCACTGATCACTTTGAGGGGGGGATAAATTTATCCCCACCGGGGATAAAAATAATTAAGCAGAGGCAGGGATACATTGACCAGAAAGGGGGAAATCCCACGCATCCCCCCCGGCAAATCGCACCCTGGTGGCTACCATAGCTTCTCTATGTGTTTCAAAAGCAAGAGGTGAGAAGTGGACTGAGCCGTTGGTTGCAATTCGCAACCTCACCACTAGATGCCGCTAAAATGTACACACTGCACCTTTAAGTTATAGATATACAAAAACACATTATCAGCTGTAACTGGTTAGCCCATTTTTTCGGAAATATAAATATATTAGGTAATTGGCAGGGTTTACGAACCTGTAAGTGACGTCTGCAATTGGAACGTTACAAAATGGCGGACGCGTCTACATATGTGAACGGTCGAATGACGTATCTATGTATACATATGTGTGTAGATGATGGATAAATAATGCAGCCTATCCCACTATTGCAGTAGGTCAAATGGGACAAAACAAAAGTTGTTACTCTCATTGGATCTGGTTTAGGTTCCTTCAGTTGAAAAAAAAATATATTCATAATCAGTAAAATGTCTTTGTTTTTGGAGCACTGTATCATGTAAAGTATACCTAGAAGCCCCATTGACATCCATAGTAGGAAGAAAATACTATGGAAGTCAATAGGGCTTTTGATCGGTTTGGTTACAAACATTCCTCAAAATATCTTCCTTTGTGTTCATCAGAACAAAGAAATACATGTTTGTAACAACATGAGAGTGAATAAATGACAGAATTTTCATTTTTGGGTGAACTATCCCTTTAAATGTTTGTTCTCATGGAATACAGCTACATGTAAAATAATCATAATAATGTCAAATGCGTGAATATAAAATGGATGAGAGCTCATGTGATTTAAAAACTAGAATGATACAAAGTCAGAAACTTGGTGTTTTGTTGTCCTCAGGTGTCGGGAAGTTCGTCGTGTTCTCCGGCCGGATCATCGGCTGCCTCCAGTTCTTCGCGACAGTATTCCCGACAGAGAATAACACGCGTCAACCTCAGGGACTTCATATTCTACATGGAGCAGGAGAGAGAAACGAGTCGATCGCTTCTGCTCTACCGTGCCCTCCTCAAGTAGCTAACACTTAACAAACTCATAACACTACAAACAAACCGTACAGACGTTCAGCCGACGATTGACTTCCTTCCAGCCGTGCCTTCAGCTCGCTTTACCCTCTGTGTCTGTGATGTTGTAAAGTCATCATCGCTTTGATAGCAAACTGAAAAATGGAAAAAACCAAGACGTCCTCCATGTTTCACTGTTACGTGATTAAATGCATTCATTGTGTTCATGATAGTGAATCTTAAGCTAAGCTAATGTCGGGCTTTGAGCCATATGGGAAGGCTTTTTTTATTATTCATTTCGTGAATTCATTTCACTGCAAACAATCTTTTTCTTAATTTTATAAAAAATCGTGTTTTTTATAGCCCATTTGCACGTTTTTATTTATTTTTGATCATATATTTTTAAATGCATCTCACTACATTTTGTTTCATTTTTTGTTTAAAAAATAGAAAAATGACAATTTGGTACTGCGGTAAAATTTTTTTAACTTGTTTTCTGTGAAAAACAAATCTTGCTATCTGACACATTTTGCTTCTTTTGTTTTAAGATTTATTTGAAAAGATTTTTTGCAGTGTTGCTCAGAGACGCTGTATATTCAACACAGAGCGCTTACAATGAACGATCTTTAAGATGAAGTGATCAATGTACTTTTGTTTTTGTTTTGTTCATTGGTTTCTAAACTTTATGCAGATTTTTTTTAAAATGTGATCATCCGTGTCCAACCAATTCACAGTATTTAAAACCCTATAAAAGTTGAATGAATCGACTGAAATCTTTTATCGAAGAAACCTTTTATGAGTGAGGCTTCAATGTAAATAGATTTTATGATGAATATTGTTTCTAACAGCATGTATAAATGATTTCCACATGATATTTTAGCAGCTAAATAACATTTTAAAATCATGTAACAAAGAATGAAATATTCCCTTTAATTTATCATAATGCATCTTATCTTTCATTGTGTTTTTGTAATATTTTATATGTACACATGAGAAACATTTATTCTGTGTTTTTTAGAAACAGGCCAGCAGTGATCCGAGTTACAGCAATACGAGCACCGAAACACATCGCATTATCTTCAACGTGATTTTTATTTGTCTGAATGTTAAAGTCCGTTTGCAATTCACGTCATATTTTCAAGTGCGGGATATTTAGAGATGTGGGCGGGGATTTGATTTTATCCATCATGATTTGATTCGATTTTTAAAAAGTGGGTGTTTAGTACATCACAATGAAACCGAATGTAAAATGTTTCTTAAAACATTCCCAGACACTTAAATACATTTAAAGGGGGCATATCATGAAAATCTGACTTTTTCCATAAGTGCTATAATTGGGTCCCCAGTGCTTCTATTAATCTAGAAAATGTGAAAAATAACAACCTATTTACTTTGGTTTACCAAAATTTTCTCTGCAAGCATGTGGAAAAATAGGCCATTAAAATTAGCAAAAAAAATTGTCAAGAAAAAAATCTTAGTATTTTTGTCTTGCTTTCAGTAAAAATATCAAAAAAATCTTAAATTAAGATGCTTTTTCTTGATGAGCAAAATGACCCAAGAAAATAAATCTAGTTTTTAGGACAAAAATATCAAATCTAAGTGATTTTGTGCATAAAACAAGCAAAGAAAAATCTGCCAATGGGGTAAGCTAATTTTTCTTGAATTGTTCTTGAATTTTGAGATTAAGAAAAAAAAATTAAGATTTTTTTGCTTACCCCATTGGCAGATTTTTTTGCTTGTTTTCTTAACAAAATCACTTAAATTTGATATTTTTGGTCTAAAAACTAGGCTTATTTTCTTGGCGTGTTTTGCTAATTAAGAAAAAGCATCTTAATTTTAGAATTTTTAGATATTTTTGCTGAAAACAAAACAAAATTACTACAAATTTTTTTCTTGAAAATCATTTTTTGCAGTTATCCAACCATGGCACTGGCATTTAGTGCAGAGAGAAAAACAATTTGACAGCACACTTGAGTTTTAATTTTAACGAACCACTATCATGGCGATCATTTGCACTGCAAAAAATGATTTTCAAGAAAAATATTTATTAGTATTTTTGTCTTGTTTTCAGTCAAAAAAATATCAAAAAATTCATAAATAAGTCTAGTTTTTAGACCAAAAATATTAAATTTAAGTGATTTTGTGAATAAAACACGCATAAAAATCTGCCAATGGGGTAAGCAAATTTTTCTTGAATTTTTCTTGAATTTAGTGTTTAAGAAAAATGTTTAGATTTTTTTGCTTACCCCATTGGCAGATTTTTTTGCTTGTTTTATGCACAAAATCCCTTAAATTTGATATTTTTGGTCTAAAAACTAGACTTATTTTCTTGGGTCGTTTTGCTCATCAAGAAATAATTTTTTTATATTTTTACTGAAAACACGACAAAAATACTACAAATTTTTTTCTTAAAAAATAATTTTTTGCAGTGTGCATTTCCTCATATCATTTGCATTTTAAAGGACACACCCAAAATGGCAATTTTAACATGTTATAATAAAATATATGTATGGTATTTTGAGTTAAAACTTCATTATTTCTGGGGACACCAAAGATTTATTTTACATCTTAGAAAAGTCTTTTGAAATGTCCCCTTTAAATAAGACACACATTTTTTTTATAATAACATGCATTGTTGTCATGTATTCAGAAAGTTAATAGAATTCAATTTGAACATAGATTTAACTCAACCTTTTTTTTTTCAAGCCAGTGTTGAGTCGAAAAGGAGCGAGTCCAGCCTGTTAGGTTGTAATTTAGCATATGCTGGGTTGGTTTAACCCATTGTTGGGTCAAATATAAAAAATTTCTGGGTTAATTTAACCCAATGGCTGAGGTCTTTTTGACCCAACGCTGGTGTTTATTCCAATATCCCTGAATTGTAAAACTGGATTTCATTGCCTGTTGTGTGTTTTTCCAGCCAGTGTTTTTGCTCACTTTGTGTATTTCAGTTGATTTTCTTTAGGTGTCTTTTTATATCTTCGTAATGCATTTTAAGTTTCATACTTGAATAGCAGGTGTTATAAATGAGCTCAGAGACTCTCTGTACAGACCGAACACTAAACGTTTGCTCTACATGATGTCATGAGAGGTCAACTTGTGTTTGACCTTTCTGCGTGCCGACCCAATCACTTTCAGAATGTTAGATTCAGAATTGGACCCGGTCTCTTTTCTATGCACCGTGAATCCTGTCGCTTTATGTTGTCCAAATATAGATTTTTTTGTCTTCAGTGTTTCTGATGTCGAACACAAACGTGTGAAGCTTTAGAAGGGAACCCCCATTTATATTTTCCCCTTTGCGTCATTCACCTCCACGTTTGCCACATTTCAGGCAATACATTGTATTCCCCACATTCGAATCTGAAACAAAGCACAAACGTATTTGTCGGGTTGTTTAAAAGACTTTGCTATTCCTACGGTTTATGTTTTTCTGCAGGTGACTCTTTTTAAGACTTACGCTTTGTAGCCAAAATATGATTTGGACTCTATTCTCTTCATATTGTATTATTGATGTGCACAGCTGGAGTTTAATGTTTCAATCTATGGATAATTTGTATATATTGTTTACAAGACTTTGTGTTTATTAGAACTCTTATTTTTGGTAAATTCTGTACATATCCTGAAAAGATTTCTGTTTGTGTGAACATCTGTATTTGTACCTATTTTGTAAAGGAATAAATAAGCTGTTTACTAGACTTAAATACTTTGCTGCTGGGTGATGTGCCCACCTTTTCACTACTTTAATGAAATTTCTTTATTATGAAGTATTTCACATTTATGCTGTACTGTATATATTTTGAAAACACTGGAGAGGAGGTCAGAATGTAATATTATCATGTCCTCAAAACACATTGAGGTCGTTTGCTTTTCCAAAAAGTATTTTCAACTCACCTTAAGCAGTTTAAATGCTTTATTATTGTTGCATTTCTTATCAAAAGCTCTACTTCTGATGATATAGGAGCAGCAATTTAAAGATACAAAAACTTGACTGAAGTCTGAAGACGAACTATAAATCTTCTGAAGGTTTCAAGTCTCTATGAAGTAATTTGGATGCTGTTTTTCACAAGAAATGTTTATATCCACGTTAACTTACATATGTGTTGGGAATAAAAACGTCTTTTAACCTTTAAAACCTGTTTATTGTAATAGCAACAGGGCAGAGCCTTTGAAAATGTGATACAGAGGACAACTTCATGACTTCTTGTTAGAACTTCTGGCTTTCATTCTTTACATTAATTCACCAAGGTAAACCCATAGTTATTTTCAAGACACAACAATCAAGTAATGTAAAACAGGTCTGGTGTTTTAAAGGAAACTGTGCATCAGTAGTTCTCAAACTTTTTTCGGTGTGCGGCCCCCCTTGTGCATGGTGGATCCCTTCGTGGCCCCCCCAAAGAAAATTTATGACATAAAAATCAAACAATCTTGAATTAAAACATAAATTAAATTATACAATGAAGTGCTGTTGGTTAGTAGCCTTATTTTTCTGAGGTTTAATTACACAGAATTTATTAATGTATTTTATAAAATGTCATAAAACTGGGGGGCCCCTGGCACCACCCCCCAGTTTGAGAACTACTGTATTAACCAATGCTAGGAGTAAATATCACAGTGACCGCACCAAATAAGGTAGATGTGTATACAGCTGGTACCAAAATTTACTCTTTGGCACCAAATTGTACTTTTGAGGTAATAAGAACTCTTTAGGTGCAAAGGTGTACATTTGTGAAAGGGGACCGCCACGGTGACAGCTAGGGACAAAATGTGACCATTTTTTCTGACATTGTATAGTAGATTAGTGGCACCTAGGAAATTATATCATTGTAAAAAAAATGCAGCATTTTTGTTAAATCAACACATATTTTTATGTTACTTAAAAAAATAAGTCAAAATGAATTTATGTCAACTTTTTTAAGCCAAAACTTAAAAAAGTAGATTTAATTGGCTTGCAAAACCAAGTTGTTTTAACTTCGTGCTGCATTTTTTTTTACAGTGTGCATATTTCTTTGTCAAGGTTTCTTTATAGCATAAAAGTACAACAGTCAAGAAAGATACCAAAATCCAAGGTTTGGTGAACTGAACACTTTTTAATTATAGCAAATATACAAGTAAATTTAAAAAAGAAGACGCTGTAAATAATCACATGCCCTTTAAACAACAGTCTAATTCTTAATACATTAATAATGACAATTTTCACCGTGGTAAATGTTGTGGCTCTCATGTTTATGTACAGTCTTGTTCAAAATAATAGCAGTACAATGTGACTAACCAGAATAATCAAGGTTTTTAGTATATTTTTTATTGCTACGTGGCAAACAAGTTACCAGTAGGTTCAGTAGATTCTCAGAAAACAAACAAGACCCAGCATTCATGATATGCACGCTCTTAAGGCTGTGCAATTGGGCAATTAGTTGAAAGGGGTGTGTTCAAAAAAATAGCAGTGTCTACCTTTGACTGTACAAACTCAAAACTATTTTGTACAAACATTTTTTTTTCTGGGATTTAGCAATCCTGTGAATCACTAAACTAATATTTAGTTGTATGACCACAGTTTTTTAAAACTGCTTGACATCTGTGTGGCATGGAGTCAACCAACTTGTGGCACCTCTCAGCTGTTATTTCACTCCATGATTCTTTAACAACATTTCACAATTCATTCACATTTCTTGGTTTTGCTTCAGAAACAGCATTTTTGATATCACCCCACAAGTTCTCAATTGGATTAAGGTCTGGAGATTGGGCTGGCCACTCCATAACATTAATTTTGTTGGTTTGGAACCAAGACTTTGCCCGTTTACTAGTGTGTTTTGGGTCATTGTCTTGTTGAAACAACCATTTCAAGGGCATGTCCTCTTCAGCATAGGGCAACATGACCTCTTCAAGTATTTTAACATATGCAAACTGATCCATGATCCCTGGTATGCGATAAATAGGCCCCACACCATAGTAGGAGAAACATGTCCATATCATGCTCCATGCTTCACTGTCTTCAATGTGTACTGTGGCTTGAATTCAGAGTTTGGGGGTCGTCTCACAAACTGCCTGTGGCCCTTGCACCCAAAAAGAAAAATTTTACTCTCATCAATCCACAAAATGTTCCTTCATTTCTCTTTAGGCCAGTTGATGTGTTCTTTGGCAAATTGTAACCTCTTCTGCACATGCCTTTTTTTTAACAGAGGGACTTTGCGTGGGATTCTTGAAAGAATCTAGATTAGCTTCACACAGACGTCTTCTAACTGTCACAGTACTTACAGGTAACTCCAGACTGTCTTTGATCATCCTGGAGGTGATCATTGGCTGAGCCTTTGCCATTCTGGTTATTCTTCTATCCATTTTGATGGTTGTCTTCCGTTTTCTTCCACGTCTCTCTGGTTTTGCTCTCCATTTTAAGGCATTGGAGATCATTTTAGCTGAACAGCCTATCATTTTTTGCACCTCTTTATAGGTTTTCCCCTCTCCAATCAACTTTTTAATCAAAGTCCGCTGTTCTTCTGAACAATGGCTTGAACGACCCATTTTCCTCAGCTTTCAAATGCATGTTCAACAAGTGTTGGCTTCATCCTTAAATAGGGGCCACCTGATTCACACCTGTTTCTTCACAAAATTGATGACCTCAGTGATTGAATGCCACACTGCTTTTTTTTTAACACACCCCTTTCAACTAATTCAACTAATTGCCCAATTGCACAGCCTTAAGAGCGTGCATATCATGAATGCTGGGTCTCATTTGTTTTCTGAGAATCTACTGAACCTACTGGTAACTTGTTTGACACGTAGCAATAAAAAAATATACTAAAAATCTTGATTATTCTGGTTAGTCACATTGTACTGCTATTATTTTGAACAAGACTGTACATGTGTAATATTGCTTTGCTGATTTTTTATTTAAAATGTGCTTTCTGAACTGTGCAGAAGTGCTCCACAGACTCATCTATATAATTATGTCAGGTATCTGCTATGCAGTGCTTAAACATAGGCTTTCATATCTTTAACATGAGAGATTTCTATCTCTTTTTGACGCAATGCTCAGTAGAAAAAACCCAGCCTTTTTTAGAGCAACATGATTTCACGGCAAGTGGTGTTATAGTCATGAAAAATTTGATTAATTTATTCTTGTCCATGGCAAGAAATTTAGCTTTTTATCATGCCTTGAGCATGAATTTCTTTCTCGTGTCACTCAGCATGAATTTCTATAAATAGTTTTTTGTGTCCGTGGCACGACTTTCATTTAATGATGTCATTTTATGTATTGTTTTTTTTCCTTTTTTTTAAATCATTGTCGCTTGGGGTTGGGGTTAGATTGGGGTTTGGGTTAGGATGTACTTTTATGTATTGGTTTCTACATGTTTTTCTTCTACTTTTAAAACTATTCTCACCTGGTTTTGGGGTTAGAGTTGGGGTTTGGGTTAGGATGTCTAAAAATGTAATAGAAAGTGATTCTAACCCCAACCACAAGCAAAGAAAATAGGAAAAAAACAATGAGAAAGCAATACCTAAAATGACACGAAAAAGAAAGTCGTGCCACAGACACAAAAAACTATTTATAGAAATTTGACACAAAAAAGACATTCGTGCTCAGTGCACAAAAAAAGCAGAATTTCGTGCCATGGACAAATTAAATCACAATTTACGTGACTATAACCTTCTAAGACCTGAGTTTTGGGTTGTCTTTTGTTCTACCAGCTATTTTGGGGTTAGGAAGAACCAATAAATATAATAACCAAATATTTTTCTTAGAACATAAAGCAGTGTATTTGTCCATGTTTGTGTACAACAGGTTCCAGTTACAGAGAATAAGTATTGTGGTCCAAACAAAAAAAATGTATGTCCACATTTGTGGACATCCAGGTCTTAACACGACTTTCCATGAGATCAGTCTGTTATACTGTATACTGTGTAAGCATTCATGTGCATGCACACCGCCAGCAACTTCATCGATGTGTGACGCCCATCTCTTTCAATAAGGTTGTTGGGAGGCGTTCCTAACAAATGAGTAACCACCTTCTCAGTAAATGATGAAAGACGGATGACGTGAACTCCACCGCTTCACTGTTTCCATGCGCATTTTAAAGTATTGCATAAGAAACGAGTGAGGGAAACACCAAATTTCGAATAAAAATCCATTAATTCGCAAAAACGTTTTTACACTCGCTTGAGGTGGTTTTTGACTTTGACGAAAAAGAGTAAATGCAAATAATGGAAGATTAAACGCATTTGCTAAATAAATTCTGACATTTAACCCACAAGACTACGGAGCCCCTAAAGGGACATGGAGCAAAAATTAAATAAAGTTTAGTTTCATGTGCTCACTTGAAACTTTCATGTGCTCACACGAAACCTTCATGTGCAGAATTTTTTTTAAAGTTTAGTTTCGCTTGTTCACGTGAAGCTATTGCGTGCTCACCTGAAACTATCGCGCGCGCATGTGAAAGCGAAAGTTTCACGTGCGCGTACGATAGTTTCACGCGAGCATGCAATAGTTTCACGCGAGCATGCAATAGTTTCACGCGAGCACGCGATAGTTTCACGCGAGCACGCGAAACTAAACGTAAAAAAAAATTCTGCACATGAAAGTTTCACGTGAGCACATGAAACTAAACTATAGATTTTTTTTACTCCAATGTCACCTTAGGGGCTCGGTACAAGACTAACTCTTTCCGCAGTCGTTGTTTTTGCCAAATATAGGCTCGACGTCGTTGTAATGCCCTTTCTGTTAGTGCCTGCATCAAAAATTCTTCATTCCTTCTTCATTTAGTTTGACAAATTTTAAAAGTAAATTTATAACTTGCCAGATCGTAACTAAATGCAGTCCTTTCTCCATTTTCTAAGTGTGCCTTGTTATATTTACTGTTGGTTACTAGGTTACCAATACTACACTCATTCGCTGTAACAATTGATGGAAACGCACCTAATTTGCATTTGTATTTTTTGTTTTTTTTTTGCGAATTTTGAAGATTTGCTTCATGTTTGGATGGAAACCCCACTATTGGTAGAAGCCCCCAAAAGTCACTCATCATTTGCATAAAGTTGAACTGTTCCAAAATCTTTTTTAAGGAAGTCGTGTCACTGTACCGTTATGTTTGCAACGCTTCCAGGTCTTGCTAAAGCAAGGCTGCGTCCGAAACCGCATACTGTACAGTAGGTACTGAATAAGATGAAGTACCTACTTACTTGCCGTTAAAACAGTAGGTACTGTATAGTATGAATCTTGGTAGTATGAATGAGATTCGGACGTACTACATCCGCCATGTTGCTACATCACGTGACATACGTCGTCATCACGTCATGTCATTCCAGCGCGAAAACAGCCGCATGATCGTCTTCTTCGTTGGATAACTCCTCTGCCAGGGCATCATGGGATAGTGAAGTGTCCATCGTATGCACACTGCAAAATCTAACCGGAAGTAGTAGGTCATCCGTGTACTTTTCGCATACTGTTTTTCGAATACTATGTATTCGGACATACTACTTGCCTCGCCTACTTCTTTTCGCGTACAATATAGTATGAAGTAGGCGGTTTCGGACACAGCACAAGACTTGTCAGATCTGCGCATGCGCAAAGTCCCAAAGTAACAATAAAAGAAAAAAAGAAAATGAACAGAACAAAATAAGAAACAGCAAAAGAAAATACCCAAAGTAACCACGGTTGTACGATTGGCTCTTTTACTGAAAGGCGGGACTGGAAGTCATGTTGCATCTCCCCCAATAGCAGTGACGCTCTAGGGTAAAATATCTTTGGCTGCGTCCGAAACCGCATACTGTATAGTAGGTACTGAATAAGATGAAGTACCTACTTACTTGCCGTTAAAACAGTAGGTACTGTATAGTATGAATCCATGTAGTATGAATGAGATTCGGACGTACTACATCCGCCATGTTGCTACATCACGTGACATACGTCGTCATCACGTCATGTCATTCCAGCACGAAAACAGCCGCATGATCGTCTTTTTCATTGGATAACTCCTCTGCCAGGGCATCATAGGATAGTGAAGTGACCATCGTATGCACACTGCAAAATCTAACCGGAAGTAGTAGGTCATTCGGGTACTTTCCGCATACTGTTTTATTCGGACATACTACTCGCCTCGCCTACTGCATTTCGCGTACTATATAGTATAAAGTAGGCGGTTTCGGACGCAACACTAGACTGTTCTCAACTTTGTTGTGTAGCTGGACACGCCTACTTCCTGTCACTAATGGTCACTCGTGTTGCTCCAAGCTTCCATTAAATTGAACGAGATTGCGTCGCTCTGCCATTGTTAGTCGCTGGACACACCATTAGATTGTACATCAGGTAATAATGGTCAGTATATTGATTTTTGGATGTAGATTAAAACACATTTTAATGAAAACTCCCAAACTTTATCCATGTTGGGATTCATTGTCACAAAGTCCATTTGATCTGAGCAGTGTTGTATTAAACATGGAGCACTAGGAATGTATGAATGTTCTGTTGAGACACACACACACGCGCACGTACACACACACCCTTCGGCACATGAATGAATGTTTGGCCATTCTTTCTCTCTCTCTCTCTTTCTTTGTGGTGGCTGGATGACAGAAGTGGACCAGCTCTGTGTTAGAACAAAGCCCCGCTCGAGTGGGTTTCCCTGTGGAGGTCCAGTTTCGCCTGAAGCCCCCGTCCTGAACGAGACACCTCGACTGCGGACACTTAATCAAATGGCAAACAAAACTACATTATACAGCTTAACACAAATAGAGCGGTGACATTAATAAATCTCAAGATTACACAAGATTTAGTATGGACAGATCAGAATCACTCTGACTTGGGTGAAAAGAAAAAGCTTTTCAATTACACAAACATAAAGCCATTTGTTTTCTTCTGGATCTCAATGATGTGGCACGAGACCTCCACCACCTGTGTGATGTTACCCACATGAAATTGTTGCAGATAGGGTGGCCATTCGTGCCAGTTCCGCCGGACACGTCTCGAACATGTTTTCGGGTTCGTTCTCCGGAAGTCGCGTTGGTCGATCGCATACGTCATCAAGGTTTGATATTTCAGGTTTAATTTCAGAAAAGCAACCGGTACATTTCAAGGTAAGAATGAAACTACAATGATTGTATGTCTTAAAAGAAATAAATCTTAATTTTCGAATGTATTTTAACTGAAATGTGAGAACCTCGATGACGTATGCGGTCGAGCAACGCGACTTCCGGAGAACGAACCCGGAAACATGTTCGAGACGTGTCCGGCGGAACTGGCACGAAGCCACCCTAGTTGCAGAGTTGTAGTCGAGTCCGAGTCGAGAACAAGACCAAGGACTCGACATTTTATAAAGCGACAACACTGCAATGTTGAGATTTTCAGCAACTCATTCGTGAACCTATTGATGTAAAAACTGACTTTAATTGGTCTGGTTTAGATTAGTGAAACAATTTTAATACATAATATTACACAGCTGCATACACAACCTTTGATGAGTTAAGCTGGCCTGCATCATCATCGAGAGAAACTATTATAATACATAACAAATCAACTTAATAGCAGTCATTTTGTCATATTTGTAAATGAAATGGTACTTCAGACAGACAGGGAAAATGCAGTGCGTAACTTTCCATCGGTCGTTTGCAGCGTAGACGCTTCTGCAACTTTTGTTGCGTCAGCCTGCGCCGCGTGCGTCCTGCGAGTTTATGATGTTTTTAACTCGAGCTTTTAAAGACAAATGCACATGAAGTCACATTCATTGTACAGACACAGTTGACTTCTAGCATAAAAGAATCACTTTGTTCAGTCACAACATATCTGTCATTTACTCACAATTAATTATCTGACGACATCTTGACATCAAAAACAGAAAGCCGACTTCAAACTTCAAACAAATCGAAAAAGTGACCTGATAAATTGGGGTAATGAATAAGGATTATTCACAAAGATGGTTTAAAAAATTAATGCGTCATAGTTACATAGCCTCATTCTGTCACGAGCTGAAAGTTAAAATTATTTCCACTGAATCTTTAAACACTCTGGCTGCTTGTTTTTACACTCGCTCGATGTCTGAGCTGAGTTCAAGTGCAAAGTATGCTGTTAAACCTAAACGGAAATGTTATCTAGACACAATCATACGTGCGACTATCTTCCAATAATTTGCCCTTAAAAGATTTTGTTCTTCACATGTCCATTTAGTTTTGATCCGACACTGAGAGCTTATATAAATTTCAAACATCCAATGATATAATTATGACAATCCTCCCATAGTTTCACTTATTTTTGAACACATAGTTCGTGATATCCACGTTTGCTTGCGGCTCTTTTAAACAAAGAGGGCTTCTGCACATGCATTAAAGCTCAGAGCGCTGCCGGAGGGCGTAATACTGTTTCTGTGAGCGCCGCCAGGAAAAGCTCTCAATTATAATGCCTCCAATCCCATCATCCTTCATCTAACAAAGCATAACACAAAAAGTACTGATAACTGCATACAACGTGTTGCTATAAGGTGTGAAAAAGTCGTTTTTATAAACAACAATGAACTTAAAAACTATCCATGTGGCATAGGTTGACCCCCGACCCCTGATTTTGGCTTCAGTGCTTTCTTTGCCGTTTAAGCGATGTTTTTTTGGGTGTCCGGTAGTGTCCTCACCACCTTTATATCGTCACGAGGAAATTAAAGATAGACGCGGGCCTGCATCGCATCTGGAATAGGGACGTCCTCTGATTGGTGGATTGAGGCGGAACAGGAAATGATGATGATGTGCTGTTCCCGCTTCAGTTCTTTGGGGTTTGCGTCAGTGGTTTGAGTGTGATACATTACATTCCCCTTTTAAAAGCTGAACTTTGAAGAGTCTGTGTGTTTGTGTAGTTCGGTCAGGGGGCCGAGGGCCTTGAATGTTTCTTTAGTCCAGCGGTTCCTGTTTTATCCTGATGGGCGTGTTCATCGACTGACTCCGCCTGTCCTCGCGACACAGCACATATTCGCTGAACTGTGAGGAGTCGACTCCACCGCCGCAGGATGCCGCCACACTGAAACCCTTTTGAAAGAGACGCTCCAAAACCTGTGCAGACAGAAAGCACAGAGGGTCAAAACTCGAAATGGAATTAGATGAGTCTTTGTTTCAGTCTCATTATTTATAAATTCATGTTATACAAGTGAGTTTTATATTCTATTTTGAACATGAAGAGCTAATAAGAGATAATAACACTGCAAAAAATGATTTTCAAGAAAAAAAATTCTTAGTATTTTTGTCTTATTTTCAGTAAAAATATCTAAAAACAATTTAAATTAAGATGCTTTTTCTTGATGAGCAAAAATATGAAATTTAAGTGATTTTGTGCATAACACAGGCAAAAAAATCTTGATTTTTTTTATTTAGTGTTTAAGAAAAAATTTTTAAGATTTTTTTGCTTACTCCATTGGCAGATTTTTTTGCTTGTTTTATGCAAAAAATCACTTACATTTGATATTTTTGGTCTAAAAACTAGGCTTATTTTCTTGGCTCGTTTTGCTCATCAAGAAAAAGCATCTTAATTTAAGAATTTTTTTTCTTGAAAATCATTTTTTGCAGTGTAATGGATTTCAAAAAAATGACTTTCTTACTAAGTATTTTTGTCTTGTTTTTAGTAAAAATATCTAAAAATTCTTAAATAAAGATGCTTTTTCTTGATGAGCAAAATAACCTAGGAAAATAGGTCTAGCTTTTAGACAAAAAAAAAACTTTAAGTAAATTAGTGCTTAAAACAAGCAAAAAAATCTGCCAATAGAATAAGAAACTTTTTCTTGAGTTAAGTGTTTATGAAAAAAAGTAAACTTATTTTAAGAAAATATTTATTATTTCATTGGCAGATTTTTTTTTAACTTGTTTTAAGTACTAATTTACTTAAAGTTTTTATTTTTTTGTCTAAAAACTAGACTTATTTTCCTAGGTCATTTTGCTCATCAAGAAAATGCATCTTAATTTAAGATATTTTTACTGAAAACAAGACAAAAATACTAAGTAGGAAAGTCATTTTTTTGCAGTGTGATATTGACCGAATGCTCTTTGCGTGTATTATACGCTCATCGAATACCTTTACTTCAAATCCGCTTAATCCCGGTCTTCAGAAATACTGCTTTGTTGGCAGAATCTGCTAAATGCCACGAACATTTTTCAGCAAAGTCCACTTACTGTGGGTTCACACCAGCCGCATTTAAGGCGTCAAATTCGCGTCTACCACGTGTAGTTTGCCGCTTGAACATTTTGAGTTTACTTGCTTCATTCACACATGAAATTCTGGTCATTGAGACATTCACGTGGAAATTCACGTCTTGGGGGTACTTCTGCGACTCCGCTCGCTTCCTGTAATCACGTCACTACAAGAGCAAGCTCCTGATTGGTTAATGTGGCACATTTTTCCGGCAAAGTTAAATTTTTTCAAATCGCGCGTTTCCCGCGGCAATGCTCAATTTGCGTCATTCGAGTGAACTAGACGCGCAAATGAGGCGAATTGTGTCTTACACGCCTAGCTTTTTTATTTTTACCATTTTGGAATCCATTCAGCCGATGTCCGGCTCTGCCGCTGCCACTTTTAGCATAGTTTAGCATAATTCATTTAATCTGATTGATATTACGCAGTCCCAGAAAATAGTCCCCTGCTAATGAAAGTTACTAAGGGGACTATTTTCGGGCACTGTGTAATATCATTGCGCCGGCTGCAGCCATGTTACAGCAGCAAAGTCCTTGATTATTACGCCAGAATGAGAGTATAGTCCTAGCCATATCTGCTTAATAGGAAAAATATCGGAACTCTTTGGTTATTTTTTAGCATGATGCTAATGGTCTAATCAGATTCAATCGATTATGCTAAGCTATGCTAAAAGTGCTAGCGCCAGACCCGAAGATCAGCTGAATGGATTCCAAAATGGTAAAAATCAAATGCTTAACTCTAGAGGAGCTGGAAAATGAGCATATTTTGAAAAAAAGTGGAGTATCCCTTTAATAATCAGTTATTGAATATGTAGACAAAAAGTCGGTGTTTAAAACTGTCTCCTTAACTTGCCCCAATTCACAATGGTAAGCTCCTAATAATGATTTATAATTTGAGCTGTAGGGTCGGTTTTCCCGGAAAAAAGTTTGACAAACGTCAGTTCGTCTTTGGGTGATTACATCACGTCCATAAACAAAGAAGAGGAGCCGACTGTTTCTTTGCAAAGCTTATTTATTCATCTTTCAGATGATATATAAATCTCAATTTCCAAAAATGTACCCTTGGTTTTGTGTTCCATGGTCTTGTAAATGTTAAATTAACCTTTACACACTGCAAAAAATGATTTTCAAGAAAAAATGTTCTTAGTATTTTTGTCTTGTTTTCAGTAAAAATATCTACAAATTCTTAATTTAAGATGCTTTTTCTTGATGAGCAAAACAACCCAAGAAAATAAGTCTAGTTTTTAGACCAAAAATATCAAATTTAACTGATTTGGTGCATAAAACAAGCAAAAAAATCTGCCAATGGGGTAAGCAACAAAATCTTTAAAATTTTTCCTAAACACTAAATTTAAGAAAAATGCAAGGAAAATTTGCTTATCCCATTGGCAGATTTTTTTACTGAAAACAAGACAAAAAATACTAAGAATTTTTTTCTTGAAAATCATTTTTTGCAGTGCAGGAAAACATGTCTGATGCACGTAGAGGGTTCTGCATCTGAACTCTTCACATATCACAAGCAATTACACAAATTCACACTCTACAACTCCTGTCAC
Organism: Paramisgurnus dabryanus; assembly: GCF_030506205.2. Classification (NCBI taxonomy): domain Eukaryota; kingdom Metazoa; phylum Chordata; class Actinopteri; order Cypriniformes; family Cobitidae; genus Paramisgurnus; species Paramisgurnus dabryanus. Next base: position 29,949,619 of record NC_133345.1, on the reverse strand, counting down.
ACACACCCTCCATTAATAAAGCTGCACCTTCCATCAGCCAAAACAAACTTAACAACACCTCCTGTCAGGCAAACACCCTCTGTTGAGCTGAACACACACTACACACCCAAACCCAGTATAAGTCACACATTAGAAGTGTGTTTGATCACGTCTGTAATAGCCCCAGAGGGGTATGAACATGAAGCGGTCAATTAATCATTCCACCCCAACCTTCCCATATATTCCTGCTGTTCACGTTTCCAAACCTCAGATACATGACACTAACAGCGAAAGATTAAAGAAAATCTCACAGGAGCATCTCACATACAGCAGGAGTCTGTGTCACTACTGGCAAAGACGATTAGAGAACAAGCGTTCGTCTTTCATAGGGACTTTAACTTCATCAGGACCAGATAGACACACACACAAAATACACCAAGCTCAATCACAGTTAACTCTACACAACAACTCATTTAGACTTCAGTCAGTGAATAATCTGTTCTGAGATCAGCCATCTGCTCACAACTTCAGCTGAAAGTTTCACTGCTGCATGTTTACATCAGAAGTCACTGTCCATCATAATCATACAAACATCAGATGATGAATATAGCCATCATTTAGCATCATGCACAGCATTTAAATGCAGGACTGAGTCTCATAAATCATCACAAATCATATCTGTACTCACAGTTAATGCACTTTACTGGAGAAACTACAACGGCAGAAACACAACGTGTGTGTAACCTGCTCTATCTCGTGTCTCTTTCTCTCTCTCTCTCCGTGGCACAACATCTATCAATTTGATGGAAGTTCAACGACGTCGGTGTTGATTCAGGCTCTCCATCACTGTGAGATATGGACTGAGTCAGACAACTCAGCTTTTACACAGTGTGTGTGTGTGTGTGTGAGGTGTTGACCAAATGTTTTTGCCTTTTTCAACCAGTTCTCATCCGCTCAGCTGCCACCTTCCTCAATGCCTGAAATCTCACTAAAGACTCATTCAATCTCTCTTTGTCTCTCTCCAGGCAGGTGCTTTCAATTCTTCTCTCACTTTCTCAAGCTAAACAAGACTCATTCGAAAAAGAAATCTCAATTTTTTTTCACAACAACACATGGGAGGTCTGAACAAATCTATTAGACTGTTCATAAACATTAGTTTTGAAGGTTAACTGACCAACAACAACATCTTTAAATCTCTGTTTATGATATATAGATATTACACACGCACACCTAAATCTCACCACAAAACCTCTTCAGGGTGTATAAAGGCTCATGTGTGAGGTGTGGTTAGACGCCTGCAGTGACGGCTACAGTCAGTAATAAGATCACAGTTGTGTTGTATTGTGTTGTATAGTGAAGCGGGATTACTGTGTTCTTCACACAGAGTAATGAGTCGGTTCATCAGGTCTTCTGAAAGAAACACACCCTACACCTGCAGGAGCCTCCACCCATCCGGTCACAAAACTAAACTACAATAATACAACAGCCTGTAAAAACCTTTTAGATATAAAATCTTTAAATGTGCACACTTTTAACACTTTTTGATGCAAAGAGGTAGGCTATTTCTAAAACAAATGATGTGTTACTGTATAACTCAGTGGCAGAGCATTTCATTAACAGCAAATATACCGCAAAAATTACTTTCTTACATAGTACTAAATTCACTTAAATATCAAATTTAAGTGAATTTGTGCTTAAATCAAGCAAACAAATCTGCCAATGTAGTGAGAGATTTTTTTAATTACACTGCAAAAACTTTTTTCAAGAAAAAAAATCTTAGTATTTTTGTCTTTTTTTCAGTAAAAATATCTACAAATTCTTAAATTAAGATGCTTTTTCTTGATGAAACAACACAAGAAAATAAGTCTAGTTTTTAGACAACAAATATCAAATTTAAGTGATTTTGTGCATAAAACAAGCAAAAAAAATCTGCCAATGGGGGAAAGCAAAAAAATCTTGAACATTATTCTTAAACACTAAATTCAAGAAAAAATCAAGAAAAATTAGCTTGTTTTATGCACAATATTACTTAAATTTGATATTTTTGGTCTGAAAACTAGACTTATTTTCTTGGGTCATTTTGCTCATCAAGAAAAATCATCTTAATTTAAGACTTTTTAGATATTTTTACTGAAAACAAGACAAAAATACTAAGACATTTTTTCTTGAAAATATTTTTTTTGCAGTGTGTAAGTGTTTAAGAAAAAGTAAACTTATTTCAAGATTTTTTTTCTCACCCCTTTGACAGTTTTTTTTTTTTTGCTTGTTTTAAATACAAATTCACTTAAACTGTATATTTGTTGTTTAAAAATTAGAATTATTTTCTTTTGTAATTTTGCTCATCAAGATAATGCATCTTAATTTAAAAAAATTAGAAAATTGTCCTGAAAGCTAAGTAAGAAAGTCATTTTTTGCAGTGTAAGGTCATGGGTTCAAACCTAGTGATCACCCATATGGCAAAAAAAACACATTTCTTTGGCCAAATATATGAAATGTATGCTAAATACATTTTGTAGAAAGTAAATATATTAAGTTTTAACCTTCATATATTAACATATTTTTCATATGTATTTCAGGGGCAACAAATACATTTCTAATTTGACAACCCATATGGCCAAAAATATCTTCTTTTGCTGGCCATAATATAAAAGTTTTTATAAAATGTATAAAGTATAAGTATTAATTGTATAAAGTAAGAGTATAAAATATATAAGTATAAAATATACAATTATGGGGTGGTTTCCCGGACAGGGAATAGCTTAAGCCAGGTCTTAGTTTAATTAGAAAATATAACTAGTTTTAACAAACATACCTTACTAAAAACATTACTTGTGTGCATTTTGAGGCAAAACAAAGAGCACTGATGTATTTTAAGATATGTCAGTGCAAGTTGTTTTCAGTTTGGACAGCTCTTACATTTATTTTAATTCAGGACTAGTCTAATCCTTGTCCGGGAAACCGCCCCATAAATATATTTGTGATATTGAAAATATATTTAATTTTTATCTTTTAAACCTGTTTTGTTTCTTCCAATGCAATGTGAATGTAAATTTTTCAAAGTGTATTTATTTTTAAAATATATTTTAAAATATACAAAATTCACTAAAAAATATATTGGTGAAAAAAACATTTTTCAGTACATATATTTCTGGCCTTTTGAAATGTATTTAAAGTTATATTTAAAAACATATTTTTTTGACGTATGGGCACACTTACTGAAAACAATGTATACTTTATAATGTAAATGTATAAGGAGCACCAGATCCTTTGATGGTTTTTTAAGGGATGAGAATAGGACACAAGCTCTGCGCTGGATTATACTAAAATTATCATCATGAAATCATATGATAGACAGCCACATTATACTGACATTTAAGATATCTAACATTGACCTAACATATCATGTGCAGGGAGAGATAAGCTTTTTTGTAAAATAAAATCCAGCTTCATCCGCTCACAGAAAGTATCTAGCTTTTTAAGAAACAGACATCAAGAACAAAAAAAAAGGAAAAAAAAAACTCATAGGGTCCAAACTTCTGCAGGAAACACAGAAGGGAAATGTTGTGTTAGTTGATGCAGCCAATTAATTATATTGTAAGACATTTAGAAATCTATAAAAAAAGAATACAGGGGTTGAGGCTGTTTGATAAAGTGTAAGTACGGTATTAAAAAATGCAACACATGTATTTCAACCGCTCTGGGCTCAGTTACATTGGAGTCTTTTTTTTAAGGAAGAACTTGGGTTTTTAAAAGGGGAATCGTGTAAATTATGCATATCATTTTCTAGCCGCTCTTTTCGTCTGCTCTCTCAGTTTTTTTCAGGAATTAACAAATGTGTCTACACATATTTTTGTAGCTCATGGGAAACTGTCTCTCTCTCTCTCTCTCTCTCTCTCTCTCTCTCTCTCTCTCTCTCTCTCTCTCTCTCTCTCTCTCTCTCTCTCTCTCTCTCTCTCTCTCTCTCTCTCTCTCTCTCTCTCTCTCTCTCTCTCTCTCTCTCTCTCTCTCTCTCCATGAAATGTGAGGAGGTGTGGCCAGGTGCATGTGTGTGTGATGTCACTGTCATGTGTTTTCTGCTATCAGTTCACATATAGGTTAAGTCTTGTAATGCTACGATAACTAAAAATGTATAACATATAGTGAATATTGCACAATGCATTTAACAAGTAAAAAAGATGGGCAAAAAATGTTTGTACAAATAACGGTTTTAGTTTAAAGGTGGGGTGCATGATCTCTGAAAGCCAATGTTAACATTTGAAATCACCTAAACAAACACGGCCCTACCCCAATACAACCTTCTTTTGATAGACCCGCCCCACACATACGCAACCCAGGCAACTATTAGGTTAGTAGACATGCCCCTTGCTGCTGATTGGCTACAAGTGTGTTATGGTACTCGGCCCGACTCCCTTTTCCAAAGTGCTTTTCAAAAATCATGCACCCCGCCTTTAATGAAGCTCTTCATAGTTCTTCTCATACTGTCACCACACAAAGCGTTCCCCTATAAAACACATGAGACTCATTTCAGATGCATCTGATGTAGAGGTCTTCACCGGTCCACTTAGAAAACCCGAGGTCCGATCCGAGACCCGAGCGGGTTCCGGTATAAAAGTTTCACATGTGCCTCGGTAGCGACCTTGGGTAATTTAAAATAAATGTTTATTTGCCGAACGGACCCGAGAAAACTCAAACAGTCTCGCATGAGTCCTTTTCCAAGCCCCCGTCTGTTAGCCAAGACCCCTGGCAAAATTGGTTTATTTTCGTTAAGACAAACCTGTCAATTAATATTTTCTCATCTGTAAACAGCACAGGTGATGCTTAGTCTAACATTAACAGTCGATAAAACCTATTTAAGGCTTGTTAATATTCTTTGCACCACAGCTGTTTGTGGATCCTGTACACAAACCTGCACTGAGTTCAGCCTGCAGTATCCGTTCAGTGGAAAACGGATGACGTGGGTAGGATCTTGATTCCAGCCGGCGTTGACGGAGTTACACATGACGTCGCCGGTCTCAGGAAAGATCTCCTCGATGAGGATCTTCTCACCGCTGAGGGCGATTCTCTCACCGAGGTCAGGGGTCACACGGACCACCAGACAATCACACGGCTGCGATAGACGTCTTTGCTCTCGTTCTTGCTTCCATCTCTCCAGCTCCTTGATCATGGGTGTGAGCTGGTAATACCTCGCCTCCTCGTAAAGCAGATGAAAGTCCTAAACACAAGACATGCAAAATTATTAAGTGTATTTTCGAATGCGATGTTAGAATGCGATGGAGACCTTCAGGCCAATCATAATGTTTTGATACAGATGACACATTTAAATGTTACCCCCTCCACATTTCTTCACCAAAGTTGTTTAAAACAGCTTACCATCTATTTGCGTCATCTGTATCAAAACATTATGATTGGCCCAAAGCTGTCAGCGTGTTCTGACGTCGTCCATTCTAATGCCAGTAATCCGTTTCATATATTTAATTATTGGTCATCTTACAACATCTCTTACTGGTAAATTGGCAGCACTAATTTACCAGAAAGGTTCTGTTCACACATGACCTGTTAACTGCAATTTACCAGTAATTTACCAGTAAAGACTGTAGGCCCTATCTTGCACCCAGCGCAATTGACTTTGTCAGTGACGCATGTATCATTCGTATTTTGCACCGGCGCACAGCGGGTTTTTCCCTCCACAGACGCACGTCGGCAAACTAGGGAATGAACTTGCGCTCCCTGGGCGGTTCAGCGCAAAAAGGAGGCGTGTTCCGGCGCAAACCATCCCTGATGCTATTTTGCAGTTTCAAAAAACAATTGCGCCACTGACCAGAAAAAAAAAGTTTAAAGTCAGTGGCGCGTTGCGCGTTGTTCATTATGCTATTTTAAGGGCGCATGCTTGACCATAATGTATAGCGTGCACAACGCGCACACACTTTGCTTATCTAATCTACACAGATGCAACAGTTATTTTTGCAAATCATAAATTTTTACAATAAAAAATATTAACACATGAGATAAAGGGGATCATAGTGGTGAGCATTGTGGTGATAGTTTTTATTTATTGTGTGGCTGCGTTAAAAAATTCTCATGCAAATAACGATTAAAATATTTTCATAAGAAACCTTAATGTATATGAACTTGATTTGTAAGAGTACTTTGGGGTTTGACCTTGCTTGCGTTTCTTGGGTCCGATTTCAAAGCCCCCAAACCCTTTCAGCGGTGAGGGTGGACGCAGCAATGTCCTCTGCTGGCGTCAGGTCATGTGTAGGCAGATCCACCTCCCGTTACACGGCGTGCCCGATTTATGCTGGCAAGCTTGGGATTCCCCCGTCTCCTGACATCATTGTAGCGCTTGGCGCAACGTCCTGGGGATGCCAGCTGATGAGACAATTGTGGCTATTTCCTCTCACGCCTGTTTAACCGACGCTGATTTGGGCGGGTTTCTCCTATCCCCATACAAAACAACTTCTCTGTCTTTGACTGTTCTTACAAGAACGTCGGTCTCCTCGGCTGTAATCCGCTCCTGGCGTACGCCTGGTAAATCCGTCATAATAATAGCAACCCGCCATGGAACTTGCGCACTTGCATTTAAAGGGAATGTTGGATGACATTCTGATTGGTTTATTTGACGTTACGCCCAAACCACACCTATGAATAATGAACCTACTTCAGACCAACCCCTTATTGATTTGCGCCCGGCGCAAGAGTTATTTCTCCCGCCGGGAAAATAGCAACAGCGCCCAAGATCCGCCCACAAAGTCACTTGCGCTTTGCGCTTCGCACTTGCGTTTCAGATCGTTAAAATAGGGCCCTGTATGTGTAAAAGGGATTGGGCTCATTTTATTTTCACATGAAGCACATTAGCAATGTTGTAAAACAGAGAAAACAACATCAGACTAAATGCCAACGTGACCTTTGACCCACAAAACATTTTCACCTTCAATTTATGATGATCTCAGTACTAAACCTCTCCTGGAAAATTGGACTTACTCTAACTTGACTGTACAAGATGTAAAATGACTTTATTTGCATAACTTCTCATACCAGCACAACACAAAGGAGATGAATCTTGACAACCGTAATGAAAGAGTCATTTAAATTTCAGCAAAGTCATTTTCCATAAACCACGAGACAAAGACTGGAGATAAAACAGATTCAGGCCGCCTGCAAAGTCCAAAGACTGAAAACACCAAACCGAATGGAGAATTAATACTTTAGATACCCAAACAAATACACAGATGAATTGAAATGCTAAGATTTTAGGCAAACTATAATTAGAAAAGTGAACGTTTTGAAATATCTATTGTTTTTGTTTTTGATTTTTTTGAGTATGAAATGTGGCATATAAAGGAACCTGCCTTGCCAAAGTTACAAGTTCAAAGAAAAAGTTCAATTCTTAGGGCTAGTGATCTTAATAGACATAAATTAATAAATGTCCCCAATAAGGTTTCTTCATTTCAATGCCATAAAAGAACGATTTTTATAAGAACCATTTTTCACTACAAAAAACATTTTGTGCTGCAAATATACATACAGACAAAAAAATCTTTGGGGACCTTTATTTTTAAGAATGCACAATAATAAGTAAACAAATAAATCCATAAATATTGAATAAATGAAGGATTAAAAAACAGTACGATTTGGGGTGTATGTTTTGCTGGAGGGGACTCAACGGGGCCCGAGGGGCAACAGTCAAGTCGTTTGGCTGGATCTTATGTGCTTGTTGGAGCCCGTCAGTATAAAGCTTAAGGCTGGAGTGCTTTCTGATCCAGCCAGACAACAGCAGATTGCCAAACTCTCTCTGTCTCTCTCTCTTTCTCTCGCTTTGGGGTAAATCTTGCCAGGGGTTTTTGCCCCTTTCAGTTTTTTCGTAATTTCCCAAAAGTCCAGATGGTGCTATTCTTCTCTCAGAGCGTAGTAAGAGAGGTGTAGATGCAGTAGTGCATCTGTGCATTTGGGTTTGTGCGCAGCGTCTGCAGTGTAATCTGCATAAAGATGGATATAAACATCATAAACAGCAGCACACGGCCTGAATAGTAACTAAATGATGAGAAGGGATGTTTACAGTTTCTCGCTGCAGAAAACAGACTGAAACGCAGATGCATGATTTAGATGCCACAATCTCTTTAAAAAGAAGTTCAGAAATGAAAAGTCTGTTCTTGTATTAAAAATATAATGCAATACTGTAAGCAAAATTATTTTCACTACCAATATTTGAATGGCTTCCCTTTTAATGTTGGTTTGCAATCCTATAGTGGAGAGCGGGGCACAACCTAACACTTTTTGGTTTTGGCTCAATCATTCAAAAAATATTTGAGTTTGATTAATTAAAAGTTTGCTTAGACAAGCAACACACACATCTCTGTTACAAATGAACATTTGAAGTTTGTTTCTAGTACTTACCATTCTTGGACAATTACACCAAATGTGACAGAAGTGCAAACGTTACAACTCTCCCCATAGGTGGGGTTAATTGTAACAGGCAGGGGGTTAGTTGTAACACTTGCTAAAAATGAAGTTAGCAGGCAAATATTCAATACTATTTTGTTTATATACTTGAAGTGGATATTGTTTATATATCTGTCTATAATAGACAGCTATCCACACTGTATTCATTCATCCAGCCCTTTTCTAACAATAGTTCAATTATAAATGGATACAAATGTCTAAATATGTGAGAAAAAGCAGCACAATTATGACAAAACATTTTTTTTATATGTGACCCAGTCTGTAATAATCATACTACAGTTTCAAAATCATATTCTGAGATAATGAGCATCAAAGTCTGATTTTAGCCATTCATTTCATTATGATTTCAATCTTTGACGTGACCATATTCAATCAATATTAAAGAAATTTGACACACGATTTTTAATAAGACAGGAACATTTATTTAGTTGGCAGCCAGCAATCATTCATGTGTAGCCTATTTATAACAACGGCAAGAATTACGCTAACATTAACGGTTTTCATATCGCTATTGCTGAGGGGTTAGTTATAACACAGCGTTACAATTAACACCGCTGGGTGAAAATATTTTCAAGCCCACCAAAAAAGTTTCTAAGAGCTGCGTACAGATTTCAAAACGATGCTATGTTTTAGTCAACAAGACACTGATTAATATGACATTGCAATGGATTTGGTATCTTACACACCCAACTTAGAAACCGAAATAAAACATATGATGAAAAAATTTACTTGCATGCCACCAAAACACTCGTTCATCAATAACTCTCTGGAAAAACATTATACATTTCCAATTATTTGCAGGAGATCTTATTTTGGCAGCGTGAAAAAATACCGGAAATACAAAATGCTCAACCTTGTGCAACAATGTTAACAGTCCGTGTTACAACTAACCCTGCATTAGTTTTTGCCCAACGCACAGTTTTTTTTATACATATACAGTGGAGAAACTACTATGGCACTTATTCACTCACTGAATCAGCACTAGCGATTCAACTAATGATTCTTTAAACTGAATCAAAAAACTCAAATGATTCCTCAGCCAACCTCACAACACCTGTGTCATTTAATCTTGAATACACCAAACCTCACATTAGAAAAGAGTCACCAAAAACTGCTGTTGTTAAATATAACATAACGTAGTATGCATAAAACACTTCCTTGGTTTTGATCGCCCTTTGCAAGGTCACACATCATTCCCATTTTTATAAGGTAATATAAGTCTGGGGTGTGCCTAGAATGTGTCTGTGAAGTTTCAACTTAAAATACCCCACAGATAATTTCTTATAGCATGTCCAAAATGCACCTATTTGGGCGGGAGCAAAAAGCGCTGTTTTTATGTGTGTGCCTTTAAATGCAAATGAGCTCCTCACTCCCTTACCAACAGACATTGAACACTATTGGTTAAAAATAGATGTGATTCCTGTTAATACAGTCCGAGAGAGTAGTATCTTTAGCCGCATTAACCCTACAATGTGCACATTTAGAAAAGCTTTGGGGGAAAATTAACCAGTCAGTGGCAGTGGGCGGGGCTTGTTTGTGTGACATCACATTGACAAGAGAATCAAAACTGCATGTCTAATGAGACTTGTTTTGGACCTTGGTTTAATGAGGATTAAAAAAGAAGTATAGGGTGGATTTTTTCATTATAGGGTTGTTGTTGGACACACATTTATGTCCAAACACTTTGTAGAAGTGGATTTTGCACAATATGGGCCCTTAAATGACAAAACACAGTCGATGTATCAGTTCTAGAGAGTGAGAAGGTAAAAACAAGCGGTCCACATGTCTCTTTCTATCTCTCCTTCTCTCTCGTTCTCTCTATCAGTCTTGTTCTCTGAAGAATCTTAGTTATCGCTAGTGTAACGCCACAAAAAATTTGCCCGATACAAGAGAGATTGGGCGAGGGTTCGACACATGAAGAGTAGCTGCTAGCATCGTTCCTCCCTCAAGTTCAGGCCGTCCGACAGGCCTGTTATGATCCAAAATAATGATCTGACTCTATAGCCCACTGGCAAGACAACATCTCACAGACGGAGAGAGACAGACAGAAATATTCCCCTGTCTCTATCTAATACATATAAGAGACGACCACTTCTCTCTGATTTTGTCAAACACACACTGATGTAGGTCAAATCTTACATGACAGAAATCATAACCTCCACATTTAACAAAAACTGACTTTATCTTTTTTCTAATAAAATGATTCAACTGTGATTTTAAATCCAAATTTTCGATCAAAACTTAATCATTTTCCCCCACTTCTCAAACTTGTTATTGTTACCTGGGTTTCATGGGTTAATGCCTATATGTTTGTTGTTGTAATAGCTAAATAATAAATGTTGATACATAATATACTGCAAGTGATACAACAAACACACAATATTTAATTAAAATTACTCAAATTGAAAACATACATTGTTATAATCCACTGCAGTGGCGGCCGTGTATGTAGCCCATCATGTGTGTGGCTCATCATGTCAAAATATGTGTTCGGCGCGTCATGTGAACATATGCATCACGCATCATGTCAAAATACATGTCTGCTGTAGACGCACCCTAAAGGGTTTATGATAAAAGATACGCTTGCGTTTGCCAGATACTCGCTTAATTTCATGTGTAATCCGAGTTTAGTGTTAAATTAGTGTCTTGCAAGTATTTTGTGAACGTGAGCGTCTCTTTTATCATAAACCCTTTCGACGCGTGTGAAGCAGGCACGTATTTTGACATGACGCATGATGAATATAGGTTCACATAACGCACCGAACACATATTTTGACATGATGAGCAACACTAACGCTCCTCGGAAGAGAAGTCACCGGCTTCGACTGAACCACTGTTGAGTCTAATAGACGTCTAATAAACAGTTAGGGATCATCTGAAAATTACCAAACATCCACTGATCAGTTAAAGGGATATTTCACCTAAAAATGAATATTTTGTCATCATTTACTCATCCTCATGTTGTTCTAAACCTATATCAGTTTTTTTATTTTGATGAACACAAAAGAAAATATTTTGATAAATGATGGTACGCAGCTGACTGTAACCATTGACTTCCATACACTCTCAGAAATAAAGGTACAAAAGTTGTCACTGGGACAGTACCCTTTCAAAAAGGTACACCTTTGTACCTAAAAAGTGCATATTAGTACTTCAAAGGTACATATTGGCAGTTCAAAGATACATATGTGTCCCTAAATGGTACATATTAGGACTTTTTTTAAAGGGTACTGCCCCAGTGACAGCTATATACCTTTATTTTTGACAGTGTAGTAGGAAAAATATTATGGAAGTATTGTGATAAATGATCAAAAAGATATTTTGCTAAATGATGGTAAGCACACAGTTGATGGTACCCATTGAATTCCAACGTATTTGTTTTTCCTACTATGGAAGTCAATGGTTACAATCAGCTGTGTGCTTATCATCATTTATCAAAATATCTTCTTTTGAAAATTCATACAGATTTAGAACAACATGAATGAAAAATTTTTTGGTGAACTATCCCTTTAAATAGCTAGTTAAGCATTCTTTTAGCAACCTCACAAAATACTCACTTCTTCAATCAATTCTGAAAGGTCTCAAGCTAAATTTATCTTTTATGTATGTCACATTATTCTGAATGCAGTTTTATGCTGACTTCAATCCAAAAGATTGATGAAAACGGTGAAGATGAAATTATGTGTCAAAGACAGGCCTCTTAAAACATTACATACATCAGCAATATGATTTCATTTCCTCAAGTATCTTAGCAACAGATCATCCATCTGTTTCTCTAACTGGTGAGACAGAAACAAACAGCTGATAGATGCAAAACATATTCAGCTTTAGCTCCACAATTACACTGACTCAGTAAAATACTGTACACATCACTGTGAGCCATTGTGACAGTCGCAGAGATAGACAAGCAATACTGCAGACTGAAAATACACAATAATATTAAAATCGAGTCTACACTGGTTCTTCTTATCTGTGCTGACAAAACCCAACAGCATCTTTGGTACAATATGCATGTAATAAACTTTAACTAAACTTAACTTTTAATAAACTTAAACTATTCAAGAGTTTGGTTCCAAAACGCAATAAACGCCATTTTTCAAAATCAGTATCAGGTCAGTATTAAAAAGTAAATTCTTCATTTTACGCAAAATCCGATATCCGCTGTGTTATTCTGTCATCTTTTCTCACTTTTTTTATCCAAAATCTGACAAACGCCAGCCCTCCTTTTCTGCAGGATGCAATAAATCCGCTTAACCAATCACAGCGCACCATTCCATGCATTTGTAAACATCAATGGCGGCGCGTTGAATACACACATAATCCTAGTTTTCCTCATCTACTTTGTACTTCGTGTTCAACAAACAAACAAAAACAAAATAGTAATTTTGATGGCATTAATAAACCTTTGGTGGTTTTCTGTGGCGGAGAAGAAACGTAAGAAATCAAAATCTAAGAATTTACATGTGAGGCACTCGGGCGAAGGAAAAATGCCGGCTGTTGCTTGTTTTCACACGACAATATCAAGCTTCTGTCATGCTAACACATCGACCCCAGGGGATCTTATGAAAAACGTTTCCATTATTTTACTCGAAGTCAACGAAAATCAAGCAGGACCAAAACATTTTACAGCTGATCGCTGTTAAAAAAAGTTCAGCGACGACGTCCAAAGGATGACAGCAGCAATGACAGTGTTCTTAATATGACAATGGGGCTGTTTACACTTGGTATTAAGATGTGTTTTCATTGATCGGATCACAAGTGGACGAGAGAGACACATTACGTTAACACCTGGTATTTAAATCCGTCTCTTTTGTCCACTTTCGACCACTTCTGTCCTGAATACTGTGAGCGGACGGTCCGTGAGACGGTGGGCGAATCTCTCTGCTGTCATTCAAACGCGAGCGGGAGGAATTATGAGTTTATATGGACGCAAACTAATATTATGTCGGAGTCCACTGCTTGTTTAGCAAGTAAACATGCTGCACAGAGTTTTGTACGTGTGTATGTTTGAGCTTTCTCTGAATTTTCAGCGCAATTAATGAAATTGAATCTCGCAACTTTCACGCTTTCAAAACGAAACTACAGAGATCAGCTGCTTTAGTTTTATCAATGAAAGACTAAAAATAGCGCTGTTCACCTAAGTTCACGCCAGAAGTCTAAAAAAGACGTAAAACTTGTGTTTAATACCTCAGATTAGATAAATGGACATAGAAGGCGATCGCGTGTGGCTGTTCGAACGCATTCAACCACATATGCGTTCCGAAACTCCAAAGCGATCCGATCGAAAGTGGTTTCGACTACCTCTGGATGTGGTTGAAAGTGGTCGAAAGTGGACGCGTTCAAAACGTTTTGAACACCGTTTACACCTGGTATTGACGTCGTCCACTTGTGATCCGATCGACGAAAACGAATGTTAATGCCAAGTGTAAACAGCCTCAAAGTAAGTGTTTTGATTAATGCCATTAATGTTTATTTAATCAGTGTATACCACTAGTCAACTAAATGAATATAACATAGCAAAGATGAATGCACATTTATATATTGATTCAATAGATTTACAGCATTTTGAAAAAAAAACTTTTGTGGAAAAAATAATTTTTATAATAAATCTTTGAAAATCAAATTATAGATTTAAAAGTTTTATGTTATTTTAACCTAAAGATGCTATGTAAACGGTTTAAAAAAATAGTGGTTTTCATCTTGTTTCTTTCTTGGTATAGAAAATACATTTTTACCCAAATTAGTAAAAATTGATTTTCTGTGTTTTGAACTCTTTTTTTATCATGCCATCCTCAGTAAGATTAAGACTAAATTGTAAAAGTAAAACGCAATTTTTCAATGTGCATGGAATAGCCAGATGACCTGGGTAAAATACTGAATTAATTTTAGTGAAATCATGAATAACCAGAATTAACAGACAACATCCGACCAGCCAAAAGATAACATTATGTGAGCCTGTCTGTGAAATCCAAGTTAAAGTCTCATAATCTAATAATGAGATGAGGAGCATCAAAGTTTGATTTCAATCTTCGATCTTACTAAGTCAATATTAAAGATACTGTATCAAGGTTTTATTTGGTAACATATATACATTATGTAGGATGATTTTAAGTAGAGAACAGAAAATCACAAAAAAGGACTTAAACTGGGTTTTCACAGACTTTTAACCAAAATTGACTCAAATATACTATAGATAGTCGGCTAATATTTTATCCCATACAACAGAGGAACATGCTTTTGACAAAATGACATTGTTACCTTAAAATCCTCCGGCAGAAGAAGTTTGCAGGTCCTCAGGAAACTCAGTATGTAGCGGAAGATTTCTCCATCCCTGTCAATAAAGTAATGCTGCTTCAAACTGTCCAGAACTATCGGCTCCGTTCCGTTAAACAGCCGGCTGATCCTGAAAATGAGAAAACACAGGCGGTTAATGGAGAGAAGCCAGTCTTCTTTAAATGCATGAAACAATTAACATTTTCGTTTTCCAGCCCTGAAACAAGAGGCTACAGGCAAATATAAAAAAATACATTAGAAGTCCTTCTAAACACAATGTCAAAACCTATATAATGTGGCCCTGCTATATGAGCTCAAGTCACATGTCAAATAATGTAAAACCCACATAATAACACAAATTTAAAGGCCACCTGACTGATGCAAAAATCTGAAAAAAATATATAATAACATATGCATTTCAAATACAGTGTAAGTAAAATTATCACATATGAATATATAACCAAAGGTTTAAATAGCATTTCAAACATTTTTATATATGCAGGGCTATAAATGGCAAAAAATCATGGGGGACTCTAGTTTGGGGGGGGGGGGGTAATTTTAGACTTTCTAGATAAGTTTAAAATAACTCAACATTAAAAAAATGTATTTTAGTCACACAAAGTTATACTCATTTAACAATAAATTTGTCTTTAGGTTAAAGAAAAATTATGTGGAGTGTGAACATTTGGATATTTTAAATTAAAAAAAATCTGACATGAAACCAGTACATCAGTTTGAAGTGTCATGTGACAAGCTTGATGATGCATTATAAAATAATAGTTGCAATAAAAATGTCCGGTGTTATTTTTAAATCTTATTAGTATGTTTAAAGGCCCACCCAAGTGCCGTGAAATGTGCAGCATTATTTGATGTGGTGACGTTAGTTAGAAACAATGGAACTATCGGGAAGCCCCTCCCCTTTTTTTAAATAACCAATAGCGTTTTATTTATGGCACAGTCCAGCATAGACGTACTGGTACATTCACACGGGGCGTAAGCATTAACGCTTCCCATTCAATTTTAATGGGTGACGTCATGCGTTGCCAAACAGAATTGTGGATCCGTTGGTGCTGCGGCAGAAGTTGAACATTTCTCAACTTTTCAAGCCAATCAGATCACCTTATGTAAATAACCTAGGCAGAGCCAGCCAATTGCGTTTATGGAAGACCGGAGCATGTGTTGCGGCCACTGTGATTGGCCACGTTTCAGACAAGCCTTTCGTCTTAGAGGGCAGGACGCTTCAGCATCTAAAGAGCATTTGATTGGACAGGAAATTTGATGAGAAGTTGAAGTGCAGAGTGATGTCATGAAAATTCAAGACTTTTTTAGCACAGGTGCCAAACTGTTGGTTTTGAATGCTTATATCTTCTGTATGAGAATTTGTTCAGTGTTTTGGATCATACCAGTTTATATTTATTCTTAAGTCTAATGTATTAATACTAAAAGGAAAAAGTAAAATTTTGATGGGGGCTTTAAATATAATACCTCCCCCATTTCAAAAAAATCAAACCAATTTGAGGTGGAACTCTTTCTCCCCCTCGAAATCCACTCCACTGACTCTGTGCTCCTGCATCCGTGTATGACCATATATTAGATGTCTTTATGGGATGTGTGAGTTGGTACAGTAGCTGATTTCATTTTTGGATTTTTTTACAGTATCTAAAAAATCAGCTCTCTGGATTTGACTGGTTTCTCCTTCGGTTTAGGTCTAAGGGATAAATCTAAAGTAATTGAAAATACCTCAACAAGCAAGAGTAATAGTGATTCTTGCCTCAAACCGAAAAAGAAAAAATGTTTTTTTGGGATCAGCAGGTAAAAGTTTGCTGAGCAACACGTTTGAAAAGCCTGTCACCTGGTATCAAAAAGAATGTCATCAAATACAAATTATTTATCATATCACAGTTGTGTTGTACTTGAAATCCGACCTGATCGGTCCAGCCTGACCTCAGCGGCACGCATCATTTGTCGGCACGTTCAACATGGCGGCATTGTTTCGATTCGTGTAGTTTTGTGCATATTCAGACATTTACAAGGCAATGACGGCTACCGGTGAAATAAGCATGAAACTACTCTATGCATAACGGAAAAAACAACTTTAAGGTATTTTCAAAGCATGAAATGTATACGGGCAATTGACATTGTTCTCATGCCACACGTCCATTTTCTCACGTGGTAAAAAACATCAAGGACGGAGACGACTTTCAAATTTTTAAAGTTTTTATAAACTCACACAATAACTAACGTTTGGCACTCTTTAATGTGGTGTGTGACGGATTTAAGTGTATTTGTATATTTAGGAGTGACGCAACGAAACAGATTACGGAAATTATATTTGCCAATCTGTTCATGGTAAACACCTTCAGATTTATGCTCGTCATTTATTTCATTCTCTTTATGCACAGATCAGTATTTCCGTCCTTACTTCTGCCAAACTGCTTCATTTAATCACGGCTACAGTTCCAGGTTCAGCTGACCGAGACAGTTACAGTGAATCCCAGCTGATGTATGAAGGCGGTATTATGTTGCATCTGAAAGTGATTTGCGAACACATGCACAACAGCTCTACCAGGTACGGATATTTACATGCGTTTTATTCACGCTCTGTCAGATATATCGTTCATGTAGTCATCACTTCCTCACTTACTTTCTAAACCTCTCTCTCTCTCGTTTTCTGTTTTGTTCATTCGCTCCCTTTCTCTCTTCTTGCTTCCCCCCTTTGGAAATCGATGTAAAATGCTTTATAAAAAACCAATACTCATCTCCCTGTAGCGCCCGCGGTCTTTCTTTCTCATATGGTCTTGCAATTCTTCCAGCTAGAATTTCACCATGCGCCTGAGGGCAAACACTGTTTTTCATCTGCACTTTTTTAAAAAAGCAATTAAAATGCTGCCTGTTTTTCTTTTCTTTCTGTCCCCCTCCCTCCCTCTCTCTCTCTCTCTCTCTCTCTCTCTCTCTCTCTCTCTCTCTCTCTCTCTCTCTCTCTCTCTCTCTCTCTCTCTCTCTCTCTCTCTCTCTCTCTCTCATCTCTCTCTCTCTCTCTCTCTCTCTCTCTCTCTCTCTCTCTCTCTCTCTCTCTCTCTGTAAATCAGCCCTGAGCATCTGAGTGCATAAGAAAGACTCTCTCTTTTGTCACCTGCAGGTCTCTCTCTCTCTCTCTCTCTCTCTCTCTCCACAGACACATTGCAAAGTTTTAGGAGTGACTACCAAATGTAAGGGTTTGTCTGCAATTATAGCATTTTTATTTGGATTAAGCAGATTTTAACTTTATTTGTTTTTACTGTCCTAGAAACTTTTTTACCACACCTTTATTATTTATTTTGTTAAATCCATTTTATGTATAGATTTTAATGTTTTATTCTTATTACAAGTTCCTAAAAATGTTTGCCTATTGCAATTTTAAACTATGATATAAAACTAATGAAAAAAACAATTATTGGTAACACTTTAAAATAAGGTTTAGTTAAGTATTAACTAACATGAACAAAACAAGAGCAATACATTACAGTATTTATTCATCTTTGTTAATGTTAGTTAATAGAAAAAAAATCTTTTAATTGTTTGTTCATGTAAGTTCACAACATTAATAAGATTTTAATAAAGTATTAGTAATTGTTGAAATTAACATTAACAAAGATTAATAGATGCTGTATATCTGCAGTTCGGTATTAGTTTAATGAACCTTATTGTAAAGTGTTACACAATTATTTTAACATTTATATACAAAAATAAAAATCAAAGACAAACTTTGAATTGTGCATGATTGCATATTTTTGTGAAATCATCTCAAAGTGTGTCTGCGCGTTGTGCACCTACCTATAGGCGCATATTACTAATGCGCCCTTTAAATAAATTAAAAATACGCGCTATTAACTTTAGACAAGCCAGTTTTAGTTGATCAACTGCGCCATCGTTTTCAGTTTTCAATGCACTAGCAATGCACATGAACACACTTCATTTTCAGACCAGCATGCCCATGGGGAACAGATGGGCGCAAGTGCATTTTCTATTTAAACAACGTGGCACTGGACAGGAAAATCATACCTGAGCCAAGCTGAATCTAGCAAAAACATAAACTTTACTAAACCGGTATTGTGATGTTATATTAAACACAGTTGATAATTAATCTCGTATAACTAGCTGAACTGTTTAGGATTGAATTTGATTGTATAGGGTGACAGAATGGTTGTGATGGTGGTTCAGATTTGTCTTGCGTGTGCACCTGCTGGGTCTTTGTGAAGGAAATAAGTGTTTAATCTGTAGGACAGTCGCTTTAGATGGTGGAGGTGTAAACCTTCAGCCTTCACTTACTCTGTTTACCTCACCGGTCGTGTAAAACTGATCTGATGAAATCAGACGCAACAAACACTCACAGTCTTAACTCACACTGACCTTAAAAGTGTTAACACCTTAACAGATCGCCTTTAGTTCGAGTAAGTGCAGACTATAGTACACACTTTGTTGTTTTCACTACAGTCAAACGTTATGCATTTTTTACTGCTGACTTGCATTGTTACATCTGTATCTGTCAAGTCTGAGATTTTATATTTAAAGCTGGAAATAAAGTTTTAAATAAGACAAAGAAGTTAAAATGTTTGTGACCAAGTCTGTATACAGATGCTTAAATGTCCTTTGCTTTCACACAAAATAGCTTACTGTTTGAAAAATTGTTAAGATAACAGGTGGATGTACTGGATACTAAATCAAATTTATGTCAATATTTCAATAAATTTTTTTAACCAATATGTTATGCTGATAATATATTATATATTTTCATTTATATTCATCAGTTATAACGCTGATCATGTTTAATCTTATCTATCTGTATCAATCGATCAATTTACACCCTGATCAAGCATACTTTCCCGCTATGATCCATAATGGTACAGCGTGAAAGATCGAGACCCACATGGTTCTGTTCTGACCCGAGAAATATCTCTGAATGTGCATGAAACTTTCATATGTTTTGTCACTGCGGGGATCTGGGCTGTAGGAAGACGGATGTTCTCACATAAGTTATAGACCGAGTTTCTTTTCCCGCTCTACATTATTAAGAGATCAATCTATTAAAAGACATCATCAACTTAACTTCTTTAACCGGACTCTCTCAGCTGTCACCTCAGTCTCTGAGGCGGAGGATTTAACCCCCTGTGTGCCAGTGCACCTGCATGCTATTTAAAAAAAGAATGGGCTTCCCACTAATAAAAGTGTTCACTAGTGCTGTTGTGTTTCTTTTTAGTGGAAACAAATGAACGCATGCATGCTTTTAAATCCAGTGATCATTTAAAAACTTTACTTATAGTCATTGCATTGCATAACTAAATAAAGCAGGCTGTGTCGTAAAGAAATGCACAAGCATACAACACAAAGCATTTCAGAAAAAGCGTGATGCACTAAATATTATTTTGACACCAAGTGCCTAAAACTGACTGAGAGACGCACTAGCAAAATATTTTATAAAGAGTACAGTGAGTTAAAACATTGCAACAAAATATGAAAGACATAACTACATAAGATAATCCGAACCTAAACTCAAGCACTGCAGTGTCACAAAAAGTACAGTATTACAATGGTAAAAATCTTTAAAAGAGCAAACTCAATCCTATTATTTAACCACTTATCAACCTAAAATATACTTTGTTTTTATTTGATATATTTTCAGTATCTTATAATCAATAATATTTGGAAAACATTAATAATATCTACAATCTGAGTACAAATTTAATGCAATACTCCACATACAGTTAGTTAGTTCTCTCTCTATTTACAAACCACAGTATTTTGAATGCATCTTTACATTTAAAAAGTTTATAATAGTACCCCAAAAGTGCATATTGGTACTAAATGTACCTAAATGGTGCACAGGAGCTTTTTAAGGGAACTGTCACAGTGACAGCTTGGGACCATTTTTTAACAATTTCTCTAAAATTATTTCTATAATCAGTATTACCACAAAATTAGTAAAAAAAAAAAAAAATGTTATAGCCTTCGGTACCTCACTTTATAAAAAAAAAACTATTTCAGTTGTACTTACTTTGAGCTGAACATTTTATCAGAAGAACAATTTTCCTTAATGTAAAAATGATTTCACAAATATTCTCAAACAAAAATACAAATAAAAGATTTTATCGTCCCCAAAACAAGGCAAAATTGCCCGGGTAGCTTCATTACAGTTTGCTGACTCCACACTTGTGCGTAATTGGATGTAAGAAGAGAGGTCAGGGGTCTTACCGTGAGTCTGGGTATTTGGTGAGGGTCGCCAGGCTGCTGGTGTACATGTGTCCGCCCACATCGATGTGAACGGGCGCGTTGGATTTGGTGAGCTGAGCCGGCAGTGGAATCCCCTGCGCGGCCAGAGGAGAGACCGGAGACCGGGTCAGAGACAGGCGCGACATGCTTCTCCCTTCCTGGAAACAGACAAACGCGAAAGCCATGAAGATAATGCTGATGTGCCTTCACGGTGCGTTAGTGTCTCTCACACCTTGAGCGAGTCGAGTCTTATCAGATCGCTTTCTCATCTGCCCCATCGCATATTTAGCTTACAAATTATTGCCACGGCTCTAATGAAGTATGTTTGCATCTTTTCACTGGTGCAGCCTGAGGGCAGGATACAAGGATGTTTATTAACACCGCCGAGAGAGAGAGAGAGAGATAGAGAGAGAGAGAAAGAGAGAGGGAGGGGGAGAGAGATATATGCGAGGTGTTCGCCTCCAGGGATGAAAAGGAGGGGAAAACGGCAAGATTCTAATTAAAGGTCGTGTTATGTGTTAGACGTGATATCTTCTGACACTTCAGCAACCAATCTGAACATTTGGGAAATGAGGGCATAACCCACGTTCACGTGAAACACCAGGCATCAGTTTCAAAACCAAAGCACACTGTTAGTGAACCGAGATTCGAAAGCACACTTCACATCTCACAAACCCAACTCGAACAGTTGACTGTCTTACAACAACTCGACTTGTGCCACTTTAACTATACCTTTACTATCTAATCTCTGTTGTAGTCCATCTCTGTATTTTTATGAGAAATCTTAAACTTTGTGCATGTTGTGCATGGCACTTTCAAGTTATTGCCTCATATTTTCAAGTTTTCATTTTACACTTACTTATACAAATGAAGAGAGTAAATCTACAGATCTCCTTTATAAACCAAATAAGAATGAGATTGTAGACAATGAGCCCTGCATAAGAGCGTACAGTAGCATCAGAAATAACTCGAAACGCAGCTATGTTTTAAAAAGCATTTTAACTTCCCTCTTGCATTTGCTTTGAAACGGTCCGATGAGTCTTTTTAACTGCTCGCAAGTGTCCAAACTTATAGACGTGTTTATACAAGTCACACAGGGCCATGTCTGTTTGATGGAAATATGATTGAACATATTCCAGTTGTCATAAGACAGACAGTTTCATTGTGAACGTTCAGTTCAGCTTCCTCGCGGTGGCTCATTTGTGCGCCTGTTATTTTAACCATACATGGTAAACAGGAGGCAGTTTGTTAGGGCTCCATTCAGCTCCAGCGCCAGAGGCAATGTGCCCGAGGCGGCCGGCAGAATTTTCCAGGGTGTTGCCACCAAGCCCTCAGCAGTAATGTTCATTTAATACACAAGCAGGATGATCTATTACAAATCCCACAGAAAAAAAATGAAAAGACTTAAGAAGATTCTGGCATATGAAGCTATACCTCATCACCATACAGCTACAGGGCATTGTAACCAAAAGCCCAGAAATTACTGCTGAGGGAATACAGTGGAACAGTTTCTCTCTCTCTCTCTCTCTCTCTCTCTCTCTCTCTCTCTCTCTCTCTCTCTCTCTCTCTCTCTCTCTCTCTCTCTCTCTCTCTCTCTCCAACCCAGTATCACGAAATTGCGTGACTATTTCACGCATGGACCAGCGTGACAATGTCACGCTTTGCCGCGTTTGAGCGTGAGCATGTCACGCTTTCTGTTTGTGTCACTGTCACGTATTGGTTACTCAACTTTTTTGTCCTAATTTCTTACCATTGTCGCTTCGGTTTAGGGTTAGATTTACATAAAATGACACCCTTACCTAAACAAACTCTAACCCCAACGTCAGGTGACAATTGGTTAAAGTTTAGAAAATATAAAAGAATAAGTATTGTATCTTTTTTTTTTATAAACCAATACTTAAAGTGACAAATACTTAAAGTGACATATAACACAAGCACCAAATCTAACCCTAAACCGAAGCGACAATGGTTTGAAAATAGGAAAAAAAAGTTGAGTAACCAATACGTGACAGTGACACAAACAGAAAAGCGTGACATGCTCACGCTCAAACGCGGCAAAGCGTGACATTGTCACGCTGGTCCATGCGTGAAATAGTCACGCATTTTCGTGATATAGGGTTGCTCTCTCTCCAGAGAGTAAAGTTTTATCACTACATTGCTAAAGTCACAGGACTGTGGGGCAACATTTTGAAATTAACTTTTCAAATAAGAACCTCAAATCATTTCTTCCTCTGCTAAAAAATCTTGAAAATGTTACTTCATGGTTTCAGAAAAAAACTAAAGATGTTTTAGTTGTTTAAGTTCTTATATAAGTTATTTGGTTCCTTACAACTCATATAATGTTACTGCGTTCATTGGGAACTCGCAGCAGTGAACCCCTTTGGCTGATCTAAACTGGTCTTAGCTGGTTTTGCAGACACCAAGTTGACAGCTGGATGCTGATCTGTTGCTGGTCCGAGATGGTCATGGACCAAAACAGACACCAAACTTCAGTATTTACAGTTGTTAGATTATTTTCATCCGTTCTTGAGTTCCCCTCAAGATATCAAAGTGACCTGGCTGATTTTAAACACTTTCGTTTCGGTATTTCCTGACTGTATATTTAATATGTGAGACAGACAGATGAGTGTATACCCCTGGGACAAATACTGAACAAACTCAAACTCATAGAAAATGTCCATCGAAACAAATAATGAAATGAAAGAATAACGCGCACACACTTTTCCGCTTCCCTTCTCCAGTTTTAGGTCGGTGCCCTACGGGTTAAGACTTAAATTCAGATCATTTCACAATATGGCGTCTAGCTCACGTCTATAAAACCTTCAGGTATGAGACATATACTCATAATAACGCAGCATCTTGATGCCTAGAGGCCGTTTAATAAGATCACAGAAGCAGAAACGCTTAAAATATCACACAGAAAGCGGTGCGTAAAAGGCGGAGGAGCATTTTCGGTCTTTAGCATTCAATGCAAAACACAAAATAATCATTGAATTAATAATATACTGTTGATTTATATGATATTTCATGTAAAAAAATTGTACCGTTTCAAACATCGTAGGTAGGTGTCCGAATGCGCGATCCGAGTCCGGCTTACACAGATGAAAATGTGCGCTCCTTTCTCTTTCAAGTTTCTAGCCGATCAAATAATCCAGCCTATCTATTCACCTCCCGAGAATCTCGTCAAACCGCGTTAAAACATGCCATGGATGGATGAAAAAGGGGTCGCTGTGACTTTAAAGCCGTACAATAAGCGCCGCTGTTGTGTGGACGCGTTGAGAGCTGAAGCGCAAAAGCGCACGAGACTGTTAACTCACCTTCTCCAGGAAATCAGATCTCTCCTTCCCCCTCTCGATCTTCTTATTTCTTCTTTATACACAGATCCCGTCGCGTATTTCAGCCTCGGCTATCTTTTCAAGCAAATATGAAACTGCTGCTTTGCCTATGGGCAGAAGAAAGCCAATAATCCGTTTGTAAATCACAGAGCAGAGCCGAAAGAGGAATTCTCGCTCCGGGCTGCGCGAACGCCTCTGGGGCCACAGGATTAGAGGACAATTAACTCAAACCCGAGCAGACTCATTTAAACAGATGAAAACCTGATATCCCCCCTCGATTATTTAGTGCCGCGTTCTTTCCTATTTTCAGCCAAAGTAAGAATAGCTGGCGAGGGTTTAAAGTTCAGCATATAACGGTTTGCGCATCAGGCAAGTGTCACCACGCCGTTCCAGAGACTTTGGAGAAGCAGAAAGGGCTGATTTTAATCATTGCCATTTCGTCTGATGTAATATTCCCCCAGGCTCTTTTACAAAGGCAACACATTTTCCCTTCTGTGAATGAGTAAAAGCAGCTTTTTCTTTCTAAAGCGCGGGGCGCACACTAGAACTTGTTGAGAAAGTAAAGAATCGTGTTCTTTTAAAGAAGAAATCTATATATCCTGATGTGGTGCTCATGCATGCGGTGCTTTCCCCCATCCGCACTCCCTCTCTTTGCTCTCTAATGTCTGTGAGAATTGCAATGCCAAATTTCCTGGAGGCCATTAAAAGCAAATGACGTCTGTGGACATGCATTCACTGCGCGCCCTCACAGCCTGCCCGCAGCCAAATGCGCCATTTCAATTATTGCGCACGGCTAGATGGAGATGTCTGCCGCCAAGATTTGCCGTGCAAACAGGCCAGGCTCACATAAACCACGAAAACGTTTACGCTTCTTGTTATATTTGCATTTATTTACGACAGACAATTAAGTGCGTTGCTGGTGCCAAAGTGTACTCGGATGTTTCCTTATGTGCCGGTGCGCGCATGTGGTGGCTGATTATTTATTTATCTGGACGTTTGTTTATTTGCGTGTAAATAACTGTGAATAATTGATGTTGCGCTGAGACCTGTAATTACTGTACAACTGCAACACTGATGATGTCTGTGTGGTTTCCTGATGTTTGGCTCCTACCTGTGTTGGTTTGGAGGAAGGACAGTTCAAGAAATCCATGTGATTTTCCAGCAGAAAATAGCAGGATTCCTACAGTTTTCACGTGACGTCAAATTATTACCCTCCAAGACACAAGGCTGCCCGCCTGTTATTATTTTTTAGTAGCCAAAATGCAAAAATTGATTAACCTAACATGCATCATTTTATTAAAATTGTCACAAATCAACCAAAATACTGCAGCAGTGACCCTGACCTTTAGCCCCATGAAGATTTTTTTGTCCTTTATATCTCTAATGGTACATTATTGACCAATCCAGCTTGAAAATGGACCTCTTTCAGGGACTTTCAACATACATGAGGTGATGTAAATATTTGTGCATTGAAACAGATGTAATACTGACAGCACTGTGCTGCGGATCAGAGGTTCCTGTGTTTGCCCTCCAGGTCTCCATGCCAGTCACATGACTGAATACTATGAATAAAATAAATTACAGTAATAGAATTACAGAGAAACGACATAGACAACCAGATAGATTATGCTAACAGATTTCTAGACAGAGCAAGAACAAACCGAATACAGTAATATAAAATATTAGTGAAACAATATAATGCTTTGCTAGTGCTGTACAGTAGGACAGATGTTCCAGGCCCCATGAATTTAATCGGCCTGGTGCTGCAGTAGTCATGGCAATAAACGTTCATTAATAAACTTTCATTACCCTGAATTGAATTCAAATTTGTCTCTCAACATATTAAATACATATTAAATCTATTACAACAATATTATTTTTCTAAACATCTGTTTAATTTATTGTACAAAAAAATGAAAGCTGGGACATCCTGCAGGTATCTCCTCTGCAGATGAAGCCTCTCCCTCTTTCACGGGTACATCTGAACAACATTAATCTCGGGGCAAGAAGTTGTTTTCTTCAGGACTTACAAAAAGGAGAGAAAGGCTGTTCATAATTTTCTCCCTCATTAATATAACAACCCTGCATTACGTTCAATTACACCAGTTTGCAGAAAATTTTAAATCTAAAGATTTAAACAGCTTACAAAGTTGCCCTGGGTGTTTTGTTTTTGCCATTGGTTCATTTCTTACATTTATGGATTTTAGAGTTTCATCTGATGAAAAAGTAGCAGTGGGGCAGATTCATGATCTCTTTCAGGACTTTAACATGTGTCAACAGTTCATCACATGCACATTTACCCAATATTTGAATATACAAATAGAAAAATAAACCATAGCCTTGATGTATTGAATTCAAATTCCAACTCAAGTAGAGAGAGCAAAATATTAATGATAAAGTCTGAGTTTTGATTGACTTTGATTTCCACTGTGTTTATTATAGACATTACTTTGAGTTCGGTCTTCGCAATGCATCTGTCTTTGAAAACGGCGATGCTCTGGGCTACACGACAATCCTGCTATAAAAGCAATAAAAGGCAACAATGGCTTTTTTAAATTAACATAGCAGCTCTGCATTGATGAGGAACACATTAGACCTTTCTTTAAATGTCAGAGTGATGGATGTCATATTTTTATCATGCTATAATCAACTGTTTTCTGATATTTTGAATAATAGTGCTTTTGAATTATAGCCAGCACTGGAATAATCACTCAAAATGGCGAGAGGCAGCGTGTATGTAAATGAGGACATATGCATTAATGCATGACCCTATAAGAATAATAATCACGCCTTCAGGTCCTAAAGCAGGTGGTGTTAATAGTCATGCCAGAAGCACTGAGCCCAAAATGTGCAGCCACCACACTGGTCTGTTCTTAGGCCTATCTACATGTGTACTGTTAATATTTTTATTCAGGTTTTCTTTTTTATATTCTGTTGTGTCAGCAGAAAACAGGCTTAAAAACTGCAATGAAGATGTTTAAGTGTTTTTCTCTCAGTCAGAGGAAATATGTGAATGTTTTTCCAGCTGCATGAGTTTATTAAGCAGATGTTTTTAGATCTCATTTAACTGTCTGTGAGTCAAAGTCATTATCACACACAGAGAAACCTGTTTTAATAAAGAGAGAGATAAAATACTACCAAGACTTGAGGGTGAAGAAATCAATCGATCACATTTTATTAAGACAATAAAAAACAATAAAAGCTTTAAATAATAAAGCACAATACTGTAGTTGGCAGCTGTACTGTTGCTATCCAGTTTACATTAAAGCCATTCTCAAACATCAGTGTTAGTTACAAGATGACAAAAGTTTGAAACAGTTTATCAAGGCTACAGGTTATTTAACACAGTAGCTTGCATGTTTACAGACGATATGGGGTAAGTTGTCACAATAGGATCCTGCCCATCAAGGCTTCACAGCTAAATTTAAACATAACCCTAACCCAACCCTACACTGTCAGAAATAAAGGTACAAAACTGTACCTTTTCTGTCACTGGGGCTGTACCCTAAGTTTCCGTTTGGTACCTTTACGGGAATACAAAGCAGAATAAAATTTTAAGGACCTACATTGTTAGAAGAAGTCAAAATATGTACCCTAGCTGTGGGGCAGGACCCTTTAAAAAGGTCATTGTATTGACCATTAGGTACAGATATGTAAACAGTTAGTACAAATATGTACCTTTGAGATACTAATATGTTATTTTGAGGTACTAATAAAATCTCTTTGGTCCCAGTATGAGGTAGTAAAATAAAATCCGTAGGTGCAAAGTACTTTTCGAAAGGGTACAGCCCCAGTCACAGAAAAGGTACAGTTTTGTACCTTTATTTCTGAGAGTGTAAATATGAATTAACAAACATGAATAAAAATAATATTTATTTGGCATCTCCAATTTACCTAACCTGTGTGTCATTGGACTGTGGGAGGAAACCAGAGTACCTGGAGTATAATTATAATTAATAATACTAAAAATAATAATAGTAATTATACTTAAAATAATAATAGTAGTAGTACTACTAATAATAATTCTGATAATAATAATTATAATAATAATAATACTGATAATAATAATAATAATAATAATAATAATAATAATAATAATAATAATAATAATAATAATAATAATAATGATAATGATAATGATAATAATTATAATAATAATAATAATAATAATACTGATGATAATAATAATAATAATAATAATAATAATGATAATAATAATAAAAATAAAAATAATAATAATAATAATACTGATGATAATAATAATAATAATAATAATAATAATAATACTGATAATAATAATAATAATAATAACAATAATAATAAAAATAATGATTATAATGATAATAATAATAATCCTAATGATGATAATAATAATAATAATAATAATAATAATAACGAAAATAATAATAACAGTTTAAATCATTTTTGTGCCTAAAAAACATAAAAATAAAAGTATAATGTATAATGCAAACGCACAAGCACACAACGATGCTCCCTAGTGGACACACTGAAGACATTCAGTTAGTGACAGCAGAAAGGATATAATACTCTACTGTAAAAAGTATTTTTCTTGTTTCATTGTGTTTTTTTAACTATTGCCATCTTAAATACAGATGTGGCAAATAATTTAGCACAACAGTATTAGCAGTATTGTAATGTACTGTAGCACACTCAAAAAGTTAAGATGTAGATCCAGAAAGAGAGATCCACTATGTCTCACTGTTGGAAATCTGAATTATAATTAAATAAATACATAAAGAGAGAAAGAGCGAGCGAGCAACAGAGAGAGAGAGAGAGAGAGAGAGTTGGAGGGGGCCATGCCTTGGGCATATCATTCCATTCTTGTATATTTTTATCAGCCAATTCTCTTTCTCTCTCTCTCTCTCTCTCTCTCTCTTTGGGTATTACACACACACACACACACACACACACACACACTCATCTTTCTTCATTTTGATCCCTCGGGCAAGTGAAGGTTGGCGTCCAGGCGAGCAGTAGTTTTACTTTGCCAGAGGCCTCAAGCTTCCCTTCAGCAAGTCTGTTCAGCAACACCCTTGACTCAGAGCAAAAACATTCATTCTGTTCTTTAGGTAGACCTATAATAGACGTAATATCTTCGACTGAACAGAAAACCAGGCAAAACTTTATTTCTGAAGCCTCTCTGGAAACATTTCCAATCATACACAACTTTTTCATAAAAAGGGCTGCATTCAGTTGCAAGGTGTCCAAACTGTACTAGCAGCACAGCAAATTCAGCGTGTAAAAGTGAGAATCAAATGTTAGGTCAGTGCTATCTGTCTCTCTCCCTCTGTTGAAAAGTACTTTATTGGAATGATCGTGTTTAGTTAAAGCACTGTACATAAAGCAAGCAATGACAAGAAATATACAATATCACATTAACTATTCCATTTCAATTGAACCCTTATATGTTCTGGGTCAATTTGACCCATTTTGATTTTTAAGCTGTCGGAAAAAAACAGTTAACCTGTGAGTTGTGACTTTTTCTCATGGCCATGAACATGCATGTGAAGTTTGGACATGCTGATATGTTTTTAAGTGTATACCCAACTAATTTTGTAACGATTTTGATGTTCACGGGTCAAATTGATCCACATTAAATATATGACCCAAATTAAATATATGTTTGTTATATATTTTTGTTGCTATATTGAAGTTTTACTATCCTAAAATGTGGATAAAAATGCTTCTTCTTACTCTTTTCAGTACTGAAAAATACTTTTATAGACACAGATGGTAAAAGTGAGCTATCATTTCAATTTACAATGTAGGCTATAAGTTATCTATTTCTTCCAAACATTTTGTCACTTTTTCTCATTTAGGGCCATGAACATGCATGCAAAGTTGGAATACACTGATGTGTTTTAAAATGTTTTTTTAACACAAATAATTTTTTTACGATTTTGATGTTCGTGGGTCAATTTGACCTATACTTTTTTGTTCCAAGGAAACTGTATAGACACAAATAATACATTTACTGTGTATATGTTCGTGTTTTACCACCCTGGAAAGAGAAAAGTGAGATTTTCCTGCTATTTTCAGTATTGATAAAGACACAGAAAGTAAAAGTGAATAAAATTTCTATTTTTAATGCATATGAAATACTATATAAAGCAGATGAATTGAGACCCACAGAAGAGGTGAATACAGGTGATGCCAGTTGTGCCCCACAAAACATGACAACAAAACAAGCACCATTTGTGTAAAATGCAAGAAGTCACAAAGTACATGCTTTATGTGTCCACATCATGTAAACGGTGATTTCTTGAATTTGTACAATGAGCCTCAAGAACAAAAGATGACCTGTTTAGGAAAAGAAAAGCTTCATTTCATTTCACAGCAATATTACATTGTTTAGGATGTAAAACAAACATGTTAAAAATTGTGGTTAAATGCATTTTTAAAAATCATAGTTTTTAATATTATTTGTTTGTAATGTGTGACAAATATTGATACTAAGATGGTCCTGTTCATACCCTGTTCATATAAAGTCGGATAAAATAGATTCAGAGGATATTTACAATAAAAAAATAGACTTTGAAATATAAACATTTGAAGTATAAAAATTTACATTTATGGAGGCACATGAAAGGTAAAACAAAAGTACTATACAAGATCAGGCCTAGAGCTTATTTCTGAGGGTGTGTAACTGATAAATGAATCCAGCAGATTATGGGTATCTGTCTTTCCCTAGTAACATCTTCATTAGATCGGATTCTGATCTAAATATCTCTCTCTCTTCTCATCTCTCTGGCCATAGCCATGTCTCTCTCTCGCTCTCTCTCCCCATCTCTTTGGCCATAGGCATGTCTCTAATAACTACTGTCTGATTGGCTCCTCAGGAGTTTCTTGTTCCAAAAGCAATTCTCTGGACTCCAAGGGAGACCCATTCATCCTGACCCGTGTGGTTCTGTCCAACAGGCTGATGTCACAATGAGTGATGAGGACAAGAGGATCTTCACCCTCCCATGGAGACACAGAGAGAGAGAGAGAGAGAGAGAGAGAGAGAGAGAGAGAGAGAGAGAGAGAGAGAGAGAGAGAGAGAGAGAGAGAGAATAATGCTCCAGTGTTAGACCAACTAACAAATATTTTTGAATACTGTGGTAGAAAAGCTACAGGATGGCTTTAGTGTAACGTACATCATAGTAAATAAGTGACATTTGGTCATATGTAATATTTTCTTGTTGCATCATGGTATTCTTTAAAGTATTTTGAAGAAAATGCAATGGACAGGTAACAAAAGTAATAGGAATCCAGTAAGACCCAAATAAAATGGGTATCATGATGCCCCAGAAAGGGTTGTGTGCATGCACAACTGAAGTAAAACTTGAGGAAAAGAAGAAGGTTATAGAGGCTTTTGATGTGAAAGAAAGAAATTGTTAGGCTGCCAAGAGAGGGATGCATGCACTAGATGGCAGAAAAAGCCCAGATGTAAATTCTAGCATATAAGGGAGTTTTCTTACCAGTGAATGTCACATGATGTAGGCCTAATCCAGTACCATTGTCTCTTGGTTCTGGTCTGCTCCGCGTTTATGTTTTTTGGAGGAGGCGTGGTTTTGCAGGATGTTGTCAGGCTAAAGTTAGCATTTATCAAATCATTGACTCCACTTAAAGGGATAGTTCACCAAAAAATGAAAATTCTGTCATCATTTACTCACTCTTGTGTTGTTACAAACCTGTATAAATTTCTTTGTTATAATGAACACAAAGGAAGATATTTTGAGAAATGTTTGTAACAAAACCGTTTGTGGACCCCATTCACTTCCATAGTAGGAAAAAGAATACTATTAAAAGTAAATGGGGTCCACAAACAGTGTGGTTACAGACATTTCCCAAAATATCTTCCCTTGTGTACATCAGAACAAAAAAATTTAAGCGGGTGTTTAACAACATATAATTGAGTAAATGATGACACAATTTTCATTTTTGGGTGAACTATCCCTTTAATGTTATTAAGTTTATAATGTTATTGGTTTGTTTGGCAGATCTTTTGATATTGTATGATGTTTTCTGGATTAAATTATTTTTGTCAGCATTAATAAAACGCAAGTTTAGGCTATTTGGATTTGCTTGATTTCTGTGTTTTCTTAAATTATACATTTATTATGTATTGGCCCAGTTACGGCTATATTCTGGGGCTTCTGAGTAAGTTGTGTGTGAGTTTTGGGGAAATGTGGGGGCAGTCTGGTTCTTGTTCCCATACAGCAAAAAAAATAAATAAATACATTTCTCTGGTCAAAAATATGTTTTAAATATATGCTAAATAAATTTTGCAGAAAGCAAGCTTAATTAAATATATTTTTGAATTTAAAATCTATTTATTTTTAACCTTCATATATTAAAGACGGGGTGGATGATTTTTGAAAAACACTCTGGAAAAGGGAGTCGGGCCGGGTACCAAAACACACTTGTAGCCAATCAGCAGTAAGGGGCGTGTCTACTTGCGTATGTGTGGGGCGTGTTTGTTTAGGTCAGGGGTTCCCAAACTTTTTTTCCTGCGCACCCCCTTCTATGTCCCAACCTGGTTGGCGCACCCCCAATCCCCATTTAAAAAAAGATCCAAAAAAGCTTTGTTTTCTCACCATAAATACTCATGTTTAATCATGCGCAAATAACCAAGTGCCGGTTGCACTAGCCGGACGTTAAGAAGTTGAGTGTAATAGTCCTACGTCGGGCTTAGCTAAGTCCAACATTGTGAAAAATATTTACGCCTATTGTACCATCTGAAACTACGCTCAGCGTAGATCATGCGCGCCCCCGTGTATGCATTTAACCACTGTGATATTTAGACGCCATTCGAGTTTACTATGGTAAAAAAGGTACACTTACTGCCGTCAGCTAATAGATGACATATGAGAGGTTTCCTCATGTTTACCAGTGCGTCACGTGCAGACCCATCAAACACATTAACGAATGCCTTTACTGTTCGCACAAAAGGTGTAAAATGGTTTGCAGATTCATTATAACAGCTCAAGTTTAAAACAAAATTAAATGAAAGCTTTTAATAAGTTCTCTACAGTAAGTATTTATGTATTTTATTATATAATTCATTGGCGGTCTCTTTACCATGCATGAAAACACATTGCTCGCGTATCCTGTGCCCATGTCTCGTCACATTTCATTATTTCTATTTTTGCCATAAAAAAGTTTTGGTCCCTCTCCTCCTTCGTGATTAACAACTTTATCATAAGACGTCCCACATGACAGTTTCCCTGATTTCAGTCAGTTCAGCATATTTATAATATATATGGAATGAATGAAACGAGTTGGCACGCATATAGCGGCTGCAGTGCATAACAGAAGAGCAGTGCGTAGAAAAAGACAGCAGCTGTCTTCTACGTTTCTATCAAAAACTAATAAATTATAGTTTTTTATTTAAAATAAAAGCGATTACAAAGGAAATGTTTACTGTTCATTTTTTTATTTATTTATTGTATGGAAAAATCCCACTTAAAGAAACAGACCGCCATTACATTTTTCCTCTCGCGCACCCCCTGGTGGCAGCTCACGTACCCCTGGGGGTGCACGTACCACACTTTGGGAATCCCTGGTTTAGGTTATTTCAAATATCAACATTGGATTAGAGATCATGCACCCCGCCTTTAACATAGCCTATATTTCAAAATGTATTTCAGGGGCAACAAATGCATTTCTAATTTTACAACTGATACGTAAATATATTTTTCCTTTCCAAAGTATAAAAATTTGAGTAAAAGTATAAAAGTTTGTTGAAAATATATAAAATTTTAACCTTTTCAATCCTGTTATAATCCTCCTGATATTTATATATTTATATATTTTTTTCAAAATATACACAATATATTGGTGATTATTTCAATATATCTTTCAGCACATTTATTTTTGGCCATTTGTTTATAGTTTGAAATATATTAAAAATTATCTGCCATATGGGTTGTGGGCCAGCAATGGCTGTTTTCTGGGGATGTGGAAGTTGAAAGAATAGGCTACTCTAAATTCTGCTGGGTTATTTTTAACTTAATGCTGGGTAAACTTTGGGCAAAACACATGTTGGTTTATAAATAAACCTATGCTGGGTTGTAAACTCAGCCATGAGTTGCAACAACCGAACACAGGTTTATTTAATAACCCAACATGTATTCTCCAATATTTAAGCGGCCAAACTTCTTTCACATTATGTTGTTATTTGTATTAGAGTTTTTCTAATCAGACATAAATAGTGCAGTATCTGCCTGCTGTGTGTCACTTGGCAACTGAGAGTCCAATGGGAACATAAACAGTCCCCAGGTGACACACACAATTGCATTTGCAATCTTTTCCAGTGTTGTGTCATCTTGTGCATCTGCATATTTTTAAGCGACAGCGCGACCGCGTGCTCTTGATGCGACATTGCAACAGGTGAGAAACAAACCAGAAAACGTGTAGCAGCCGGTCATTCTGGTTTAACCAGACCAACAGCATCACAAGGGCATCCACACATTTGCTTGTCCACCTCTGGTTACTTTCAGAATACGACACCATTTCGTTGTGAATTATTTAAATTACGTTAAAGGAGAAGCGGCAGAGTTCGGCCTGAGAGAGAGTTTACCTGTCCGATTCATGTGACGTAACACAAGGGGCGTGGCGTGTGCAACCTGCTGCGAGCTTTGATCTTTGCGGGACTTTAAATCACAGACTCGCGGACGCAGCTTTCGCCGCGTTTGCTCGTGAGTTTGAAATGTTTGAAAACAGAAATGCCCGCGTGCCTGTAACTTCGAGTGGATTTCAACTTATGTGAGTCCAATGTTTCAGATAAAGATGATGCTAAACTTTCTTCCAGTACGGAAATTCAAGCGCAATGTGGTATACATTGTGTTTGGCGCGGTGCTACTGATGTTGGGATTTCTGGCTGCTTATCTGGAGGTCGTGGCCAACAGTGAAGTTTGGAGCAGTAATGGTAAGAACTAAGAGGAAGCTCGTAATTTCCAGTCACATTCTTTTTAAAATGTGTAATATTTCATTAAAACCTGTCCTGCGAGGTAAAGATCTGAGGTAAAGTGTGTTGTTAAATGTAAATGTTTTTTTTATCATTAGCCCATCTGTATCATGCTATGACCTTATCATGTCAATGTCGGGATTTGCCCAAGTTTCACAATAAATTGTGGCTTTGATGTTTGAGAGGGAGGATCAGTTAAGGTTTTGAAGTTATTAGTCAAATAAGGTTTGTTTTGTTTCTAGTGTTAAACACAACACAATGCGCAATGCAATGCAATGTAAGGGTACAGTATAGTACTACACTCTAAAAAACAAACGGTGCTATATAGCACCAAAACAGTTGCTTTGGATCGTAACGATAGAAGAACCATTTTTAGTGCCATATAGCACCGGTGAAGAACCAGTGAAGCACCTGTGTAGAACCATATAGTGCTATGTAGAACCATATGTGGTGCTATATGGCCCCTATATGGTTCTACACTGGTGCTTCACTGGTGCTTCACTGGTGCTTCACTGGTGCTTCACTGGTGCTTCACCGGTGCTATATGGCACTAAAATGGTTCTTCTATCGTTACGATCCAAAGCAATTGTTTTGGTGCTATATAGCACCGTTTGTTTTTTTAGAGTGTATGCAATGCATACAGCATGCAAAATAAAGCCACACCAAGAAAAAAAATTATCAAAATGCTGTCGCTGGACTCTATCCTTTTTAAAAGTACAACTTTCCCCCATAAATAGTTCATATAGATGCAAATTGGCACCAAAGAGAGCTTATTAGTAGGCTATCTCAGAGGTACTGATACCAAATGTATACATATCTGTACCTCCCTGCTGAAAAAACAACAAAACTATTACAGAAAATTCTAATGGTTTCAGTTAAAATACCAATAGGAACCATTAGTTTTTACTATTAAAACCACTACACTGTAGTGTGTTTTGGGCCACATTCCATTAGAACCAATATAATTCCCAATAAAACCAATAGAATTTCTGTGATGGTATCTATTGGTTTTTTAGCAGGGCTAATGGTAGATATTCATTTTAACCCCCTGCCCATACTAGTTTTCAATCATGTTGTCTTGTTCTTGTATTGCAAATGTTATACAAATGTATTTTTGTGTGATTGAGGAAACCCTCAGGTGAGCGCTGACCTGCTTTATCATGTAGTGAAGGTCAGGTCAGAGAAGCAGAGCTGATGTCAAATCAACCTGCTAATGTGCATGAAAATTTACATACATTTTACTATGTGCATGTAAAGTTACATAAACTGGGCAGACGGGCAGTGAACCCACAATGTCTGTTAACTGGAAATCAGATTAAATCACTGGACACCCAATGAGCTTTGCTTTAATTCAGGAGGTTTGATTTGATTTGATTGTGATCTACTGTAAGTTCCTTGTTCTGACAGACTGCAAAAGATAAAATCCAGACGTAAACGTTTCACCTGCAACTTGCTTTTTGATGCACTGTTGTGTGCCAGTTCTCACATAACGTTCCTGTGAACACCTGCTAATGTTATAAACTTGAGCTTTATGTCCCTGAGCCAAGGTGCCTCGTGTTCTTAGGTTGATAAAAAAAGATACACGGGACGTAAAGTGTATTGAACCAAGACATGATAATAGCAAATAAGGTGTAAATTTTTTAAAGCATACAATTAACATGTGTTGGGGAAAGTAACTTTTTAAAGTAATTCATTACAATATTAAGTTACTCCCAAAAAAGTAACTAATTGTGTAGTTACTTTTCATGGAAAGTAATGCTTACATTACATTTAAGTTACTTTTGCGTTACTTACTTGACTAAGGCTTGATCTCTTTCAGGCCTTGCAGGTGTTTTTTATGATCGCCAAAATGTCAAGCTCTGGCCTGCCACCTTCGTTTCTGACTCAAACTGTTCCTGCTCCGTCGCACCGAGTGCATAATTCTACGTTAATATGTTCAGTTTAATTCAGTACATTATTTTATTTTTAAATTGAATGAATTAAACTCCCATTACTTTTTTAAAAAAGTAACTCAAATATTAATGTGTACATTTATAAAGCAATGCATTACTTTACTTCTTACTTCAGAAAAGTAATATTATTACATAATGCACGTTACGTGTATTGTGTTACCGCCAACACTGCACTTTACATAATATTAAAGCTATATGTAATATTAAGCGATTTATGTAATAAAATATCTAAAAAACAGTTGCACAGTGTAATATATTTCATAGAGTTCCCAAAAATGTGTAAATCCAGAAAAATTCCCGTTTAAATAATGAGTCGTCCATTGTCTCCCTTGTAATTGTCACTGTTTTAGTGACTTAATATCCGTGCTATCCTCAGTTTTTAGTTGTAGAAACCATGGCAACACAAGTGGATGAACGTGGAAGTGATGGTTTTACAGCATTTTACACAGAAATGATGTGTTTGCAAAATCAGCAAAGATTACTGAAGTGGAAACCAATTGCAATCATTGCAAAATGACTTCATGGCTTAGTGGGTTTCAATGTTGCCTCACAGCAAGAAGGTCCCTGGTTCGAGCTCTGGCTAGGTCAGGTGGCCTTTCTGTTTGGAGTTTGCATGTTCTCCCTGTGTCAGCGTGGCTTTACTCCAGGTACTCCGGTTTCTTCCCACAGGCCAAAAACATGCAAGTTAGGTTAATTGGAGATATCAAATTGCCCCCCCCCCCCCCCCAACCTGTATATGGATTTGTGTGGATCAACTGGTTTTTGCATTAACCAGGAAAATATTGGGTTTCGTAATCCTGGGTAAAAGTAATGCAACAGTAAATTTCATTCAGTATTAATGAAAATAAACATTGCTATCCCAGGGTTAAGTGTACAGCGTCAAAAAAATGGTCCAAAAGTGGTCCCAACGTGTCTCTGGGGCAGTACCCTTTAAAAACCCTTAAAGCGGACATACAATGAAAATCAGACTGTTTGTGTTATAATTGCGTCCCCAGTGCTTCTATCAACCTAGAAAATGTGAAAAAGATCAACACAGTAACTTAGTTTTGGTAAGTCAATCTCTGCAAGCATGTGAAAAAAGATAATGGAAATTTGTCTCCCCTTATGATGTCAGAAGGGGATAATACCTCCCCTTAATCTGCACTATCCAACCACAGCACTGCCATTTAGTGCAGAGATCAGCTCATTTGCATTTAAAATGACACACCCAAAACAGTACATTTTTGCTCAAACCTATAAAGTGGCAATTTTAACATGCCATAATATATTATCTATGTAACTTCAAATACAAAAATGCACATTTGATGTCTTCTCTTTAAAGAAATATTTTTCCGTCAGGAAGTTCATATAGCATGCCGTACATTTTGTGAGTGTGTGCGAGTTTGGACACACAGGGGTGTTTTTTGGTAGGTCAGTGTGAAGTGCCGTACTTTTGTGACTGTCCCTTGACCTCCGTTTTTTCCACCCAATGCTAGTTTCAAAATGTTCATGCAAGATTGTGGTAAAACGATGAAACGTTCTTTGGTTTTCATTCAAGAAAAACATCAAAGAGCAGGTGTATGGAGCATACAGGCGGCGAGAGATTTCTCTCTCGTGCACCATTGGGCACAGGGGGCTTCTTCCCTCTTTTAAACAAACTCGACATTCCTCTGGGAGTGTCTATTGACCTCAAGGGAGGGAAGTGAAGGAAAAGCTGAAACCTCTTTACCCAAATCCCATCACAAACAACATGCATTTAAACAAGGATGTGATGATACGGATATTTACTAGGGGTCCCTTTTGAAACGTATCTGTTCTCGCCCAAACAAAGAATGTTTACTCACCACCCATCATGCAAATACACCTGAAGAAAGATTGTAAAAGTGCGCCCTCCCTACAGTATTTACTCAGTGGTGCTTAAGGTCATGTCATGTGACCAAGGTGAGGCATCATTTCCTCGGTTTCTTGTTGCCATAGCGCCGGTATGGTAGGACAAGGTTAAGCACACTTGCACATCTCTCTCTATACACATGCTCTCTGTCTTTTTGCAGGGAGATGTGTGCATTATATTTACCACAGATACTCACATCACACAGTTTGGAATTGTTGTTTCAGATCTGTGTCGAGCCCCTTCAAGAAAGATTTTGATTTATGTGCAGTGTGTCAACTAACAAATACGTGTCACTAGCTCAGGAGGATATTCAGTCAGAAAAACCGATGATATATTGATTGCATTGCCATGTGAATGAGAAACTTGGTTGGTAGCACAGAAAATGTGAAAACCTTGCAAAAGTATTTTTTTTGTGATTTACTACATAAAATCATCCTGATCCTATATAATGTAAATATGAAAATATAACCTTGATATTTTTAAAGGTCACATAATACGCATGATCTCATGTTAATCTTGAGTACCTATAGAGTAGTATTGCATTCTTCATATCTCCGAAAAGTCTTTAGTTTTATCAGCTATATAAAAGACAGATTAGCTGTACTGCTACTTTCCTCAAAAAAGGGAGGCGTACAGCAGGTGAAGCGAGTCATTAGCAAGCAACACACACAAACATCCCTATCTCTGGACAACTTGTGTTTTCCTACATGTTGATGTTGTTTACATGCACTTAAGCGACGATCAATGAAATCCAGCTTTAAACAAACACACACACGCACCACTCCGCTGCTACCCCAGATGTACAAACTATATCCATTGTTTCCATAATGCCGGGTTCTTTGGGAAGCTAAACAAGCTTAAATTTCCAAAACAACAACACACTTCTCTGGTGATGTTGATTTTGTGTCAGCTCCAGTGTTGGGTAAGTTACTCAAAAAAAGTAATCCACTTCAAATTACTAATTACTACTTTAAAATTGTAATTTGATTACATTACTGATTACTACATGCAAAAAGTAATCTAATTACTAATTACTTTACTTTTAAGTTACTTTGACAACATCAAATGTAAAAAACTACAAAGTGAAACTGTCAGAAACAAGGACAGATAAACCCAAACGCAGTGTTAATGTGAAAATGTTTCTTGTAACATTTGAAAACAGTAATGATTACAGTGCATATTTGAATGCTTAAAGCTATTTTTGGTGTGATTTTGCCCCCTCCTAAAATTACTGGTCATATAGTGATCCAGAAATATTTGTAGCTTTTATAATAAGTTACAGATGTTTAACATTTCTCATTAAACATTCTACATTCATTAACATCTATCTGTCTATCTGTCTGTCTGTCTGTCTATCTGTCTATCTATCTATCTATCTATCGATCTATCGATCTATCGATCTATCGATCTATCGATCTATCGATCTATCGATCTATCGATCTATCGATCTATCGATCTATCGATCTATCGATCTATCGATCTATCGATCTATCGATCTATCGATCTATCGATCTATCTATCGTAGCAGTGTTTAAAATGATGTTCTTGGATGTTTATTACAACTCTGTTCTGTAAGGGTTAACGCTGAGTTTCTGTTCTCTTTGCCATGTATTCCCTGAAATGTGATTGGTTAGTGCAACGAGGGGAGGGGTTTTTTGTTTTTGTTTTTGGCTATGATGTTGTGCACGCTCTGGCGCGGGCGCGCGACTGGATGTGCGTGAGCATCGTCCTACGGGTGCTCTGTTAAAATAAAGCCAGCAGTTTAGTTAAACGAGTGTCTGTGCATTTCTCTTGAATGCTACACTATCTACATTCATTCGCGGTCGCGGAGACAGAAACTATAGTTTTAACACGTCGTCGCATTCGCGAGGGCTTTTT
Organism: Paramisgurnus dabryanus; assembly: GCF_030506205.2. Taxonomy (NCBI): domain Eukaryota; kingdom Metazoa; phylum Chordata; class Actinopteri; order Cypriniformes; family Cobitidae; genus Paramisgurnus; species Paramisgurnus dabryanus. The sequence goes on along the minus strand of NC_133345.1, from coordinate 29,908,654 downwards.
GGTCAAGTTAAAGAATGTTAATATTCATGTTAGTTCGTTAAATATAACAATTAAACGTTGTTTTGGTAATTGTTTAAATAAACATATGATTACTTAATGCAGTGCACGCATTGAGCTCATGATAAAATAACATAGTTAAATAATGTTAACAAATAAAACATTAGTGATTTAAAAACACACCTGTACGACCGCTTCTAGCAGACCAGATGTCATCGCGCAAAGCCCACTCTAAAAATGCCAAGGTTTTGGACATGTATTGTCTGTATTCCACTTGAAGGATCAACCACCGCTCATAGCATCCATTTGCTTGCGTCTCAGACGAGTGAGTAAGCATATGCTCGTTAACTGACGCTGCGCGCATGCTCGCAGACGTTGCCGTGCAATGGCAAAACATCATTTTAAAATACATTTTAATTAATTTTTCAACACATAATTTGTAACGCTAGTAACGTAATTTTGTTGTCATTGGTAACTGTAATCAAATTACATACATTTAAAATGTAAAGCGTTACGTTACTGCGTTATCAGGAAAAGTAATTAGAGTACAGTAATGCGTTACACAGTAACGCGTTATACCCAACTCTGGTCAGCTCTTAGTTGGTGTGTGCGTGCGCTATTCTGGGTGAAATGCCCATATAAGGACTTCCACTGTACTTCCCGCACTTATATTGCCCATGAAAGGAATAAAGCAAGATTGTTACGTATGAATCTTTCAAAACGTTCGTAAATGTACGAACCCTGGCAAAGTGCATTTGACACAGAAATTGACATTTTGCTTATGTTTAGCATGAGGAATCTTTTTTTTTAACGATGTTAATCAGTCAGAATGCTTTATATATGGGTATTTCTCAGATTAGGGGCCAAATTGGGTTGCTGCAATTTTGAAAATTAAAATTCCAAATATGACTAATTTGTATACATCAAATCAGGAGCGTCTTTTTGAGTTTGGTTGAGACCGTAAGATGATTTTGATTTTTTTGCCATTTTCTTAACTATGTCAAGTAAATGTGTCTTTACCATCACACCATCGAATATATGTAAAAAATAAAACTTAAATGATAAATCGGTGCTTTTAAAACATTTTGTGGTTTCACATGTAATCTAATTTATCTTGAACTTAATGAGATTTTTACTTGCAAGATGAATTATAATAATTTTTGTATCTAATATCTGATTCATCAATCTACCCTGGCTTGGAATCTAGGTTTATTTTAAGGGAGTACCATACCATTGTCAGAAATGTATAGTTGTGGGATGCTTTTGTTATTTATACATTATTTATTGGCAAAATTATGTATTGTGCTGGTAATGACTGTGCTGGTAATGACATTTTTGTCAAAAAACTAACCCTACTAGCTAAGATGATGACTAAGCAAGTGTAGCTAGCTTTCTACATGTAATGTGCACCATTTTAACTATTAAAGTGATAAAAATATTTCAAAAATGTTTAAAAATACAGAAATACAACACAAATGGTAATGACGCATTTTAACTCTTTCACCGCCAGCGTTTTTGAAAAAAGTTGCCAGCCAGTGCCAGCGTTTTTCATGATTTTCACCAAAGTTTAATGCCTTCCAGAAAATGTTCTTCTTTAAATATATAAACATACAATATACGAAATGAAAGAACAGACCCTCTGCTTTCAAACAAAAAAAAAAAACGTTTCATCCTACCTTTAGTGGTTCTTTTGTAATCAGCTTTTGAATATGGGTAGGTTTCTGCAAAAACACCACATTTTGAGCAAAAAGCAGAGATAATTCCATTTTTATGACGGACTTTTCATAGAGATCCGATTCAGAGCGATCTTTAAAACAGACACGGACATGCAGCCGCTTGCCATAGGGCAATACTTCCGGGTTTAAAAAGGGCACCTGGTGGATAATAGCGGTATTGCGGAAAGACGGAAAATCTCGTCATTGGCAGGGAAGCGTTTTCTCTTGATTGACGAGATATCTCGTCAATGGCGGCGAAAGAGTTAAGTGTACATGCCCAACACAAAGAAAAGAGTAGATTTACTTACTTTTCTGGACATCAAGGCATCGGTCTTACAGCTTGAAATACATGTCCTCCACTATGTCATTAGGTTACCATGGCTACCAAATAAACTTTTGATGAAAAAACAGTGGGAAAGTCCCTTTATGCAGAGCGTGTTGGTAATGACAGCTAAACCATGGGACAGGTAGAAATTACGCAAAATAAAGTACAAAATGCATATATTTGCTTAATCTGTGCATGTAGTTTATTAGTTTAAGTAACATTTAATTCATAAGCATATATTTTTTTTTTATTAATTTGTGATAAATAATGTTTGAGATATGGCACAACACGTGAAAACTCTAGTGAAGAACAACACCAAAACACAGATATAGTACCACAAAACACCAATAAAATGGTATAAAATTATTAGTAAGAGCAGCCATAAAAAAATCTAGGCTTGTTTTGGTTTATATTAATTAATGGTGCTCAGATTTATTAAGATTTGATTTTTTTGAGTCAAATTTGAGTTTTTAATAGAATTACACCCTGGGGACATAAATAGGCCCAAAATACCCATATATTAGGTCTTGTCAAAGATTGAAAACCAATGATTGAAATCAAACTTTAATGCTCTTAATCATAATCTAAAAAGATTATAAGACTTTAGCCTGGATTTACAGACAGGGTCACAAAGCTTTGACAGTGTGATTTCTTAAATGGCTTAATGTGAACCCTAGACATTGTTTTAGCTTAGCTATTTAGTTAATGTGCCTAAAATGTATAATATTTTTTTTAAACTTTGGGGCAGAACTGGGACTGTGTGTAATAGAGAAAGTGACAGAGGTCGATTAAATGTATTCGTGAGTTTCGTGTGTACTGTAAGATAACACCTCCTAGCCTTTTAAAAATTAATGTAAACATGGAATCAGTTTCAGTTTATCTAAGGATATCGTAAACCATCAATGGCCATCTAATGTCACTCATGAAGCATGCTCCGATTAGACAGCAGATTCATGAACTAAATATTCAATATTCGCCTCTTCTATCTAAAAAATAAAGAGAAAAAATACTAACTTTTATTCTCTACAGGTATTGTTTCAGAATAGTTAAAATTTGTAACTTTGTATAAGCACTTCTTGTATTACTGCCTGCCTATGACAAGTCACTTTATTGTTTCCTAATCTTTGTAAGTCGCTTTAGATAAAAGCATCTGCTAAATGTAAATGTCTTTCTCTTTCAGATGAGATTCTCCATACTGAAGGTGTCATCTGGGCAAAATCTGCTGTTCAGAGTGTGGTAAAAATTCGCACAGACACTTGTAGCCTATGAATACTAGTGTACTGCTGTACTGTGCAGGATGCACTGTATACTGCATACTATTTTTTTTGAATAATGAAAAAACAGCTATTATTTCTCATTCTATTATATATATTACACTAGCTATCTTGTATACTGTAAGCAAACATTGACAGGCATGGTGCATGTTTAATTCGATGTGTGGTGTTGTGTTATTGTAAATTTTTAATCCTGTTTATACAAAAGCGCTGTAGCTCTTGCTAATGCAATCCAATAATGAGTCTAGAAAGTCCGCTTTTTACATTCAGTTCAGTGTAAAAGTGAATTGCATTGTGATTCCCTGTATTTGGATCTGGTTGTGTGCTCCACATAGTAGCAAACATATCCAGGTAGTTAATGGTTACTGCAACTTTGCATACTTTAAACCAGGGGTCGGCAACAGGCGGCCCGCGGGCCAAAAGTGGCCCGCCAGCAATATTTTCTGGCCCGTCGGATTATTAAAAAAAAAAAAATTTGAATTTTTTTTTTTTTTTTATCAAATACTACTTTTATTTTACAATAACAGTTTACAAAAATGGCCACATGTATCATTTTTTTTTTTTTAAATCAAAACCAAAAAGAAAATAAAGAGAAACGACTTGTTTTTCTATTATTTATTTCCTGAACTAAAATCAAACGCCTTTTTTTCCGAATGTGCGCACAGATCAAAAATAGAAAAATGAATGAAAACGGGTTCGGACAAATTTTAATTGAACACCTTAGCAGACATATACCAATGAAATAATTTAAAACAGATCAGGTACTAACAGATTACATTTAATTAAGGGTTTTAATAGCAACCATGCTTTCCGGTGAGAATGGGTTGGCTTTCCTGTAGGTCTCATTCGCTTACAGTCCGACTTTTGAATTTGTTCATTATTATTTTTCGCGTATAACACACTGATAAATAATATGTATTAGATAAAAAAAAATATTTGCATTAAATGCTGCACAAAACTCTTCCTCTAGCCCAGAGGTCTAGCCCAAAAATGCGTATAATAGCTACGTAATAGTTTAATCTTAACGGGCCGCTGTTTCTCGTTCTCTTTCTCTACCAGCGCATCCGCGATCATAACTATAATAATTGCAAAGGTATGAATTCATGAATCATTTGCAAATTTACCTTGCAAATCATGTCAATGCGTCACGCGTGAAGACATTAAACTCCTTGACATCGCAAATGACTGCAGGCTTTTAGAAACCACAACAAAATATGATACAAAATTAACTCTTTTACTGCAGTAATATTTTAACTAGTTCACTTTTAACGTAGATTTGAAAGGAAACAGTCCTGTGTCACTATTAAAAACATATGGTAAACGGGAGTCTCCATGCCTGGGCGCATAGCTGCAACTCCTTCTTCTCATCGTCTCATTCACTACTCTTTTTTTCTCTTCTGTTCTGTTACTTAACTTGGGGCTCGAGCCCGACCTTAAGGTCCGACCTGCCTTCGAGAACTGCAAGTCAAGTTCGTTTACCGTTAATTATTAAGACTAAATGGGCAGGCAAATTCGTTAAAAAATTAAAGTAATCCGCCAAAATATGGTTTTACATGTCTATTAAAATAAAGCCATTATTAATTTTCCTAACGCATAGTTCTTTGATCTTTGCATCCGTTTAATACGCTATACATTTGGCAAAGGAGCAATTTGTTTGAACAGCAACTCTGCAACCAACAATGGTTTCGGTTTATGCTGGTAAGAAATTTGACTGAGAGGCTTTGTCCTTTTTAATTTATTATTTATATTTCATTATTTTTTTTCTCTGCTGACAGTACAATGTTAATATAATATTTATATTGGCACGAACACAATTTTGGTATAGCATTTATAATTGTTATAGGTTACTTCATCTCTCTCTTTTCTTTAGAGACATTTGAATGTGAGATTCTGGAAACGAGATCTAACGTTAAGTTTTGCGGAACCGTCAGGTCGGGAAATAAAGCAAGTGAACACAGAGTGTATTTTAAGCGGTTTACTGAATAGAATCTTGTGGGAGCTGGACAAAAAAAAACAGTCCAGCGCAGACCTCCATTAACCTTAGGTGTGTATGTGTGTGTCCCGTATAAATATTAATAAAAAAAGAAATAAAGTTCAAAAGTTGGACTGTAAGAGTCTTTCATGAGAGCATAAATGCCTGTAATATGTTACCACTATAGTAGCCTACTTGGTCTGTTTAAAATGTTTTTATTGATATATTATGCCTGTAAAGGTGTTAAATAAAAAATTTGTCTAATCCAGTAATTCATTTTTTGATCTGAGCACACAATCAGAAAACCCGTGGTGGTTATTTTTTCATTTTTGTTTTTAATTTGAAAAAACGAATGATACACGGATCCATAACCATGTTTTTAGCAACTTTTAATGCTGTCTTTCGTCTTTTAAATAGGAAATAAAGACAATGTTTCTTGACAAAAGATCAGATAGCCTATACTAGGCTAATTCAAAATAAGACACGTAAGTGTGGGAACAGCAGCTGGCCCGCCATCTACTGGCTAAAAAAAATATTGGCCCGCGGCCAAAGTTACTTGCCGACCCCTGCTTTAAACCATATGCATACTTGAGAATTAGTATGCTATTCTAAACGTGACTCTAAAAATGTACAAAAACATGGTATTTAATTGGGCATCTCACAACACGGTCACAAAAAAAGGATGGTGTGTAAAAGTATTTCTGCATCAGTTTATTTGGTTTTTAATTTTATTTATAAACTGTGTGTGTGTGTGTGTGTGTGTGTGTGTGTGTGTGTGTGTGTGTGTGTGTGTGTGTGTGTGTGTGTGTGTGTGTGTGTGTGTGTCACAGGCTGGAGATGATCACGTCTCAAATCAAGATGAAGAATCCTGGTCTTCAAAAAACATCCCACAGAAGTGGAGGCCAGAGGTAATGATGCACTCATAAACACAACTATAGATTTGAATACATGATTTGTGATAATACCATTGTGCTTAACACAAACTATTTACCACAGTATTTACATGGTTATTTAAATAGCGCATGGTGTATTTACATGTCCACATATACCTTGGGGCTCTGTTGGTATTTTGTAAGCGTAATATGCCACAGTCGTTCAAATAGATTTGTAATTTATTACACTGCAGAAATAAACATGATACTTTGATTTATAGATTTATAATTGTGGAGGATTTTCAGCAAGCAATTTTGCATTTAAAAGATGCTTAATAGCCATCCAGAATTAAGTTGGGTTGTAGCAAAACATTTTGCAGTGCATGCATTATATTCTGGCTTTAACTGCATGTGCTTTTTTGTTTAGATTTCCAATAATGTTTGTTCGTTCACTATAGGCTGTTAATGCATATTTTGCTTCTTTAAGTGTACTAGGTCTGGCTCAGCTCGCGCTATTAAAAGTGCACATCAGCTGTGGTACCTGCGAGTTGTACTACATGCGACACGACACTTTTAGTTTGGTGTGCGGCCCCCTTAATGTGTGGAGCGTCCCAACAGATTTAATCCTCACTCTTGAGTTCACATCATTTAATGTCAGCATGTTCTTGCTCAAGAATTACAGTGGCTGTATCATTTATATTATAAAGTATTGGACACATTTTAAATGTATTTAAAGTAAAACACCACAGTTTTTCAATATTTTACTATGTTCTTATCTCAACTTAAATTAATTAATACATACTTATCTTTATTCAATGCGTGCACTTAATCTTTGTATGGTGCGTTGTGAATGTGTTAGCATTTAGCCTAGCCCATTCACTCCTTAGGATCCAAACAGGGATGAATTTAGAAGCCACCAAACACTTCCATGTTTTCCCTATTTAAATACTGTTACACGAGTACACACAAGTAAGTATGGTGGCACAAAATAAAACTTTTTGGATAAAAATGAGAACTATATTGTATGGCGGAAGGTTTGCAGAACTTCGACCTCGGCACGGAGTAACATCATCACTCCTGACTCCTCCCCCTCTCGCTCAAACTTTCGTCAATATTACTGCGCCCGAGGTTGAAGTGCTGCAAACTAAGTGCTCTTCCGCCATAGAATAGAGTTCTCATTTTTTTGTCCGCTTAATAAATCGCCACGTTTTATTTTGTGCCACCATACTTACTCATGTAAACTACTCATGTAACAGTCCTTAAATACGGAAAACATGGAAGTGTTTGGTGGCTTCTAAATTTATCCCTGTTTGGATCCTAAGGAATGAATGTGGCTAGGCTAAATGCTAAAACATTTACAACGCGCTGTACAAAGATTAAGTGCACGCATTGAATAAAGATAGGTATGCATTAATTAATCTAAGTTGAGGTAAGAACATGGTAAAATATTGAAAAACTGTGGTGTTTAATTTTTGTTTAATAAAACCATCACTGCAAAAAATGATTTTCAAGAAAACATTTTCTTAGTATTTTTGTCTTGTTTTCAGTAAAAATATCTAAAAATCCTTAAATTAAGATGCTTTTTCTTGATGAGCAAAACGACCCAAGAAAATAAGTCTAGTTTTTAGACCAAAAATATCAAATTTAAGTGATTTTGTGCATAAAACAAGCAAAAAAAATCTTCCAATGGGGTAAGCAAAAAAATCTTGCAAATTTTTCTTAAACACTAAATGCAAGAAAAAAATTTTTTTTCTTGTTTTATGCACAAAATCATTTATGCACATTAAATTTGATATTTTTGGTCTAAAAACTAGACACATTTTCTTAGGTCATTTTGCTCTTAAGAAAATACATCTTAATTTAAGAATTTTTAGATATTTTTACTTAAAACAAGACAAAAATACTAAGAATTTTTTTCTTGAAAATAATCTTTGCAGTGTAGTTTTGACTTTGTGAACCAATTATTATTATTATTATTATGTACAAAATACATTATTTTGTCTTATGTAATTATAAAGTTTTTTGCTTACTTGGGTCTATTTTTATCAGTGGCGCTCGTGATTGCTCTTCCGAGGGGCGCAAATTCAAAATATGTTTTCGGAGTGCAGTGTGTTGCTTGTGTTTTCAAAATATGTGTTTGTTGTGTCATGTGCACAGTGGTGGACGAATTACACAAATCATGTACTTGAGTAAAAGTAAAGATACCCAGGGTAAAATTTTACTCAAGTTAAAGTAGAAGTACTAGCTTAAAATTTTTACTTGAGTAAAAGTACAAAAGTATCTGCCTTAAAATGTACTTAAGTACAAAAGTACTGTGATTTATTATGTCTGTATCATATTGTCACGAAACTCAAATTATGTGAAAAAAAACTCTCTTGGCTCACTAATCTATTATTGGAAGGACATTAATTATTCAGACACTGATGTCTATTAAAATTATCATAAGCCTAAAACCTTAAAGCCAAACAATTCCTTTAGCACCAAATGAAATAACAGGATTTGAGAGCAGTAAGTCTCATTTCAAGATTTATTTGTTAAATAATTTAACAGTTTAAGTGTAGTAAAAACTTGAATTAAGCACAGGTTCACAGGAGTTTTCTTTTACTATCTGGAGGTTGATGGAGCCTCCTTACTTTCCAGGTTTCTTTTCCTTGATGATGTTACAGTAACATACCTTTTAATGTTGGCTACCATGCTTTTTCTGCAAAAGAAAAGATTCAGACATTAAATACATATCTAGAAACCAGTCTCCCTTCCTTTGGCAAATACAATAAGCCTTACAGAATATAATTTAAAAAAACATTTAATGTGCTTTAGCATGTCATATGTATATTGTAATACATAAATAAATGTATTAATATATTTGGAAGCAAAACTTTTGAAAATATTAGTTATAATATGTAGTATAAGGACCACTCCAATCCACCTGCCTGTTTAAGCAAAATACACTGCATGGCTAGTCAAAATGTCATTTATATTTTACAACAGTGTTGATAGCGATTGATTGTCATTTCACAATAACACAGCACTAACTGTACGGCTAAAAATTGCTCCAGCCTGCATAGCTAACTTACTTAAAATTCATTCATGATAACATCGTATAAATTTTAACTACACAATGAAACAGTTTTCTGCAAGCTACTGTTAAGATTGCTCCTTTAAAAATATAACCAGAATTAAAATGGCTTACCTCTACGCGTTTCCTTAGATTTGAAGGAGTATTCTTGTAAAAAGAAATAGCACAGTTTCGAGGCAGGCTGAGAAGACACGAAGGACTCGTTCTTCTATTTCAAGGACTTAAAAAACTCGCGTAACTAAGGCCATTGTTGTTGTGGCGGGTCAAGTCATTTCCTCCGTTGTTTTTAAATGCAGTTTTATTCTCCAAACGATACGCTGGCTGCTGCACTCGCTTAGCTTTCGTGAACCCGCGCGGCAACCAAAACAAGTTCAAAAGCGCATGCTGTACCCTGATTGGTGGTTTGACGCATCACGTGTGCGTTTTTTTTTTTTTTTTTTTTTTTTGCAGCTTTATTTTATCGAGTTAAGTTTTTTTTATCCACTGATAAATAAAAAGGAACGACCGAATTTTCAAAATGTAGTAGAGTAAAAAGTAAGATATTTGACTTTAAAATGTAGTAAAGTAAAAGTAAAAGTCTCCCAAAATAAAAGTACTCGAGTAAAGTACAGATACGCCAAAAAACTACTTAAGTACAGTAACGAATTACATTTACTTCGTTACTGTCCACCACTGCATGTGCATCAAGTTTTTTGTCAAAATATTTGCCTTATGATAAAAGCGATGCTCGCGTTCCACTGACTATTATTGCCAAAAGATATCAATTTACTTTATTGTTCAGTTACCAAAATATTTGTTAGGGACTGTCTGTACGTTTCAAAATTATGTGACTTAAGTTTCCAATTCTTACTTTTTATCATTGAGCATTTCTTAAAAAGTGTAAAAATCTTGTCTCGTCTAGTAAACCCAATCTCGTGTCTCGTCTCGTGGAGTAGGTGTCTCTTCACACCCCTATGTTTAACCATAGTCCAAAACTGAATTGTATGTCTCTTATATCATAAGTTGTTAATTTGTCAAAAATGACATGTAACCGAATTCAAGTTTAATTTGGCTAAAAGTTGGTTACTCATACTGGACTCTATCGGATGTATAGTTAACCTAGACTGTCAAATGACTGCTATTGCTTGCTGGGTTTCTTTAGAAATAAATTGCTTTTAATAAAAAATGTACAGATGTGTTATGTTATATGAATTTGGTCGTGTGTGTGTGTTTGCAGTATAAAGGATTGGCTAATCTTCATGTGTTTGAGGATTGGTGTGGCTCATCTGTAGCTCAACTGAGAAAGAATCTACATTATCCATTGTATCCTCACGTAGGTACACACACATACACACTGTTTGTACTGCAAACAACATTCCTCACTTTAGAAACCAGAAAGTGTTTCTTAGTAAGAAGTTACGCTTTGGGACACTTGCATTGTTTTGCATTCCCACTTGAGATTAAGGTGTCGTGTGTCTATGGTGAATGAATGTTTGTTACCCAGTTTGCCTTTGAGAATCTTCATACAAGAATTATTCAAGATGTTTTACATTCTGGATGGAAAGTGTTTGCATATTAATTGTTTATATTATATAATCTATTATACACAGCACATCAGTGGCCAGTTGCACAAAGCTTGCATTCTTGTGATTAATATTTTTATATGCACTAAATTTGATCATAATAACATGCATTTCTCTCTGTAGTCTCGTATCACTGTTGAAAAACTAGCTGTGTCGCCCAGTTGGACCAATTATGGCCTCAGGATATTTGGCTACATACATCCTTATACTGATGGTTTGTCTATCTCACACACATTAAATAAGTTTTTAATTATTCCACAGTTAATCACTTCCTTTGTTCACCAGGTGACTTCCTGTTCGCACTGTCATCCGATGATAACAGTGAATTCTGGCTTAGTGATAATGAAAATCCAACCAGCCTGAAACTTCGTGCTTATGTTGGAAAGGTTTGTGACATTGCACTGATTTTTATGATCATTCATTCGTGTTACACAGGTGCATGAAGTATACTCATTTAATTTTGTACAATGGGTTTATTTGCAGACAGGCAGAGAATGGACCGCCCCAGGAGAATTTGAGAAATACGCCAGTCAGATATCAGACTTTATTCCGTAAGTGAATATGTTTTTAGTGTATTTAACAAATCCTAATGTAGTAATCATCTATGTGTGTGTGCATGGGTTGGGAGGGGGCCAGACCAGGTACAAATTGGTAATTTTTATTATCTTTCACAAGCAGCACACATAAACAACTTTCAGATAAAGTGACCAAAACTGTCTTTCAATTGATGAACGAAGACAAAACTGACGATGCATTTATATATTTTTAAGGTAAAATGTAAGGCAACATTTGTTGAATTATTCCTCATAACATTTTAAAGCCACGATCTACAGAACATCACACAAAAAAACAATTTTGATAACTAAACCTAAAAATATAACAAAGGTGATCCTGCCTTCGAAACCCCGGCTACAATGCAGTGTTTTTATTTAATTTGGAGATTTAGCGCGTCAAAGCAGTCATGACCAAAAAAAACGACAAGTGAGAAATGACACATAATTTGTGATTGTTACTGCAAAATATAAAAACTAAGCTTTATATACAATTCATTAAACTTTAATTTATAACAAGAAAAACACTGAAATTAATGATTTTATAGACACTACGCATTATTATTTAGCACAGAAATACCTGCTTGCTTACTTTGACTTCGATCATCCCTGTATTCACTTAAGATACAGAAAGACCGGATGATATTATTTATTTTAGGAATCTCTTTGCTATCATTTGAAAGTGAACACCGCCCGACCATAATATTAAATCACAAGTCGTGTCAGGTATAAATATAGGTTCAGTGCAGATATTTTCCGTTTCATCGAAATTTAAAGAAACGGCTTACCTGTTTTGTAGTTTAACTTTTGACAAGATAACCACTCTGTTTTATATATATTTTAAAAACGTATACCCGTCAAAAAACATCTTTTTTTATGTTTAGTTTGATAAACTCCTAAATATGAGACGCAGAGCACCTAGCGCGTTCGGCTAAATTACATGCGCAAGCATGGCCAGCACGCAATAGCGCAACATCGCTACAACAAAAAGCAATCCAAAATGTACATACTTAAATTAGATCAGAATTTACGTTTATAATAAATAATTTTTTATAAAATAAGATCAGAAGTAACAAAGTGCAGAACAAATGTGCAAAATGCCTGAAGTGCACGGACACAAAACACAAGCCAAATATAAATAAGATAACCCAGAGTGATTTATAAATAAAATAAAGAAATTATTAAAAGAACGAAAGTATGGCCAGTATTGCCAGCTTTATCTTTAAAATGTAGAAACAAAGAGACAATGGTTTATTAACATAGGAACCTCTTATGGAAGTGTACCCCGGTCACAAGGTTTGTTGGATTTATTAATGCATTTTAAAAATATTTATTGAAAGCTGCTACTTCACATATTATTTGCAGCATTATAATAATATGCTGTATATTAATATATTGGGAGAAAGCGGTTAAATGTGAAATCAGATAATGTGCACCCATATACGGCAAAATTGAATGATCCTCATTTCATAACACATCTGCGACGATTCAACTGTGAGATTAGTAGCCGAATCAGGCTTCTCCTATCGATGCATCGAATCTTCGACTATTCGGGGTCACCCCTAAATATCATCATCTTGTTTTGGACAGAGATGGAATTTAGCGGCTTTTGCGTCTGAGTTCCTCAATGGTCTGTTAATCGCAGTTTGTTATTTTTTATTTTTATATACAAGTTTATTTTCATTCTTTTTTTAGTTAAGCATCTAGTGGTGAGATTTGCGAATTGCAACCATCAACTCACCCCTCGCGCGGTCAAACGCAAAGCCTTGCAAAGCATAGTTTATTTGACTCGTACATGTACGCAGACGTTCAAAGCATGCACGTTGTGACAATGCAATGCATCTCCTGGGATACATACTACATTCTCCTGTATGCGCAAACTAGACCTATGCATACTTTTCTGATGAGAAAATTTCGTCACATGCACTTTTTTTAACAAACTGGTTGAAGAACAGGTTGCAGGAAACTTATTTATAGGTGGGTCATTATTTAATCCATGAAGAGATTTATATGGAATGTTATATTTGTACATGTTATACAAGCTTTATGTGAGAAGAGTTTCAAAGTTAAACTTTAATAATAAAATAAAAGCTTTAAAGAAATGCCTTTTAAAAGCAAATATTTAGCTTTAAAGGAAAGCTTAGTGACAAAAGCAACCTTCATTTTTCCAAAGAGCCTCAAAAAGAGCACTTTGTTTCCGAACTCTTCAGACTCAAATTGTCATTTTAATTCACAGTTTGCAGATGAACAAGAAATATTTCTTTGAGATCATCTATAAACAGAACGATCAAGGCACCGATCATGTTGAGGTCGCAGTGAGTGTGTTTTTTTATCTTGCGTGTATTATCTTTTACTTGTGCTGATACTGTGATTTACTTTACTGTAAATGACTGTACTTTTACAGTGGCAACTCAAACAGGCTGGAAATGGATTTTCAATCATCGATTCCAAGTACATCTCCCTCTACACCAGTGAGTCTGTTTGTGCCTAATTTTGGGCTTTGGTTTCAGAAATGTAAGGGTAGTGTTAGGACGACTGGAATAGCCGTTTCTATACAGAAATAGAGCTAATGATGGGGTTGCATTTACTGTAAAATGGGTGTGTGCCATCATCTTTGTTCTTCAGTTGAAGTGTGTCAACACAGATCTTTATGTTAATCTCTTCGTCAATGTATGTTCTGTAGGTGTGTTTAGACAATGCAAACTTGCAAGCACGGCCTCAAACTTGTCTATATGGGTGATTCTCACGAAACCATTGAAACACCACGGCACTAAGGATTTTAGCTATAAAATGTGTAATATAGTAATATTAAAAAGCATCAGAATTAACACAATACTGTGTTCTACCTTGCATAATGTGTGATTTCTGCTGAAATTCTCATTACCGCAATGTGTCCGGCTGTGTTTGAACATGCGTTATGTTGTAATTAAATAAAATTAACACAAAAATAAAAATAAAAAAATAAATGGATGTTTTGCTAGACTACTTTAGATGACAGAAAAAAATATTTACTGAATATTCATGTATAATAATAATGAAGAAAAATTAGGAAAATGATGTGTCCATGCCTGATGTTCTCATCCTCCGCAACACTTTTTGAGAACAGTTTAAGCACACATACAGAATTTTAATAAAGTTTGATTTTGAGTGACCAAGAACATGGACCAGTTACCTCAAGATGGCTACCAGGTAAGATAATTTTTTTACAGTTAATTTGAAATATTTTCTTGTCAGAATGCTTACACGACATTTTGATTATCATTACCGCAACAGATGCTTATTAAATGTTAATTTAATTAATAGAAGCATAATACTTTGATTGCAAATGCATGTGCAGAATCTCCAAATTCTGTTCTTTCAGGTTTGTCATGTCATTTTGAAAATATGTCAGTGTTGATGTTTTCTGACTGTTGCGGTAATGAGATTTTTTAGGAATAATTTTTAAAATTATGTTACAAAAAGTGTTAAATGATAAGTAAAAGTGTTTAAATTAATGTTCCCATTTACTCCAGACTTTGTTTTTTAATGTCTGGTGGGAAAAAAAGTAAATTTAAGCAATTTTTACATTTTCATGCTTGACATTTTTAAAGCCAAGTTTTCGTGAGAATCACCCATACGTATGAATTTGGGAGAGCAAGTATGTGTGTATATGCTGCTTACAATTATTTAAATGTTTATCAGTAAGCAAATGTGTAATGATAAATGACATGTTTAATGAAATGCAGTATGTAGATCTCATCACATGACATCAGTGTGTTGCATTTTTAATTCAGTTACCTGTTATTGTTTTAAAAAAACCAATATAGTTGTTTTACATTTTTAATCCAAATGTCTGTGTCTTCTGGCTGACCAATTCAATAATGTGCTTAGAAATAAATGTAGCAGATATTTGTCATTTCTCGCACTGGAATATAGTGCATTGAATCATGGGATACAGTGTCCTACTATGCATGCTCTGGTTGGAAACTGTGGTAAAATAATTCAGTCATCTGTAAATTGGGTGCGATATGTGAGTGAGGGTGTAGCTGTATTGTAACAAAAATGAATGGCTGATGGGTATAACTAACCCTTGATCTTTTTTGTCTAAACTTTAATATTTGTCGGCCTCCGTTTACCCCGTAAAACCAGCTATACTAGTAGTTGCTGTTCAACTGAAACTGTGTTTGTGCAGATGAGTCGTCTTTGAAAGCAGCAGATGTCAGTCACATTCCTCAGACGGCTGCAAGTCATGTAGCCCCGTCCCCAAGTTCCTCTCAGTCTCCGCCCCATGGAGCAGACATGTTGAGGACAGATCCGCGCGACTTGTTTCACAAGGGTAAGAAACAAACATTCAAGAGTCAACACACCCTTAATGTAGTCAGAATTACTGGTGTATTTGGTGTAATGGTTTATGGTTCAAAAAACACATTATTATTCACATAGCATACATTATTGTTGCTGCTCTATGCCCCACCTTTCTAAAACGTGTGGATTTGTAAAAAGCTCATTGTTCTGAAAAGCAAGGTGTGCTCAGATTGGCCAGCTATCAAGTGCGTTGTGATTGGCCGAATGCCCTAAAGCAGACAGTGAGTGCTTTCAGTTAAAATAGATGTGATTAATGCAGTCTGAGACAACAGTATTAGTGGACAGAGTACATACTCGCCGAGGGTGGAAACTATGGTAATGCAGGACTGTAAGTGGGTGGGGCTTTATCAATGTGACCTCACATTGATAAGAGAATCAAAACGGCATGTCTAATGAGACTGCTTTGGTTTAATGGTGATTATAAAAACTTTATTTTTTCAACATAGGTTGGTTGTGTTCACAAACTGTCCAAACATCTTTTAAAGTTGGATTTTGCATAATAGGTGCCCTTTAAAGGAGTCTATATTACTTTTTATACTGATTTATAAATACTGTACCAAAACTTGTATTTCACTTATCTGCATCTGAAACATCTCTTTGATATTTATGTTCTCATTCGTGTGTAAAAGCACTGGAATCTTTGGGCAGAAAGAGAATAGCAAGGTTTACATAGATTGTGTGCCATCTTGTGACAAAGTGAGACATTGCAGTGAAATATTTTTTGTGACAGAGACTTGTCACTTTTTAATAAGTATTAATTTGCTTTACTCTGTATGTGTTTTTGTATTTAATCAAATTCAACATTTTATAATAAAATACATCAGAGGACCTTTTTCAGGCCAACAACCTCTTTAATGGATAGAGAAGAGGAGCAGGGACCCCCACTACATGGATTAAAATAAGACTAAGGATTTATTATTATTCATAAAACGTACTTTTTGATACTAAGATATTTAAAAAAAATCTTTGACAAACTACGTAACATTTTAATTTAACTGGATAGATTTTATCATGGGAATATGCTGTCCTTTTTAACCCTTAAGTCTTGTTCAGGATGTTTTCAGCCACTGTGTTTTTTTTTTTGCTTTTTCAGCAAATGAAATGATTTTTAGTGACAAAATTGAATAGACGTACTTTTTTTTTAAACTCAACAATATACCGTATGCAAATTTACTACGCTTTCATGTTGTTTATGGATGTTAACAGTCACTAAATTAAATGGCTGTAAAAATGTATCGGATGATTTTTTTTGTGCATAAATATGTTATCAACCTTAGTACTAATCAAAACTACCAAATGTTTACAATAAATCCATGATTTTAACTCTTTAAATGCCAAGTTCATAAGTGATGTCACTGATTTGGGGGGAAAAGACACAAAATGACATTTACATTTAGCAGATGCTTTTGTCCATAGCGACTTACAAAGATTAGAAATAACTGTTTTTCAACACAAAAAGTGATTGTGGACTGAATTTTTTGGTACCGTCTTGGGCATGACACATACACACATACACATATGCGGTAATACTCCATATAACTCAATGTACAAGGCAGAAATTAAGCTCTATTTTTGCATAGGTCTACTAAAGGGTTAACTCTTTCACCGCCAGCGTTTTTAAAAAAAAGTTGCCAGCGCCAGCGTTTTTCATGATTTTCCCCAAAGTTTAATGCCTTCCAGAAAATGTTCTTCTTTAAATATATAAACATACAATATACCACATGAAAGAACAGACCCTCTGCTTTCAAACAAAAAATAAACGTTTCATCCTACCTTTAGTGGTTCTTCTGTAATCAGCTTTTGAATATGGGTAGGTTTCTGCAAGAACACCACATTTTGAGCAAAAAGCAGAGATCATTCCATTTTTGGGACTGACTTTTTATAGAGATCCCATTCAGAGCGATCTTTAAAACAGACACGGACATGCAGCCGCTTGCCATAGGGCAATACTTCCGGGTTTAAAAAGTTGCGAGAGGGTATAATAGCGGTATTGCCGGAAAGACGGAAAATCTCATCATTGGCAGGGAAGCGTTTTCTCTTGATTGACGAAAAGAGTTAATGGTGCCATATGGTGGTCAACGGTAAAAATTACAAATTTTACATCTTTGCAAAAAGAAAAACCACCAACAATCAAGAATGCATGATTATATGATGTCATGGATTTGCAATTTTATAAAATGCTGTTATAATGCAAGTCAATGGGGCACAAACAGCAAATGAGGGAGAAAGAAATAAAATCTGATGCTTCACAAAAACTACAAATGCATCAAAGCCAATGCTGTTAGTAATATTTGACATGCCCAAGACTGTGAACAATCCCTTTTTATATAAAAAATCTGTCATTTTGTGTGTTTTCCCAAATCAGTGACATTACTTATTAACTTGACAATTAAAGAGTTAAAATCATGGAATTTTTGTAAATATTTGGTAGTTTTCATTACATTTGGTAACCATCAGCACTGAGGTTGATTAACAGATTTATGCAAAAAAGTTGCCAAAAAATAATCCGATACATTTTTACAGCCATTTAATTTAGTGGCTGTTAAAGGTGCAGTGTGTAGATTTTAGTGGCATCTAGCAGTGATATTGTGAATTGCAACCAACAGCTCCGTCCACTGTTTATCGAAACGCATAGAGAAGCTACGGTAGCTGCCACAGGACAAACATGTTATTGTTTAAGACAAAATACAGGAGTGCCAAAACGCAGTTTGTACGTTTAGGGCAACCGTTAAAAACATGGCGACACAAAATGGCGACTTCCATGTAAGGAGACCCACGATGTATGTAGTTAAAAACGTCTCCTTCTTAAGTAATAAACACATAACAGTTCATTATGTAAGGTCTTTATACATCGCTGATAATATAGTTATGTAGATTATACTGCATTTCTGTCAAGAGATCCTTATAAATTTTACACACTGCACCTTTAACATCCATGAACAACCCAAAAGGGTAGTGAATTTGAACAACACACAAGGGCAAAGTTTACATTTTTTTATTATTAGCCATTTAACACACTTTTTTTACCCAACATTTTTAGCATTCAAACAATATTTGGAGTCCCCGGACCCCCTGTTGAAGACCCATGACATATATTATTAACATACATTACGTCTGTGTGTATTTGCATGTTTAGTTCCATTACTGGACAGGACGCGTTTGCATGGAGTTTTACCTGACTGTTTATATTACCCCAGCTACATTATAAAGGGATATCCTTTGACACGATATCAAGGCCTACAGTTTGTAAGTGCTTGCACATACACAAACTTCACATACAGTTATTACATTGCACACATAAAGCTTCAGTGTTCAGATGATGATGGTGTTGAATAGCTTCAAAACGTTTTTATTTTTGTGTATCTATTTTACAGGTTCGTCTTTCTTACGTCTATCCCAATGATTACACACGTCTCACACACATGGAGAGTGACAACAAATGTTTTTACCGCAGTAATCCTTATTACATGGAGAGGTAAGCAAGTGTATATATATATAATTTATTCTTTACAAACTCACACGCCAGCTGCTTCCTGAACTCTCTGTTGTTTTAAAGTGTTTATGTTTGTATGACACATTTAAATTTAATTCATTTCTTAGATATGGTTTCTCAAACTACCTCCAGCTGGATCTGCCGGCGCCTGACAGCTTATTTTTCAAATACAGAGGTATGATTAAAAGGAAATGAATCTGAACCTTTCTCCAGTGCACCTTTGTCTATGTGGTGATGAGAGTTATCTTCCACTTTCTGTAGGAATTGGCATGGTAGGGGAAGGAATGAAGTTTGGCGGAAATTATTATAAAGGTTCACAAAATGATGAAGGGGATGAGAAGAATCAGAAGATGAATGCTATGGAGAACGATGGTTATGTGGCGGATTATGAGGATGAGTATAACGATTACTTACTACAGAGAGGACGCCAATTGTTAAATGTTCAACAGCATGGCAGGAGAAAAAGAGAACAGGACATTAGACCTAAGCAGACCCAGCAAACCAACCCACCAAAGAAAATTCGGAACCACCCCGAGGGACTGCAGAACCACTCGGACCCCACAGCACAAAAGAAAATAAGGAAAAAGAAACCAATAGCACAACAAATCCTGAAGGACCAAGCTTTAGAAGTGAGGAACCAGGGTGAGGTTCTCAGGGAAAATAAAAAGGACCCTGCGGTTGTACAGCAGATTCAGAAGAACATCTCAGACCTGGAGAATTTAGGACCAGTTGAAAGAGAAGATCCAGATGTGAAAAAGCGAGTAGACAAAGCGACCATTCTGGATGGTGAAATTAAGCCCCGACCTCTTAAATCCAGACGCACCAATAGTAGTCGCAATGATCCAAACCGTGTTGCCTTCAGGCGCATTCCCATGGAGGATGGACATAAGGTTGAAGAGAAAATAGTTGAGGGCGTTGAGTTGGGCAGAACACATAATAAGACTGTAAAAGCGGCCAAGTTGGATGGGACTCTGGCAACTAGTTCGGCCATATTTGATGAGACCCAGAATAAACATGCCGTCTTTATCAAACGATCAGGTAACAAGACGGCCTTTGTGGGAGAATATGTGGACAAGGCACCCAAGAAAACTTTACGCAAGGTTAAAGCGAGAAAAAGGATCAACAAAGAGGAATTGCCACCATTAGATAGAAATGGGTTCAGAGCAGATCCACTGCAACCACAGAACGGCCAAAAATATATAGAAGACCAAGCGATCCATGTTTTAAAGGACAATGCACCTAAATTAGACCCAGGCATACCGGGTGACACCGTCATGCAAGGTGGACCACAGCTTAAAGATTACAGTTTAGAAAATATCAACAAGAATGAAAATATTGTCCATCTCGCCCAAAAACCACATCAGAAGTCATCATATAACCTCACTCGTGAGCACAATCCAGCAGCCGTTGAACGATATAACGAACAATGGGGACGTTTGGATGACAAAAATAAAGGAGAAGAATATCAGATAAAGGATAACTTTATAGGAGAGGCTGATGTTGGAAAAGATGAAGATGCCTGGAGGAATGAAGGATTCTCGGAGGAAGAGGATAATGACTTCATCAAAAAGGTTGCGTTTGATGTGGAAGTCAACTGGGCTCAGACATTCCAGGTTAAACCTTTAGATCTGCACACCATGCGCTCTGATTGGATCGAGCTGAATTGTAACGTGTCCGGAAACCTGCTGCTCAGCGAATCGGAGGCTTTGACTGTGGTGGAAGCTTTCATGAAGAAACTAAACAGGAAATATCCAAGGTAGGCTGCTTGTTACAAACATAGACGTAGTAAATACATAGATGGGTCATTGGTCGCTTTGATCCGTTGCTGTGATAAGATGACATGTGGATCAAAAAAATAAACATTATTATACTTTTTTATCTAGCAACCAAACGTAGTGGTAGCCCTATCGTACTATACAGCAGCTAATGTATCGATCTATGCATTTTTGTACAGTATATGCATCTATAGCTGTGTTTCCATTGTAGATTTGCGCAAAACTTTAGCGTTTTTTTGGCGACAAAAGACTATTGCGAAATGACGGTGTTTCCATTAATCGATCATATGCAACTGAAACATAGTTTTTGCTCTTGTGATAAGTCATTCCAAACATCACGTCAACTGATGTTGGTAGGTTTACTTATATCACTTTTACCGGACTAGGGGTTGTTTTTAACCGAATGAGACTTATTATCTTATTATAGTATTATCCAAACATTAACACCAAGGAAAGCCCCTTATATTTAGGAGCGGCAGCGTATAGGTGTTTCTTGGAGGTAATGGCACATTATTTTAAATCAAATGAAATGTAGGAGTGTTATCCAAACATTATTGGTAAGGAAAGCCTCTTATATTTGGGAGTAGACACACACATTGAGGTGTTTCTGGGAGGTTTTAGTAAATACTGTGTCATCTTCAAATAATAATGATGTGACTTACTTGCATCAGGTGACTTGACACCTTTTCCGAATTACCTAAATATCTATATTTTTTCGATATATTGTTATGTTTTTGTGAAATTAACCTGTGTTTCCTTTGGCCATATTTTCAATTCACAATGTCAATTTCCACAATGTAAAGGTAATGGAAACCGCTTCTGGCTATGTAGCCTTCTATGTATTTATTATGTCTATGGTTGCAAAGGTTTATCCTAACAGGCACCACAAATGACCGTGGACCACAAAACCAGTTATAAGGGTGAATTATTATTATTATTATTATTATTATTTTATTGAGCTTTATATTAGGGCTGTCACGATTATTAAATTCATCTGATGGTTAATTATCTAATAAATTGTGGCAGTTTTGACGATTCATTGTCCTTTTTTATTGCTTTGACATTTAATTCTAATACTTTTTTGTATTTTCATGAAATAATTTTCAAACATTGTTGTGAATATTTAAATAAAATATTTGCAAGGTTTACCTGGCAGTTGATATTAATACTCATAACACATATTTAAAAGTAATTATTTAATGCATATATCTTTGCTGCAAAAAAAGAAATTCCTTACAGATTTTTAAGAATAGCATCGTTCACTTTCCTAAATTTGGAATTGCTTTTTTGGAAATGTATGTTTTACCTGACAGTTCATTTAACTTATGAAAGTTTTGCAAAATTTCTTTAAATGCAGTCTTTTTTTTCACTGTATTGAATGGCTTTGCAATATATCGCGTTACACTGTCCGTTAACTCTTTCACCGCCAGCGTTTAAAAAAAAAAGTTGCCAGCCAGCGCCAGCGTTTTTCATGATTTTCACCAAAGTTTAATGCCTTCCAGAAAATGTTCTTCTTTAAATATATAAACATACAATATGCCAAATGAAAGAACAGACCCTCTGCTTTCAAACAAAAAAAACGTTTCATCCTACCTTTAGTGGTTCTTTTGTAATCAGCTTTTGAATATGGGTAGGTTTCTGCAAAAACACCACATTTTGAGCAAAAAGCAGAGATAATTCCATTTTTGTGACGGACTTTTCATAGAGATCCCATTCAGAGCGATCTTTAAAACAGACACGGACATGCAGCCGCTTGCCATAGGGCAATACTTCCGGGTTTAAAAAGTTGCGGAAGGGCGCCCTGGTGGATAATAGCGGTATTGCGGAAAGACGGAAAATCTTGTCATTGGCGGGGAAGCGTTTTCTCTTAATTGACGAGATATCTCGTCAATGGCGGTGAAAGAGTTAAGGAGCGCCATCTGATACTGTCTCGTTTATACAGGTGCTTCAGCTCCCCCTTGTGTTTTTTAAAGAGATGCGCAATCATTGCAGTGATCTGAAATCATCGCAATGAGGTCAAACGATCGCAATGAGATGATTATTTAATCATTGTGACAGCCCTAATTTATATTAAATCATCTGAAAGCTGAATAAATAAGCTTTTCATTGATGTATGGGGTTATATTTGAAGATACAAATATTTTAAAATCTCAAATCTGAGGGTCCAAAAAAATCTTTGGACTTTAAAGTTGTCCAAATTAATCCTTAGCGACACACATTACTAATGATAAATGCATTTTTATATGTTTATGGTAGGATAAAATATTACAAATATTTTCATGGAATATGAGCTTTACTTAATATCCTAATGATTTTTGGTATTAAAATCGATATTTTTGACCCATAGAATGCAATGTTGGCTATTGCTACAAATATACCCGTGCTTCTTATGACTGGTTTTGTGGTCCAGGGTCACATTGCATTGTGTTTGTCACAGTTCAAACTTTGCATACTGTACATAGTTTGTTTGAGAAGCATATTTAACATGAATGGATCACTCGTCATTAAGTTGGTGTTTATGTTCGCAGGCGTTTTTCTCTAGATCGTATAGTAAACATTGAGAAGAAGGCCGATAATCCTCGGGGCAATAGATATCTACTGGAACTGGACCTGTTGGAGACTTCTGGGCGCCACCTGCGCCTGGTTCAATACGTCTATGTGTCAGGATCCGATTACTGGAGTAGTAAGGAAAGTGCTGAAGAACCGGTCCTGTGCAATCCAAGTGGCTTTTACTGGAACCCAACCGCTACCGTTCACTTCATTGTTCCAGGTGAGATGTGGTTACAAAATGGTTTCTCTTTTAAGATGCTTTTTTATGAACCTTTCCAAGATGGTTGGATACTTTGCTTTAGATAGGTAGTGCTGGTCTATTAATAGCATTAAGCGGGTAATCTGGTTAGTAGTAAAGTAGTGTTGCATTTAGGTATAGTTTTAATACATGCTGTGTGAGTAAAATGCCCAGCACAATATCTTATACTGGTTTCCAGCATAATGGGAGCGAATAGTCACATGCTTAACCAACTAAATGTTACAATAGCATATTCAATCAATTTTGCAATATACTGTACCATAATAAGACACCCTTTAATGTTGTTGTGTAGGCTATATAATACTGTATGTGTTTTTGTGCCTGCAGTGAAGAATCAGGCCCGTTGGGTACAGCAGTTTATATCAGATATGGAGGAACTTTACAGTAACACTGGAGATCAAAACTTTAACATCATCATCACTGACTATGAAAGCACTGATATGGACATCGAACAAACACTACAAAACTCTAACCTACCCAGGTACATCACCACAGTACATTTTAAGCAAGCTGATTTTATTGACCACATGACTGAAAACAACTTCCTTTCATTCCATTATCAAAATGATGCACCCTGAACTGTGCTAAATGTACGCTCTCAAAAAATAAAGATATGATAGCTGTGATTGGTGCAGTACCGTTTAAAAAGTTCCTAATGTGTACCGTTGAGGTTTGGTACATTTGAGGTACTATATGCACTATGTGTAGTTTTTGAAAAGATACCACCCCCGTGACAGCTTTTGTAGCTTATCTAATAGAAGTCTCAGAAACTATGGAAAAAATTATTTGAAAGTTTGTTATTCTTGCTGAATTTTTGCTTTGTTTGTTTGTGTGCATGTATCATCTTTCAGATATCAGTACCTCAGATTGAGTGGAAACTTTGAAAGATCGGCAGGGCTTCAGGCTGGAATAGACCTTATAGATGTGAGTTTCAGAAACATTTGCTTTACATAAGCATTAATTATTATATTAAATAATAACTCCTTGAAGAACAATAGGCTCCTCGGACCTCGTTGCTCGGACCCTAAATATATATAAATGTTATTTATATGTTATAGTATTTTTGCAAATACCTTAGGTGCACTATAATGTAATATTGCCGCTGTCATTCTGAAATCTCGTGCCTCCATTTTCTTTTTCATAAATCATTATTATTGGTCACCCCTTTATTTTTGTCAGATATTTGCAAATATTTAACCAATAAACGGTATTAAAACGTTCTCGTCAACTTGGACAACACACCGTCTAAGACCAGGCTTAGCTAAAGCCTGGACTAGCCCTTAGTTAAATTACTTAAAGATGTTAAATTAAGAAGCATATAAAAAATAATAATAATAATAAAATATGTTAAGCCTTTTCTGTGAAACCGGGGGACAGTGTTTTTTTTGTTTTTTTTGTTTTTTTTAATATATAGTTTTCGGAAGGACAGCGGTCTTATTTTAACTCTTTCCCCGCCATTGAGCTGTTATTTCTGTCAATTAAATGAAAATGCTTCCCTGCCAATTACGAGTTTTCACGGCAATCCATATTACCCTTATTATTCACTAGGTGTCGCTCTTCCCCAACTTATAAAACACTTAATAATACACTGATCCAAAAACAGTAAAACTCTGTGTATGTTTTGATCATCTTTCTGAATCTGATCTCTAACAAAAGTCCTTTACAAAAATGCTATTATCTCAGCTTTTTGCTCAAAATTTTGATGAAACCTACCCATATTTTAGAGGTGATAAAAAGAGACAAATAAAGATGGGATGAAAGTTTTTTTTTTAGCTGTTTAAAAGCAGAGGGTTTGTCCTTTCATTTGATATATTTTGAAAGAAGACATTTTCTGAAAGACATAACAGTTTTATGAAAATCATAAAATGCTGCCGGTGACTGGCAAATTGAAAAAAAAGCTGGCACCGAAAGAGTTAATTACAAATTTTACATTTTAATATTAAATTATTTTAATATTACTTTTTTATTTAATATGTAATATTTTGAAATGCATTTTAAACATCTTTTCTAGTCTTACTTTATTTAATTACACTTTATTCTCACCATGCATATAGCCTTAGAAGCTGGTATGCCATTTAAAAGAAAGAAAGAAAGAAAGAAATATTAGTAATATTTTATTAGTAATATTTTAATAAGATTTAATATGTTATTTTCATTTTATGCTATCATTGGACATTCCTTATGTATATTATAATTTTAAAATTTGCGCTGTCATTTCGAAATCTTGTATCTCCATATTTTTATTTTTTCATAAATCATTATAAATTATGTTTTTCAGAGGGTCCTGCAAATATTCAACCAATAAAAAGTATTAAAAACTTTTTTTGTCACACCACAGTGTGTAATAATACAGTGTTTTTTGCTTTTCTTGAAAAAAAAAGCATTCGAAAAGGACCGCGACTATATTTAAATATGCTTAAAGTATTACTATTGCGTATCATGTATCTTGCTGAAAAAAGTATAAGCCATTTTCATTAGGCTGGCAATTTAGTCATCTTTTTTATTAAAATACTGATTACAATCTTACAGAAAATAATTTTTACAATAAGTGATTTATGATAAATTTGATACGCAAAATATTTTCCATTTACAATCCTGCAATTATTTTAAAGTTAGTATTGCGAATATATGAAAATAAATGAAACGCATGCATGTTTAAAAGAGATATGAATATAAAAGTCTGATTGCAAACCTATGGACTTTTTTGCATTTGGTATTGCTAATGTATTTTGCAGTAATATCATATATTCAGTCTTGTCTTTTTTATTTCTATATACTGTCTGTACTTATGTTTTTAAAGTAAAGCTGCTTTTTTTTATTAGATTTGACGTACTTGATAAGATTTCAAAATGTTTAGTGCTGTTGTACACTGTTAGTTGTTCTCAAATAATACATCTGCTTAGTTCAGAGTTAAATATTAAAGGGTCTCCATCTGTCCTTCTGTCTGTCAGGATGATCACAGCATTGTGTTTCTCTGCGATCTGCATATACATTTTCCACCTGGCTTCATTGACACTCTGAGGAAACACTGCGTTGAAGGTCACATGGCCTTCGCTCCCATAGTCCAGAGACTCAACTGTGGCGCTTCACCTCGGGAACCCGATGGTACACAATGTTACAAACACACAGCTCGGTGTAGATGTAAAACCACAGACATACATTCAACACTTTCAATTCACTGTGTTTGGTGTGCAGGTTACTGGGAGGTCAATGGTTTTGGGCTTCTGGGCATCTATAAGTCAGACCTGGACTCTATTGGGGGCATGAACACCCAAGAATTTACTGACCGCTGGGGTGGAGAAGATTGGGAACTACTGGACAGGTTAGATATGATACACAAGCATTAACAAGCTTATGAATCATAAGTTATAGTTAAATTCTGTCATTTACTACTAGTAGTTGTGTAAATATTGACAAAAATGTTATTGTGTGCTTAAGGATCCTGCAGGGTGGGTTGGAAGTGGAACGACTCTACCTGAGGAACTTCTTCCATCACTTTCACTCCAAACGTGGAATGTGGAATCGTCGGATGCTGCGGAATACGTAACCGGGTAAACCGTTTCGCCGCTGCGTAGCAACGGTTGCCATGGCACTTTAAACTGTAGAACTGACAGGTGACACTATACCTCGGGGCATTATAGATGTGTGGATGGCCAACGGCATCCATCTATCAGTCACTGGTGATCCATTGTGATTTTAAGTGATGTCTGTGAAATGCAAAAGTTGCAGTAACACTAGGTACTGTTATAACCTGAACCCAGATCAGTGTGTTTTCAATGACAACAGCTCCCTCTGGTGTTCAGTTCCTAAGCCATTAAGAAAATAAGAAGGACATGAGGATAAATGCTGGTGGATTGGTCAAAGATGTCTGGAATATTGATCATTTGCCTTAATGTTTGTTTGGCTAATTCTGTTCTGAAAGACAGAATTGTAATGTTAAATGTGATTTATGTATATAAAGATAAAATGTGTATTTATTCAGGTAGCTATGAATCTTCGATTTTGCACACTGTTGTACTGTATGTTTTATGCTCTGTGACCTCTCAGTTTTGAAGTAAATCGTGACCGAATGTTTATTTATCATATTGCAAAAAGATGTTGTGGAAATGGCTTGATTATTAATTTTCTTTGTGTAAAAAAATGGGAAGATGGATTTTTGGGTTTATAGGTGTGTCATATTTCAGGAGTAGAGATGCAGACCTCTACCCCTGTAAAACCAAGCTGTTCAGTATTACTAAAAATTAATTGAAATCCGGTAATGTTCTGTCATAAACAATAACGACAATAATCCTGGCTAGTTTTGGCCATTTCAAGTTGATGTAAGCTGTGAAGTGCCATCTGTTGTGCATGACTTGACCGAATGAAATCCCTACTGACTCTTCTGTATAGGGATTTCAGCACTGCTTTTACAAAGGTACTTTTAAATGGTTACAAAAACTTTAATAATTACTGTCATGTTGTTGCGTTGTATGGAGGACCACAAGAGTCATGCAAAATGTAATAAAGAACTTAAATATTTAATAACTACCTGGACAATAAAAATAGCAATTTATAAATTTGTTTAAAAATTCATTAATTAATCTATGAATAAATAGACAAAGTTACAAAAAAAATCATTATGTAAAATTTTATTAGGCAATAAAAAGTGAGATTATAAAAATAATGAAGGAATTTGATATTAACCCATTAATAAATAATTAAAATTAATATAACAATTTACAAAAACAACATAAAACATTCAATAAGTTCATCATTTTAAATTGCATTTACAAATTCTTAATTAAATAATGGAATTTCAAAATGTATTTCAAAAAGCGATTTAAAAAGAAAAATAAATAACTGGATTTATAAATTGAACTACAAATATAGGTTTAAATTAGGCCTTTAAAAGGGCATTTCCGTTAAACATTTCTGTTTTAATTTTCCCGTTGGTTCTCCTTATTGTTTTCGCTATTCGATTTGCTTTTCATTTTAGCCTCTCTATTTAGCTTCTCCATGACTCTTTGGGTCCTCATCTGAGATCTATAAATTTGCGCATGACGTACAATCAGAGCCAATCAGCGAGCTTGTTACATCCACCTGGCCATAGCTAATTTGCATTTCTCATTTGACCATTTGCAAGGACCCAAAGAGTCACGGAAAAGCTAAATAGGGAGGCTAAAACGAAAAGCAAATCGAATAGCGAAAAGAATAAGAAGAACCATTGGGAAATGAAAACAGAAATGTTAAACGGAAATGCCCTTTTAAATGCCTAATTTAAACCTGTATTTGTAGTTCAATTTATAAATCCAGTTATTTATTTCTCTTTTGGAAATCACTTTTTGAAATACATTTTGAAATTCCATTATTTAATGAAGAATTTATAAATGCAATTTAAAATGATGAATTTATTGAGTGTATGTTGTTTTTGTAAATTGTTATATTACTTTGAACTATTTATTAATGGGTTAATATTTCATTTTTACATTATTTTATAATCTCACTTTTTATTGCCTAATAAAATGTTACATAATGAATTTTTTTGTAACTTTGTCTATTTATTTATAGATTAATTAATGAATTTTTAAACAAATCTATTAATTGCTATTTTTATTGTCCAAGTAGTTTTTAAATATTTAAGTTTTTTTATTACATTTTGCATGACTCTTGTGGTCCTCCATAGGCGTTGATGTTTTTGTGTGCTTTTTTTGTAATGCATTGTAGATCTGACAGTCAGTAGTGCATTACTTGTCAAAACTTGTTTATTATTTATTTTGACACGTTTCATGTGAAGGATCCTTTTGCAAGCTGCAAACCGTTAACCTTAAATTAAAGATTCTCAGCTTTCTGTCTTACTGAAATGTATTTCCAAGAGATGTTTATATAAAACCATAACAAAATAACAGTGCTTTATTCTTCGATGTAAAAGTACAATATGATGCCATTTGTCTTTGTGTCTTATGTCTTTAGGCGAGGAATGGTATCGGGTTTATGCTAAAGGCTCGTCACTGTTTACATGCACAAAATGTTGTCAATCCGATTGCAGGTTACAACAGTACAGCTGCAATCTAATTAAAAAATGTTCATTACATGTACATTCAATATAATCTGAACCAAAAGTCTGCGCAAGTGGGTTGCCAGATTTGCGTATCAAAACCAGCTCATTGGACATTCGAAACTAGCCTGAAAGCATCCCAATGTCTTTTCGAAGCCCAAATACTAATAACTAATAAACGAAATCCTTTAATCTTTAACACGAAGGAAAAAAAACTTGCTGAAACAATTTGTTCAAATCTGAAGTCTGCAAAAAAAGCAAAGGACTTTGCAACGCAGCGCACAGCATCTCTCGTCGAGTTCACATTTTATCTCTTTATAAATGTACAGAGTTGAAGAAAGTTGTTCTTAAAAAGTTATCAGATATAGGCAAAGAAAACACACTTTTTTAAAAGGCACGACGCTATTTTATTAAATTATGTAATGATATGAAAGTTCACGTGAGCGCTGCATTTAATTACATGCACAAAATTTTGTCAATCTGACTGATTCAATCTGACTACAGGTACAACCATACAGTTTACAGTTTAAACATTGCAATCTGATATAAAGAAGTTGTCCGTTCTATAACGAACCAAAAGTTTCCGCAAAGGGTTGCCAGATTTGCATATCAAAACCAGCACAATGGACATTGAAAACTAGCCTAAAAGCATCCCAATGACTTTTCAAAGCCCAAATACCATAACAAAATCCTTTAATCTTTAACCTGAAGAAAAAACTTTGGATGATCGGATCACAGTCAGATCAGACTACACCACCACTTTAAATAGGATCAGAATTTGCATCCGATTGACCTTAATCATATATGTTTACATTGTGGCTTTTCAATCCGATTGAGCCATCAATACGATTACAAATTGATTATTTGGTTGTAAATGTGCCGGTACTAAAATAGATCGAAAAGGCATATTGAAACCAGGACATCGGAAACTTTTTGAAATATCAGTTTAAACCAGAGTTTAACATGCACCTAAAGCTTTAATTGAAACACATCATCAGGGTTCCCACGGGTCCTTGAAATCCTTGAAAGTTTGTGAATCTGGGGGGGGGAGTACAAGGCCATGGGAAGTTTTTGAAAATATACATGCATAGATACAGCGCATTGAACATGCTTGAACCTATTTTATGAAGAAGTTTTCTGGAAAAAATCCATATTATTCCCTGTGAAGTGTAGTATATGATAAAAATTTGAGACTTTTTAAGCACGTGCTAAACTGTTTGCTTTAAATGCTTATATCTGCTGTATGCGAATGTAAAAAAAATCCTTTTTTGCATGTGTTTGACAAATGAAAACGACTTAGGTTACGTATGTAACTGTTGTTCCCTAAGAAGGGAACGAGGCGCTGCATCTTTTGCAATATTTCAGATAGCGATATACATCCTGACTCCCGCGTCACCCTGTTTTTGTCGTTAAGCCTCACCATTGGTTGAATTTGATATACACATAGATGCACTTACCCCTGGAGGCGTCCCCAAAGTGTCACCGCAGTGATTCAGCGTGAGTTCCCTCAAAAGGGAACTGTAACAATGTATCTTAAAAGGGAACACGATGTAACCTTGCTCTCATTTTAAATTTTGCCCCACATTTAGTCTTTGAATTTGAGGGTATTGGATCTGAAAAGTCTTTGAAAGGTCCTTGAATGTGAAGTTAACCAAGACTTCTGTTTTATCATTTGAATAAATACATTAGCTCAACCTCATTGTAACAGTGCGATTTTGTCAAATGAGTGTCTAGACAAAAATATGTAAAACTTAATATCAAACATATAGAAAATATTTACACATTTGATAGCTGTCATTTTATTCTCTTGAAAGAAGAAATCTGATCTTTTGTGGTGATAGAGTAGTCTGTTTCCACCACGTACAAGCACACGTACCTCATTGTGTAAATGCCTGTCAAAGCATCACATTACCGATCCAACTCTTTTGAACTGACCTCTTTTGTCACCCTCAGACAGGTGACGGACCAAATAAATCACAGTCGGAGACAGTTACACACCAGCTTCTCTTGTCCTTGGGAAGAAATGCACACCAGTCACACAGTGTGAATATTCTGAATAAGTCACCTGTCATCTGCTGGTGGTCAGTGTGATTTCACCCTATTGATATGTGAGAGGAACCCATATCTGTCAATCAAACAAGGTCAGAAAGTTCTGTTTGCATTGTCTCTGTGTGTGAGCGCATTATAAATAACTTATACCACAGGGCTGTCGAATGCATCATTCTGATTGGCTGAGAATTGTTCTATGGGTGTGCATTATTTGTCAGTAAACGCACACCTAAGAAGTAGTTCCAGTTCCATCAACCACATCACACCTACCCAGTCTCAAGGAGATGCGTATAAATAGCACGAAGTGTGAAAATCGTGCAATACATAACGTTACGTTAAATTCCATTTTGGCGTGCAGATGATACCCCTCCTCATTCACTTAAACGGCGCATCTTTTTTTGTTGTTTTATTTATTGGTTTTTCAATTTTTTAAAAACATTTTCACTTGGGTTTAAGGTTAGATTTGAGATTTGCTTAAGGAGGTTATTTAATATACAGGTTTCTCCATGTTTTTGTCTATATTTATGGTCGCTTGGAGTTCGGTGCGTCTTACGGAAGTCGTATTTGTTGACCGCATATGCCATTCAGTTAAAAACATAAGATATACAATCGTAGTTTCATTCCTACCTTAAAATGTAACGGTTGCTTTTCTGTAATAATAATAATAATAATCCTCTATGACTTATGCGGTCGACAAATACAACTTTCGGAAGACAACCACAAAATCCTGGACGGGATGCGTCCGGGAAGAATGGCACGTATGGTCACCCTAGGTTAGGATGTCATACCGTTCTAACCCAAAACCCTAGCGAAAATGTAAAAAAAATTGAGAAACCAATAATACAACGACAAAAAAGATACATCGTTTAAGTTAATGGGAAGGACTGGCGTATATTCCGCCAAAGTGGAATTTGGTGTATGTATTGCACGATTTTCACACTTTTATCACGCTATTTATCTCCGTGAGACTGGGTTCGATTTTTTACATTTCAACAAATAAAGCATAAATATATGTGTGGTAGCGAAAAAAATATATTAAAAAGAATGAATAAAATAATTCAAAAGAGAGGAAAATAAATACCGTAAAAAAGCACTGAATGCCTGCTTGTTCAGTTTTTCTTTTTGCTTCATTCCTGATGAGATGTGTAAAAAATAGTCCTAATTACAATGGCATTTTAAGGAAAAACCTGTCAAATGTCTTAAAGAGCACCTATTGTACAATATGCAAAAGGTACATACATACCCCAAAGTAAACGATGACTCGAGTTATCTTCTCCAACATAAATCTCTTTTCTTGGACTACAACAAATCTCTTTGAAAGCATCAATTTACTTCCTGGGATTGGTGATGTAGAGCAGTGGTTCTCAAACTGGGGTCCGGGGCCCCCAGGGGGGCCGCGAGATGGTGCCGGGGGGCCATAGTTTTATGACATTTTATAAAATCCATTCATTTATCATGAGTTCTGTGTAATTAAACCTAAAAAAATAAGGCTACTAACCAACAGCACTACTTTGTTTTCGTCATACATTTTCTTTGGGGGGGCCGCAAAGGAATGCACCATACACAAGGGGGGCCACACGCGGGGAAAGTTTGAGAACCACTGATGTAGAGAAGACCGACATTATCGTTATTCCTCCCACTTCTGACTCACACCCTGTAAGTTAACTCCTGTTAGCAACTGAATCTTTCAAACATGGTAAAGAGTGTCACGTTTCTGACTGACGTCAGAGGTATTCAGGCCAATCACAACGTACAGATTAGCTGGCCAATCAGGGACACAGAGCTTTTCAAATCCATGTGTTTCAGGAAGAGAGTGAAATCTGGAGATACAAAATTGTACGGTATGTGGAAAATAATGTGTTGTTTTTACCATAAACTATGCAAACACATTGTATTATACCAAATAGACAAAATAACGTTGTTTTTAGCAAATTAAATAGGTGCTCCTTAAAATAAAACACCCGAACAATGTATTATTGTGTGGTAACCAATCGGAATAACAATAATGCATTATTTTTGAATAATAATTTAATGGCCCGTCAACAATTATTCCTTACATTACAGCCAATTGGCATGTATTGTTTCTGGAAGAGTATGACTTTATTTTAAAATAATCCTGAAGATCTTGCTTATCTGTTACACGTATGTTTGATAGGGTTGGACCGAACCTGCGTAGCATTTGTGTCAGAATAAGTGATTGTTTATACAACAGAAATTAGACTGTCTATTTCTGAATATCTTTCTTGATGCCAATGACCTGTAAAATAAAGCAAAAGTTGCATAAAGACAGCTCAAATTGAAGCCAGACAGAGAAACTTTTTTTTTGTGTGTGCCATGATTATTGCGTGGTCTGTTTGTGTCATTTGACGCTTATAGTAGTTCTCATAATGAATCACAAACAATTGTAGCATCACTAAAATTTTAATTACCTAAAATGGATATAAAGCGTGCCTTACAGTAACATTAAACATTATCTCTCAACAATTTTTTTTTACATTCAGTTAAATTAAGTGTTTTTCCTTCGCTATGCCCTCGTTTCTAATACATTACAAATCCGCGAAACATTTAAACAATTATAAACACATATACAATCCGCTCACTGTCCGCCACCAGCAGCATCGAACATTTTCTTCCTGCCCTCCATGCCTGACATAGCCTCGACATTTTTACGCCAGTCGCCCACCTCTGATGATATAACCTATGAAATAAAATGTGTTAGTGTAGTTATGTCCAGAAAACAATCTGGGTATTCTAGATAAATAGTAATGAAAGGTCCCTAAGTGTAGCAAGTAAAAAATATATGAAATGATTTGTGTTGCATGTATTGTAAGTATCGTGCATGTATGCATGTGTGCACCTTCTCTTGTTTAATGTCCTCTTTCTTCAC
Source organism: Paramisgurnus dabryanus (assembly GCF_030506205.2). Taxonomy (NCBI): domain Eukaryota; kingdom Metazoa; phylum Chordata; class Actinopteri; order Cypriniformes; family Cobitidae; genus Paramisgurnus; species Paramisgurnus dabryanus. Next base: position 29,873,919 of record NC_133345.1, on the reverse strand, counting down.
AGATTTGAGGTTTGCCCTGAGGTCCATGGAGCCCTTGTGTTTGGAGCCCAGCAGAGCCCTCATCATCTCATCAGCAGACACACGGACCTTCCTCAGGGCCGGCTTCTTAAACTTGCCACCTAAATCTTGCACCTTGAGCTTCAACTCATGGATCTTTGATGCACACCACAAACACACACAGATGTTCGCTAGGAAGTGCTCATCTCCTCTCGGTGTGTATTAAGGAAATGTATATAAAACTTGCCACTCACATCTTTGTTGTTTTTAACCACTTTATGCTCAAAGTCGTATCTCTCCTCGTCCACTACGTCGATTTTGGAATGAAGTTGCCGGCACAGTTTCTGGGCATATGCAAAATACAGTATATATATATATACATAAACTCTACAGATAAATTTTTTGTGATGCTTTTATCTAAAGCTAACAGTGTATTCAGGCTATAGTTTGTGATTAATAATAGTTAGTTAATGTACTAACTTGTAGCTCCTCCACTGAGAGACCAGATAAATGAAGGGGTGGAAGTTTCTCCCCCAGGTACCTCACCTTCTCCTCATCACGATTGATCGTCTCCTGTTCCAGATCCTCCATGGCTCTTTGAAGCAGGAGGATCTGAGAAAACCGCTGGCATTGTCAAATACATACTGCACATGCATGCAGGTAAACATATGTCAGTGCATCTATTACATGCACATTACCTTAAGAGACAGTTTTCGTGATGCAGAGATCTTGGACTTGGGCTGAAAAATAAAAAAAAATAATTAAAAATAATGTATTATGTATTAGGTTCTTGCCTAATCAAGTATTTAAATTACTTAAAAATGAATTCACACATTTTTATTTAAGTGTTATGTTATGTTGGGCTATTTTTAACCCAGCGTTGGGTCAAAAAGGGACAAACCCAGCTGTTGGGTTAAATTAACTTAGCATTATCTGTTGAAACAACCCTGCATAGGTTAAATTACAACCCAGCGGGTTGGGTTCATCCATTTTTGAACCAATAGTGTGTTGAAAATAACTTCGCAGTTTTTTTTAAATGTATGAGTACAACCAGATTTTCTAAACATAAATACCTTGGCCTGTACCCGAGGGTTAAGTGGAGCCGGTGCCTTTGAAAGAGAAACAAAAATAATTTTTTCAAGTATAAATAAAAATCATAGTATATGCATCAAATTATCTAAATTAGGAAATTTATAAAGATTTTAACCCTTTCAATAATTGTGTTATGTTCAGTTTAAAAAGTGCATGCAGTGTGTACTTACATCACTACAAATGTTGTTTATTGGAGGGGACAGGAAGGGAAAAGTACAGACATAAGTTACATTAATAAAACAATGCATTAAATAATAATGCAATGTGTTGACCTTTACAGACCATCATAAATAATACAAAAAATAATGCACACTTACTCGTCCGCCATTGTGAAACCTGTGAATAAAAAAACATCACATACAGTATAAAATCCAAAATAATAACATCGAACCTATTTAAAATCCACAAGCTAGTTTGTTCACATTAGAAAAGACGTTGTACTTAAAGACTAAGCTGCAACACAAATTACCTCAAAATAGCAAAAGCATGTAAAATACCTGATATATATATACTGTAGTTTAACAAAAGCTGTCCTGTTCTGTTTGATCCTGTGTTGTAAGATTTGTAGGATACAGTAGTATTAGCAGAAACCGAGAAAAGTTTCTTACCTGAGGTGTTGCCTGTGGGATCTAAACAGCTTCTAAAAGCACAAAGGCACCGAGACTATTGTTTTTATGTGTGACAGGCACCAGCTTTGTAATTTTAGCTCACAGGAATGAGAATGAATGGACAGCTGTCCTTAAAATAGCTAAGACCGACCACTGTGTGTGTGTTCGGGTGTGTTTGCATGCCCTCAAGGACAAAGCAATTCAAAGCTAACTATATATCATGCCTTTACAATATGACTCAAAAATATATTTTTATATGCATCTCTGTGCATTGTAGCAGCCACAGATGGCACAGCCTTGTATAGATATATTTAAACAGTAATGAAATATCATAGCCAAAGGAAGACTAAAGAAACAATACTCTTTAGGAGGAGCCCATTCATCAAATAACAAACATGACATGGGACGACAGCATCTTTATGGAATCACATACAGACACTACAGGTACTGTTTTACCCGTGCATGCAGATTTACTTAAATCATAACTATAATAAACATGCAACTAAGATACTAGAAAGCTCCTGTCCCCCTCGGTGTTGACACAATTTATTCTTCCAGTAGTCACACAGGCCAGAACAATTGACACCTGCCCACCCTCACATGTTCGCAAACAAACCTCACTTCCATAAATACTCATTTGAAATGCCATTTGTCCACCAACCCACGTCTTGTTCCACAAAAGTAGCCCAATATGTTTCTTCTCTTTATAGTGTGTATAAAATCAATAACATTGTTTGGCTATTATTACCTTAATCTTGTACTTTTTTACTTATTTAAACAATAAGATTTGCAGAAACTATTTGACCTGTTGAAACATTTAGAAACGTGTCTTATATACCATCAGTCTAGGAGATCTGGCAAACTTTTACATGCAGGTTATTTGTTTACTAAAGTCTTCGAAAGTCCGTTTGAAATGTAATTGTAAAACAGTCTGATCTGTTTATTCAATAACCTTTCTATACTGAAAGCAGTTCTTCCCAGGCCACGTACTGTTGCTATGATTGTTTGTCTGGCGCTGTCTCTGTGAGTGAGCTGTTCTGACAGTTTGGGCTGTCAGGAATACCACTCATGCCCTCCTGCCCCTGCATTTTTGATCCAATATTAGCACCTTACCACTTAAGGCAGTTTAATTAGGTGAAAAGAAAGATCTGATCTAAGATAAAAACTAAGCTGATATTTCTGTTTTGATCCTCAAACAGAAGCACATACGGTAGCTTACAGTATATCCTGCTATCTCTCTCTCTCTCTCTCTCTCTCACACACACACACACACACACACACACACACACACACACGTGCGCGTGCACGCACACACACTCAAAAAAGCACATGTATGATCCTGCCAACACAATAAACACATACGCTCACACATATGGAAAAATGTAAATGTTGAAAATATGTCAGGTGTACATTTTGTAATCCACCACCGTAAGACATCTTTTGAGTCATTTTTGTTATGCAGTCTCTTTTGACAATTTGTTTTTAATAAATTAACAAGATTATGTTTATGATTATGCAATTCCCAGTATTTTTGGCTATACCACACTTTTGGTAACAACCTATGGTATGGTCAAGCTAACCGTATTAATAATAACTTAGTTATTTACACAATGCCAACTTGTGGTTAACCTCTTTTACATTGTTAATACTGATTTCAGTAACTGTGAAATTATTAAGTCGTATGTTCCTCAGTTGCATTTTCAGTCCAAATGTCATGGGTTCGATCCCAGGGTACTACATACTCATAACATGTAGGGGTGAGCGGTGCAAACTTACACGGGGTTAATTGTAATTTATGTAATTTAATTGTAGTTATTTTACATAGTGGGCCAAGCAATCTGTGCTTTTGATCTTTTCTCTCACTGTCAGAATTACAGCCAATATTTATGAAAAGTTTTGATGTTAATACACACAAAAAAAAAACATGGTAACTGTAGTAAAACCATGGAAACCACAAAATAACCATGGTTTTGACAATCATAGTTTCCAAAAACTATAGTTAAACCATGATTTTGCTAATAGTAATCAATACACACAAAAAACATAGGCCCTCTATACTAATACTTTTACCACAATAAAACCATGGTTAATTTTCGTAAGGGGTGTTTTTGACACAATACAGGACAAAGGATTTTAAAGCACTTAACGGTATGTCATTTTTTTTATAACAGCATCTGCCAAATGTAATACAGTACAGTATTCCCAAACATATTTTTCCTCAATTTTATGAGTTACACCAATGTAGAGAAATAGTTTAAACTAAATCATCCACCTAATGTAAAAGTTCAAGAAACTTTTTACAGAATATTTTATATGGAGTGAAATTAAAAGCATTTAGCTCTGAGCGCAGTGGGATTACACTAAACACTTTGATCCTCAACTATTGGTAGAGTACTGCACTGCCTATGCGATTGGATTAAAAGAGTAATATTCATCATCAAAACGAATCTGTCCCACAAAACGTGTGAAACTTTTCCATGTATCACGTGTAGAACGCTGTCAAGCGCGACCCGGAAGTGCTATGACGTTCCCGCCCTGGCACCTCCCACCTGCGTGAACGATGCGTCTGATCTTGCGCTAGACCGCATTCTGACAGACGATTTTATTTATAAAATTAGCAGTATAAACATATACATTTTCATATGAATCCATCTAAAATGGATTCCATAATCGATGCCACACCTTCCTAAATTCTGATCATGGCAGAAGAAGCGTTTTAATCGACGACAGGGTCGATGGAGAGACTTTAACGTCAGATTGAACCGCTGAGGTGAACCTGGTAAGCTAAAGCTCAAAATGAACAAATATTAACTTTGTGTAATTTATATATCGACAAATCACTCAAGAAACATGGTTTTGGTGTATGTAATCACACCGTGATTTTATAAACAAAGTGAATGCAGGTAAGTTAAACCGCTAACGTTAACTGCCCGAATCCTGCAGAGAGATGCATATTTATTTGTTAAATTATAAATATTACCTGTTATTTCCTACACAAATGTTTTTGAATTGTAAAATTGTGTCTAATATAATGCTGTAATATGACAATAAATGTAGTTCTTAAAATAATATGTATAATATTGAAGCTGATCTGTCAGTAAGTTGGTGCTGAGGTAAGTTAAACCTCAGAGATAACGTTATGTATATTTATATATGCCTGATTATTTTCTTTATAAGTAATAATTTTTTTGTATTATATATATACAAAAAATTCATGCCGTTATGTAAAAATGTGCTTATTAGTACTGTTATATAATTATTTGTTATTCATTTACGTTATGTTCGTTATCTTTGAGAATATTTTCAAGTAATCCTTTACTAATTCTGTTATATAAGCTGTGTGCTATATAGATCATGGATTTAACATTTGGTGAGATTTCCCATCATCACAGTTCACTGTGTTGTTCCATTGAAAATAGGAATGTAAAAACATTTCTTAAATTGATATCGCCAGTATTTATTTATTTTAAGTCAAACCCAAAAGAAAACAAGCTTGTCATTGCCATTACTGACCTCTGTGTCCATCCTCTTACCTGGCAAAAGCACCTGTCTGCTATTTTAACTTTATGCTTAATTCAGAGCCTAAATATTAAATTTCTGTTAATGTGTGTTCAAAACAAGACTCAATGAACCATGCCTGGGAAATTAAAGGCGAAGATTGTTGCAGGACGGCACCTGCCTGTCATGGACCGTGCCAGCGACCTGACAGACGCCTTTGTAGAGGTCAGTCAGGTTTCAGTATGATATATTAATCATTAATCACTGCACAGTCCATTCTGTACATAAGATTGTCTATATATCTGTATTACTATGTATTATAGCATCACATGGGCTGTGCCTCAAAACCAAGCAAGCTGTCTAACCAAGACCCAATGTTGCGTTTTGTTTACTTGTCTGATGATGCCAAAATATGCTTTGAGACACTGTCCTTGTTCTGTGACAAAGCAGTGTTTATGATATTGTGTCCCTCAGGTGAAGTTTGGAAACACAACATTCAAAACTGACGTCTGTCCCAAGTCTCTAAACCCTCAGTGGAACTCAGAGTGGTTTAAATTTGAGGTTAGATACCCTCCTGTCTTATTCTGACTAGTATTACATTTTTGTACTCATTTAAAGTAAGTTCCCTCTCTATCCCTTTTCCTCAGGTGGATGATGAGGATCTACAGGACGAGCCTTTGCAGATAACAGTACTTGACCATGACACGTACAGCGCTAATGATGCCATAGGAAAGGTGTACATTGACATCGATCCATTACTCTGCAGCGAAGCTGCAACTGTCATCTCTGGGTGGCTCCCCATCTATGACACTATACATGGTGTGTATCTGTGAATAGGTCTATTATATGTGACCCGTGCTGGGAAAATGAGTCGGAATAAGCAAATTTTCAGAAATTAGTTATTTCTATTTTGACATTCTCTCTTTTTTTAAACTTTGAAGGAACACGCCCACATTTTGGGAATGTAGCTTATTCACCGTATTCCCCAGAGTTAGATAAGTCCATACATACCTTTCTCATCTCCATGCGTGCTGTAACTCTGTCTGACGCAACCCCGCTAGCTTAGCTTAGCACAAAGACTGCAAATGAATGGCTCCAGCTAGCAAACTGCTCCCAATAAGTGACAAAATAACGCAAACATTTTCTTATTTATGTGTTGTGGTTTGTATAGTCACACCGTGTACAAATAACAAGGTCATATGAGACACAGCCATCTTTTAACAGTATACATACTGGGAACTACATTCTCAGAAGGCGAAACACTGCTACTTGGGCGGAGTGATTTGCACAACTCTGACCGAACTCTCTTCTCCTCACCAGGGGGCTTCTTGGGTACCGCGAGCAAATCACTCCGCCCAGTAGCAGTGCTTCACCATCTGAGAATATAGTTCCCAGTATGTATACTGTTAAAAGATGGCTGTGTCTCATATGACCTTGTTTTTTGTACACGGTGTGACGCTACAAATCACAACACATAAACAGGAAAATGTTCGCGTTATTTTGTCAATTATTGGGAGCAGTTTGCTAGCTGGAGCCATTCACTTCCAGTCTTTGTGCTAAGCTAAGCTAGCGGGGGCTGCGTCAGACAGAGTTACAGCACGCACGGAGATGAGAAAGGTATGTATGGACTTATCTAACTCTGGGGGATACGGTGAATAAGCTAAATTCCAAAAATATGGGCATGTTCCTTTAATGTACTTGCATTTATGAAAACTTAAATTTCTACCAAAATCGACATTTATACTTTTGCTTTTTGCTTAAAATTAGACTGTGCGCATTCCGACTCATTTTGCCAGCATGGGTCACATATAGACGAGACGAAGAGCTTTTATATTGTGTGAGGAAATTGTGAGTTGTGCTATAATGACATGCTGTCATTTAGGTATAAGAGGAGAAATCAATGTATTGGTGAAGGTTGATCTCTTCAATGACCTAAACCGCTTCAGGCAGTCGTCATGTGGAGTTAAATTCTTCTGTAGTAAGTATCTGGACTATCAGCATTTTTTTTTTTCACTGTTGGCCCAGTTTCATCCTTGTTTTTTATGTTAGGAATAGGATTGTCCATGTACTGTGCTTCAGTGTCAAGAGTTTATTGTACTGTGCAAAAGTCTATCTCTGTATCTCAACAGTCTATTGGGTTGGGCAAAAAATGGCACTTTTTTACCTTATCATTGTGTTGATGATATGATTCTGCTATTGGATATTTGAAGAATTGATTTGTTATTTTGCATCTTTGATATTTGTCTTAATGTTTCCTTCAATAAATACTAAAAAGTGTATTGATTTAGGGCTAAATTAATTTGTTTTAATTCAATTTATGAATATTTTTGTAAATTTCTCTCTTTTTTTACCAGCAACGTCTATTCCCCGATGCTACCGTGCTGTTATGGTTCATGGATTTGTTGAGGAGCTTGTGGTAAATGAAGATCCAGAGTACCAGTGGATCGACCGCATCCGAACCCCTCGTGCATCTAATGAAGCCCGACAGAGACTCATCTTCCTCATGTCTGGTACTGTTATACAGTGTTTTACATCTGCTATTATATAAAGTATGCGGATGGCAGTTTTTTGAGTTTTAAACTCTTTTTGGATTCATTCCTACCAGAATATTTAACTGTGTCTTTATATGTACGTGTCTGCAACCTCCAAAAAGATATTCCTGCTGTTTGTGTGTGTATGCGAGTGTGTGTAAGTCCATGTGTTTTTTGTTGTTGTAGGTGAACTTCAAAGGAAGATCGGTCTGAAGGTGTTGGAGATGGGAGGGAACACAGTTGTGGGGTACCTGCAGTGCTTTGATCTAGAAGGAGAAACGGGCCTTGTGGTTCGTGCCATCGGGACAGCCTGTACTCTGGAGAAAATCAGCACACTCCCTACCACAAACACACATCCCAGCAACTCCTCTCCTTCAAAAGACATGAAAGAGTAAGTGTAATACACACACAAAATGGATATTGTCTTGTTTAAAGCAACACTATGTAGTTTTTTTACCTTTATATAATGTCTCTAAAATTATTTCAGTGATAGAACAACTTTTAACTGGACAAATTGTACTGTTGCTGCAACCTAAGCAGCCTCCTAGCTGCTACAAGCACAATCTGAAAGTGGCGGTGGAGGGTAGGAAACAAAGCCCCGCCCCTCCCCCTGCCTGCAGAAGAGTGTCTGATACCAGGCACTGTTGCGCTTTTCAACCACATGGGGGAGCTGTAAGTCATTTTTACATGGAAACTACATAGTGTTGCTTTAATAAATATCCATGTAAATATGTGCACGATATGCTGTATCAGCATTGAAATCAAAAGATCAAATAAACATTCAATGTATTTTAGTATAATTATAGTCATGTATCTAGGCTATGCATTTGACACCTTTTTAAGAAATTTTTATGTGTTGTTTTTTCCACTGTATGAATTTCTTAACGTATCTTGATTTTTATTTACAGATACTCATTTATGTACAGATGTTATTTATTGTTATAAATGTATTTATTCCCAGCATAAGGAAAAATATATTTGGTTACAGAGATTAATGCAACCTGAATGAGAAAAAAAATGCTGTACAATTTATTCACTTTTTGTTCATAGTTTTAAGTCATTATGAGGGCGTGTGTGTGTTTGTTTTATGAGTTGCTTTTGAATTTGTTGAATACAGAAATGCATTCTCAACACACAAACACACCACCCTTCAGTCCTGTTCTCCCCTGCATGTCTTCTTTCTCTCGCTGCTTTCCCTTTTATTTTTTCCTGCATGCTGCATCTGCCCTCCACTAGCATGTGTTGGCATTAGATGGCTTAAATGTTACATTTTGTGCAAGTCTAAACTAGGCGTTCTGTCTCGAGTCTGTTGTGTTTTGCATTTGTGACCATATGTTGTCTTGCTTTTTTGGGGGGCTGTGAATGTTCAAATAGCTGTGTCTCAAAACCTAATAAGCCCCCTATCTAAACAATGCTTTTGGGCATCATTGACCATCTATGTAGGTCACGGAGTAGGTTTTGACACACACTGGTCAGTACGTATCCATGTGTATGTGCGCATGTCAATGTCATATGTAGATGTTGGTGTTTTTTGTAAAGTCGGCAGCAGGAATGTATGAAATATGCGCAAAACACGTGTGTATGTGTATATGTAGCTCTCCGCAGGCTGCTCCTTCTACTCTCGGATGTCGTTCCACACACAGCAGTCCGGTTCACAGCGCCAGCAGTCGTCTTTCTCAGGGCTTCTCCGTTTCTGTGCCAACACTGCTTTTTGCCGGTATGAAACCCAGACACAGGAGCTCAGAGGCCCCCAGAGCCAGACAGTGTAGGCAGGTACCCCATGACCCCTTTAGACCCTGCCACAGCCTTGCCGAGACCTCTCGCCACACCCGTTCTTCATTGGCAGTCAGCTATGACATCATCAACCCCCCCTCCCTTCAGCTACCAAAGCAACCATGACCTCTGACCAATCAGTAAGCTGCATTCAGCTGTCACTCACAGGATACATTTTTAAACAGAGATGTGGGTGTGTATTCAGTTTTAGGTTGTGCGTTTCTGTTCGTTTTCATTAGGCAGGCCTCGTTGAGGCAAAAAATAAAATAAAATCACGTCGACACTTGTTAAACAAGCGTTCTGCTTTGGTTGGCTGAAACGCGCTTTCTCATTTTGTGCTTTGTTTGGGAGGTTTCACAGGGTGTTCTCCATTTGTTCTTTTTCCTCTGCTCGGCTAACATCACATGCTTTCCCGTCTCTTCTCATCATGTTCACACACGCTTTCGGCAGCAAGCAGTCAACATGCTCTTTCTCCCTGTATCTTTCCCTTCTCCTCGCACACATTCACACGCTCAAAAGCACGCAAACGGGCACAGCGGTCTCATATGAACCTGTGAGTCCATGTGAGTTGATGGAGTGTGTTCCTCCCTGCTCTCATAGGCCAGTTTTTGGGGAGGAGGCCACAGGCGTCCCGTTACCCTCAGGACCTCCCACCCCTCTGAGAGCACAAACCTTCTCTTCCTTCTCCCCCTCCAAGTCCTTCAGCCGCCAGTCGTCCTCCTCTGACACCGAGCTCAGCCTCACCCCCAAAACCGGTAAGATACTCCACCCCTCCGGACCTCTGCCAGAACCTCTCTCTTTATGGCCCTCTATAACACAAATCTTTCTCAATATCAATGCACTGACTCCAGTGTCAAGGCCTAAAAGCAGAGGTTGTAGGGCACAGTGTCTTCATTTATCCATTATTTTTGTGTTTATGTCATTTATATTTTACTGTTTATTCCCTCTACAATTTTTGTTTGTTTTGGCTTTCTGATCAGGATCTGTGGGAAAATTATAAAGATGATCAAATTTTGAAGCTCCACAGGCTTTTCCTAATTTTACACATGACTAGCTGCAAAGAGATATATTCTGTGTTCAGAAACTATAAAAATGAAAAAAAAAGAAACTATATCGATAAACACCAGGGCAACTATCAGTAAGAGTACAAAATTATTGAAAATTTGTCTGTTTATAGCTCATTATGCTCTATATAAAATCCCAAACAATCCCAGTTTTAAGAAATCAAAACAGAATGTTTATATTTACCTAGTGACACATTTTAGCGTGGGATGTGTTAAGGATGGGGCAGTGCAAATTATGTTGGACCCAACAGAATACCTGTAAGTAATCAATGTTTCCCATTACAAGAAGTCATAAAAGCAAAAACACTTAAAGGGGTAGTTCAGCCAAAAATTATATTAAACCCATGATTTACTTACCCCGAAGCTGTCCGAGATGCATATGTCCATCATTTTTCAGATTAACACATTTTAATTTTTTTTTTTAGAAAATGTCTTATGTCTTCCAGCTGCAGGGTTTCCCGCAGAAAATGTATTAGTTAAGGTGGTAGGGTTGGGCGTTGGGTGGTTTCTAAACGATGAATTTATTCATCTCGGATGGCTTCGGGGTGAGTAAATCATGGGTTTAATATAATTTTGGCTGAACTATTCCTTTAAGAGAATTATTTTATCATTTGGACATTATGCCCCTCTGTTAGTTTCCTCTGTTTCTTTCTTTCCCCTTTTTTTGTATAGTTCATCCCCTCATTCCTGTTCTCATTTGATGTTTCCACCTCCATACCCTCCTTCTCTCTCATTCTTTCTCTGTCAGTGAGGATATTTATGTCTCCCAGTTCTCCTGCTCTTGAGTGCGAATCATCTTCCCTCCCCTCTGCCTATCTGCCCCGCCACTTATGGCCCGGGATGGCCACCAGGAGTACAACTCCTCCCCCACTCCATGTCAGCCAATCAGACACAGCCATGCTGAGAAAGTGCGTGTTTTTCAGTGAGGAACTGCTGCTGGCGGCCTCCGGTAGGACACACACTATAAACCTTAACCTTTGACCCACGGCTGCCGTGACTGCCTCCAGTGTGACCACACCAACCCGTGTGCTATCCCTGGCACGCCCTTTTTTGCATACATATACTAACAAATGTTTTTATTGTTACTTGCCTACACACATATTTTGATAATGATAGAGCAATATGAGACCCTGGACCATAAAACCAGTCATAAGGGTTAGTTTTGAAAAATGTGAGAAGTATGATGTATTTGTTAGGTTAGGACAATATTTGATTGAGATACAACGATTTAAACATTTGGAACTTGAGAGTGCAAAAAATCAAAATATTAAGAAAATCACATTCAAAGTCCAAATGAAGTCTTTACCAAAGCATATTACTAATGAAAAGGTTTGTTTTAGCGCTGTCTACTGATTTGGAGAACTTGTAAGCTTTTATATAAAAACCTAACTTGAATGGGAAACAACCAAGGAACAAGTAGCAAAAGCGAGTTTCTGGCCAATTTTGATTGCGATATTGCTGCATCCACTGACAAAACATTTTTTATGATATATTTACGTTAGGAAATGTACAAAATATATTCATGAAACATGATCTTTAAATAATATTTTAAGCTTGATAGAAAAATCAATAATTCTGACCCATACAATGTAATTTTGGCTTGTTCTACAAATTAAGAGTTTGGTTCCAAAATGAGATAACCTCCGTTTTTAAAAATGTTCAAAAATTGCGTGTTTTGATCATTCCAATAATTATCAATCAAACTGCAGTTGGTTTGTTTTGATTTAAGCCTTCACAACTAGGGCTGCACGATTAATCGTTTTTAAACCGAAATCGCGATTTGGATGGGTGCGATTTTCGAATCGCAAAAGCTGCGATTATTTCGATTCATAACTATCAAATATAACAATCATCTAGCAAATCGCGAATCGCAATTTTGATCAGAAAAATCGCAATTAGATTTTTTCTCCGAATCGTGCAGCCCTATTCGCAACTAATAAAATACAGCTAAGTAACACAATTAAAGACGATAAAGACATGATAACATGATAATAAACATGTTTTGACAAAAATGTTCAAAACCAAACTCTTCAAACATACCCTGTGCTACTTATTTTTGTGGTCCATGGTCACATATGGTGTCTTTTGAACCGTTTAAAGGACTGTTTACACAACAGCGTTTTTGGGTCTTTAAAAGTAAACTTGTTTTTTTAAAGTGCAGGTTTTTGATAATGACACCTTGTTGTCTCCATGTAAACTACGTAAACGTGAATCTGTAATAGCGATGATGTCGTGCATGTGTTAATTTAGTCTATGGGCATGCGTGAGTATAACCAAAACAACAGTGGTGGTTTACAGGATTGTGTTTGTGCTGTTTAATATATTGAGTTTATTAATGCGTCTTCAACAAATAGTTTGGCACTTTATAGTACTGGAGCACATGTAGTAACTTACCTCATTGTATGTCTAAACAAAACAGATTGATGCTTTTGCCATCTAGATTGTCTCTTGATTATCTCTCTGTGGAGAATACGTTATGTGCAGGCGTGTAGTGTTTTTTTACAAGGTAACATCTGCTGGCCACCTACTGGCATGGCAAACGTAAAGGGCGATTTATAGTCGTGCGTTGGTTCGGCGTAGGCTATTCATAGCCTGTGTGTAGCTCTGTGTAGCCTGACGCGCACCTCGCAAAAATTTTAACAGCGCGTCAGATCTACGCGGACCGCAAGCGCTGTGATCGGTCCAACAGAACCCCTCCTGTCAGGTAAAAAAAACGTCATAGGTATTTCCGTTTGTGACGGTGAAAACAAAGATGAGCCAACTTGAGGAGTGATTTAACTCAAACTGCATCAAAAGTCGCTGTTTATTTACTTCCATCATTGCTGGTCTTCTCAAATTATACACAACAAGTTGCTGTTTCTTCTTCGTTTGTGGGTTAACTTGCCAAGCTTCTTCTTCTCTGACAGTCGCGCTGCTACTATGGTTACACGTGTGGATACTGCCCACCAGCGGTCGCGCGTGTGTTTGCATGTCGACGCGGACGACGACGCAAAAGTATAAATGAAAGCCGACGCGGAACCTATGCCGTAGGACCTACGCACGACTATAACAAGCCCTAACGCAGCATATTTAGTCCTCTTCGTCGATCCATGTAATTGCAATCATTTAAAATTTTGTTTAACTACATCGTTGTCATATAAACAAGGCCAAATTTAATTTAATCCCACTTGCATGTGCGATGTGAGTCTGAATACTAAAGCAGACTAATCTTAAAAGAAACAGCACCTCTTATTGGATGGCTCCAAAAAATCTCAAATGTTCCTTGTGCCTGGGCTCTGAGCTTGCGTGTCTGAAACTAAAGTTTGTGTCTTAATCTGAGAAGTAATACTGCAGGTACTGAGGTTGCTTAGTTAGTGAATGATTGATGATGACTGTTGCAATGTCTATAAGTTTATAAGGTTGATCATATTTGTGAAATACTGTTTTCCTGTTCTTTAGGATGTAACATTGTTTTTTTTGTTTTTTTTTTTAATGCTTGCACATTTACAGTTTAAATTAAGATGGGTATCAAGATTATTGTGTTTTACATGCGGTTGGATGTTTAGATTACATATAGGAGGAAACTGTAAGGCTATTCCTGTGCATGTTAAGTAAATGCAGGGATGGATATATTTTATATAACACTGTGCATGTGTCCCTTATGTTTTCTGTCTAATAACCTCTGGATTTCTGTCTCCTGTCTGTCATTCACAGGAATGGGCAGTGGTGGCAGTGCAGGAAAGGAGGCGGGGCCTCTTAAAGCTCTTCTGAGACAGCATACCCAATCAGCACTGGAGCAGAGAGTAAGACAAACACACACGTTTATCTATGTATATGTTTTCTGTGCCTACCAGTCGAATTGTACAATGTTTTATTATGATTTATCTTGTATTTTGTTCATAGTTAACATGTTAATGCATGCAGTTTCTTTGTTGTGATTTATTGGATTTATACATTTGTGTGTATGAGGCTCTTAGCAGAATATGTTTATGTAATGACACTGCTATTGCTGGCAGTGCTGCTTACTTGTCACTCACAAAACAAATAGATTTTATATTTCATTAACATTTCTTCAAAAAAAAAAAAAATGTAATTTCAGTGTTGATTAAATTAAATAGTTTCTTTGCTCTGTCACTCTCTCATCGAATTTCAGGGAGTTTCATCATCCTCTGAAGCGTTTGTTAGGACGCTGGTATGTCTCGAAAGGGCATGCCAAAAGTTTTGATTTCGTTAAAGATTTTTCCATTCCTATATTACTTTGAATTGCAATTCCTGCATCTATTCTACTCTCCTACAGACTTCATTGTTCATTAAACCAATATCATGGCAGAATTGTCACCATTGGTTTAGGCGTCATGTGATGTCAAAGGGTCTTTTGTACTGTAGATGCAATGCTTTGATAGGCTTGTTAAATGTATGAAATATTATCTATATTTAGTTATGATTAATATTATTGAGGAGACCGTGTTCATGAAGTCTTCTTCTGTGTTTTCACACTTATATGGAGAAAGACATGGTAACAATTTTGTTTAGGCTTTTAATCAGGACTTCATGAATATGCATATGGTGAATTAAAATCTTGCAGTTTAAAGACAAACCTATGTATTGCTGTGACCCCATATGCATTTAAAACATTTTGTGAAACTTAGCTTATATCTTCTGAGAAGTCCTGATATATTGCACTTAACAGAGTTGTTAACCAGTAAAAAAGCTCCTATAGTTTATAAATCCCTTGATTTCGGCATGTCTTGTTTTGTGATTGCAAAATATAAAGCAGAATTGCATGACCAAAACGTTTCAATTTTGCCATTACAGGCATTCAGCTGCCAAAATTGTCCAGTGGTTTATCTATCCACTTTATATAACTGCTTTATTACCTTTTTGTGTTTCAGGAATACCCCTTCTTCACGCTGACCTCCTTCCCTTCTGGATTTCTTCTTCACGTTGGGGGTGTGGTCAGTGCACGCTCAGTAAAGCTTCTGGATCGAATCCACAACCCAGGTAAGACAACTCCGGCACAAAATGTAGTAAAATACCCACATCCTATTCACACATGTACAAAGCATAGACATTTTCAGCAATTAAACACAACATAAAACTATTAAGCAGAAATCTGAGCACACTAGATGAACTTTTAACCATGCATGGACTTAGGCACATGTAAAGAATAATTATAAATTGAATGGTATTTTTACCAGATCAACTATAAATAACAGAGTATGGCCAAATAAGATAATGCCATACGGTATTTAATACCAAACATTGTGCAAGCAATTTATATACTTAATACTTATGTATATAACCTTATGAAGTAGAGATCATCACCATTGTCTGTGACAAACAGTCAGACTCTGCTGCAAGTATCTCAGTGTGCATGTTGTGGACAAGGGCTTCGTGTTGTTTACAATCTCAGTTCAATGTTTGAACGGCATACTCCGGGTTTAGTACAACTTAAGTACCACAAAAAAGATGTTCTCTAATCCCTTAGTTTGCAAAACAAACAAATATTGAAATCATTAAACCTACACTAATACTGTTACAAAGCATGTCAAGTGGGCAAGGCATTGAATAGGGTTTAAAGGAGACATCTATTGTTTTTGTTAATTGGCATGCTATACTTCAACAAAAATGTCTCTTAAATGTTTCATTGTGTAAAATTGTAATGTTTTGTAAACAAAGGAATGACATTATTTTTTTTGTGGTGATCAACAGCATGTGACTTAGAGCCCATCCACACAGAGACGCTGTATACGCTGTATACTTAAAATTTTGTATCGTATCGCTGTTTGTCAGGATCTGGCGTTTTTTGATCCTGAAACTGCTATTTTTTTTTAACTGTGTCCCTGTGAATACTTCTGAACACCATGCCCTTGCGGTTTCTTGTGTACAGCCAATCCGTATACTTTGTGGTGCTGTGATGCCTATTAGCTTTACCAAAGCAAAATCTGCTGCTAGTTTGCTATTACGGTGAGCAACAAATGATTATGGACAACAACAAGTTTTATGCGCATGCTTCGTTTTTAGAGCATCTCTGTGGCAGAATTACAGCACCACATACTGGTTTGGCATTTATACTACATCGATTTGAGTCGGTTTCAGTGGTTTCATGTGTACGTAGATATTTCTTGAGAAAATGAAAGATCGGATAGGGAAAAAGTTTTGGCTTTGTGGGGATGTGGCCTAATGCTGTTGATAGAGCTTTACTTGTATTAAACCTGTTAATGTACAGCATATAATCCCGTCTCCTTCTTCTTTCATTACCCTTCTTTATTTTTCTCCTCAATTTTATTTTGGCCAGTTGAATGCAAATCACAAAAACATTAAAGTTACCCTTCTCTGAACATCCTACGACTTATAACCCATGCTAAGGTTGCATGACCATTATATAATCTGCTAATTATATTTTCTGGTCTTCTCATGATTGTAAACATTGTTTTTTCTTAGTTTGCTTGATTTCTACCATCTTATCTGGGACTCAGTTGATGCTGCTAGTTATATTGAACTTTGTTCTTATGCTTATGTTTTTATTTATATATCAGCTAACCAAGCTGAGCCATCATCTACTAATTTGCATTTTATGTTGCATTTTTTGTGATAAAATCCAAATAAAGTGTCTGATAGCGAACCTGTTATTTTGTCTAGTGGTCTGTAATGGAAGAAAGAAAGGTTTTACTTCGGATACTGTGTTTACTCTCTGAACTAAAGCTATGTGTTTTTAAATGTAGTTTATAGATCACAGCAAACACACACAAACACCCACATACAAACTGTATCATGTAATGTACTACAGGGTTTCTGCGGGGTCCTAAAAAGTTGTGACGTATAGTGATGTATGACGAATGCTGAGCATTGTTTTGCTCCCTGCTCTGTGCCTTCGCCCTCCGCATATAAAAAATGCATACACTATGCTAGTAAAGTCTTAAGATGGCTGTGTTATTGGAAAGCTAGTTATTTTAGTTTGTAAAGTTTTAAATATGGATATTTATCTTACAAAATAGCATTGATTATCCTTAAAAGGTCTTTATTTATGCCCTGGAGCCTTGTTGATTACTTTTGCTAAGGATGGATGCACATTCTTTGGACTAAGCGGACCCCATAATAATTTATTATGAAAATTGGAAGAGCTAGGACATTTTCAAAAATATCTTAATATGTGATTGTATGAAAAGGGATGGACATATGTAAGGGTGACGTGCAGTATAGCGGAGTTGGCTGCATATTGCACATAGTTTATAAACACATTCGTGCGTGAAATTCTAGTCATTCGAGACATTCACAGGAAAATTCGCTTCATGGGAGGGTCTTCTGCGACTCCGCAGAGACTCGGCTCGCTTCCTGTAATCACGTCACTAATACAGCAAGTCCCTGAATGGTAAACGCTATGCGGAAATCCACCAAAGTTCAGATTTTTTAATTTGCGTGTTTTCCGTGTCAACGCTCAATTCGCGTGGAACGCGCCATTCGCGCTGCAGGATGCCTATTTGTGTCTTTGCATTGACTAACATGTAAATCACTCGTGCTTGCCGCCTCTACCGCGTCTGGTGTGAACCCTGCATTACAGGCTGTGAGTCCAAGCCAAGCGTGATGCACACGCCCTGAAAAGTGAAGCCAAAACGTCTCGATCGCCCCCCAGTGACTGGTCCCTGTATAGGTCATAAACCCCGCCTCCCCATGTTATTCAATGGGACTTGAGACCAACTAAAAAATTTAATTATACTTCAATTATCTTTTTTCCTAAGCTGGTTTCTGTCATTTACTGTAGTTTTATCAAACATTCAAATGTTTGTTTTTAAAGTAAGTTTATTTTTAGTTAATTATTTAATGATATAAAAAACGGTGGTGTCACGTCATGATTGACAGCTATGATATCGTGTGATATGCGCATTCTGGGAGGCCGGGGCCTTGATTTCGCGGCTTTACTTTCTGCTCACTGATCCCGAAATCGCTACTGCGCAGACTCAAGACCCAAGATGTCAGCGCCATATCGAGACACTGGCGGCTTCACTTTTTACCAATGGAAGAGAGCGAACAGGCGTCGTCCATCTTTTTTTACAGTCTATGGTCCAAGCGGAGGAATTATGATAATGTTAGTCGTGTCTACATTGCCAGTCCCAGGAAGTAAACTGTTGCCTAAGATCCGTGTGTTTGTTGTAGTCCAAAAAAAGAGATTTACTTTGGAGACGATAACTCGCGTCATCATTTACTTTGGGGTTTGTACTTTTTGCAAATCGTTAACATGTACTAATACACACTTACACACCAAAGGAAATGTAAAAACATGAATCGGACAATAGGTGCTCTTTAAATTTCACTCAAACTGGTCTTAAAAAGTCTTAAATTTGACTTTGTGAAGCCTGCAGAAACCTTGTACTAACTCGGAATGACATTTAAGATTTTATTTGGCATTTGTAACATACAAACATGTTAACTACAACTATGAATGAATGTATGAATTATGAATTAGTGTGTATGTGTGCCTGTGTGTGCATTTAATAAAGCATGCTCTGGTTGAAAGAGCCACTCATGTAGTTTTTACTGTAGATGTGCTGGATTAGAGCCTCAGTGACAGTGCTGCTGCATGCTATTACTCTCTTTCTCTCTTTCTCTCTGTCTCTCTCTCTCTCTCCCTTTCTCTCCTTACCCCTCTTCCTTCTTTCACCTATTTACCACTTATTCTCTCTCTTTATCTCTCTTGTTCTTGTGGGTCACCTCTTGGATAACTCTTGTCTGACTTTGCAGTTCCTGTGGAGTGGTGTTGTCCAGTGTTGTGCTCTTGTTTGTAGTTTGTGTTTGGTTTCTTTTTCTTTTCTACTCTCTTTCTCTCTCTTTCTTATTCTCTCTGCTCCTTTAACGATCTACTAATTTGGCGATTTGGCTCAGCCTTGGGTAACACCAGATCATACAAACTGCTAGACTGGAATAGTTTCACTGCAGGTACTACCCTACCCTCAGTCCTGCTTTTCACACACACTTACTGTATATGCAGCCCCTGGCAGCTCATATTAGATGTTACACACATCTAATATTATTACATATAAAACATTTATTTGACCTTTGCATTTTACTATTTGTAAAAAGAGCTTCTTGAGAAGCATAATTTCTCATGCTTTACAATATATTGCAAGATAATAAGTCTTTGCCCTGCATCTTACCTTGTACATATTTGCACACTTAGATTTGCATACACACACATTCAAACGCCTTTTCAGTAGTTTATGTTGCATGAGCTGCCATGTGCTGTGCTTCTGTATGAAGGCGTGAACGTGTGTCTGTTGCATGTTTATCTGAATGCGTGGCTGTTCTTTGCTCTGGCTGATCATTCCTGATTTGCTCCTTTACCTGGTGCCCCCTTCTTCCTGATCACATGATCACATTGATATACGATCTATCAATCCAGAGAAGGTACAGAGAAGCAGACATGAGTTGTTTTGCTTTCAGTCAAAGGGTTGTAGTGATTAAAACTTAATGTAGTCATTATGTTTGTAGTCTTCTGTTGACTACTGTGCCATTGATAGTGCCGTTGCCTTTGTGGCCATTGTTTACCTTTATAACAAAAACATTGTGTATATTGTATATTAATTCGTGTGCATTGATTAAATTGATTTGTAATCTTAGGTTCATGCATGCTGGTTTGGAGTTGTTAAAATTCGGGCTGTCAAAAGATTTAGTCACTATTAATTGCATAAACGTTTGTGTTTGCATAATTTTATGTGTGTACTGTGTGTAATTATTATGTGTATATATATATATATATATATACACTCACCTAAAGGATTATTAGGAACACCTGTTCAATTTCTCATTATTGCAATTATCTTATCAACCAATCACATGGCAGTTGCTTAAATGCATTTAGGGATGTGGTCCTGGTCAAGACAATCTCCTGAACTCCAAACTGAATGTCAGAATGGTAAAGAAAGGTGATTTAAGCAATTTTGGTTGTTGGGGCCAGACGAGCCGATCTGAGTATTTTCATCTGCTCAGTTACTGGGATTTTCACGCACAACCATTTATAGGGTTAACAAAGAATGGTGTGAAAAGGGAAAACATCAAGTATGCAGCATTCCTGTGGGCGAAAATGCCTTGTTGATGCTAGAGGTCAGAGGAGAATGGGCCGACTGATTCAAGCAGATAGAAGAGCAACTTTGACTGAAATAACCACTCGTTACAACCGAGGTATGCAGCAAAGCATTTGTGAAGCCACAACACGCACAACCTTGAGGCGGATGGGCTACAACAGCAGAAGATCCCACCAAGTACCACTTATCTCCACTACAAATAGATAAAAGAGGATACAATTTGAACAAGCTCACCAAAATTGGACAGTTGAAGACTGGAAAAATGTTGCCTGGTCTGATGAGTCTCGATTTCTGTTGAGACATTCAGATGCTAGAGTCAGAATTTGGCGTAAACAGAATGAGAACATGGATCCATCATGCCTTGTTACCACTGTGCAGGCTGGTGATGGTGGTGTAATGGTGTGGGGGATGTTTTCTTGGCACACTTTAGGCCCCTTAGTGCCAATTGGGCATTGTTTAAATGCCACGGCCTAAATGAGCATTGTTTCTGACCATGTCCATCCCTTTATGACCTCCATGTACCCGTCCTCTGATGGCTGCTTCCAGCAGGATAATGCACCATGTCTCAAAGCTCGAATCATTTTTGGTTTCTTGAACATGACAATAAGTTCACTGTACTAAAATGGCCCCCACAGTCACCAGATCTCAACCCAATAGAGCATCTTTGGTATGTGGTGGAACGTGAGCTTCATGCCCTGGATGTGCATCCCGCAAATCTCAATCAACTGCAAGATGCTATCATATCAATATGGGCCAACATTTCTAAAGAATGCTTTCAGCACCTTGTTGAATCAATGCCATGTAGAAATAAGGCAGTTCTGAAGGTGAAAGGGGGTCAGACACAGTTTTAGTATGGTGTTCCTAATAATCCTTTAGGTGAGTGTATATGAATACACACATGCATGTATAACTGTAAGAAAAATACATTTAATATTATTTTGTAAGTAAAATATTTAAAAAACATAAATATATTTAATTTATAATTTACAATGTAAATGCTTCTTAAATATGTACATGAATGTTTGTTTATTTATATATTACATACAGTACAAGCACATATATTATACAAACATAACTGTTATTTTGTATGTGACTAATCGTGATTAATCTTGTGACAGCTCTAGTTCAAATGTAGTTAGAAGTTTTGTGAAATCAAATAGTAAGATTTTCATTTACAGTACATATATACTAAACACACCTTGCCTTACTTTCTCAGGATGTAAAGTAGAAAGTGTGTGTGAATCAGGGCCAGTTTGTATTTGTATTCATGATAGTGAATACTCAGATAGTAAAAAATTTTTGTTTGTTTATTGGATTATGTGGGACCTTTATTAAGCCAATGGCCAAAGACCTCAGTGCATTAGAGAGCTAAAATGCACTGGATTTATATTAATAATACACATTCACATTGACAGCATTGTTTGCTTCGTTTCTGCAATTTGCTGTCTGTGTGAGTACTTTAGTATAAAGCTCTTGAAGGAAGGTCATTGTATCACCGATGTGAATTTAGCATCAGGTTTTATTTGAAAAAATATTTAATTTTGCACTGTCTTCTGCTTCTGATCTATCTTTTCTGCTGGGCACTTATCTTTCAATGTTATTTATCAAACTCCTTCCTGCTGTTGGCTGTTAACCCAGGATAGAGTTTGTGCTCCATCGAGAATCCCTGTTTGAAAAGCATGACTGCCCTAGGGTGGGAATGTTCAGCCTACTGTTGTAGCTTAGCTTGTCAATTGGTTAAATGGCAAATCACACCAATGCTCTTTGTTTTTACCACCACCATCATCATCTTCCTCATTTCACACAGCCAACTCCAAGTATGTGGTGAACGGGCAGGGGAGTTTGCTCTTGCTTTAAAAACCCCATGCTCCCAGAGAGCACAGCACCTGTGTGCATGTATTTTGAGTATGTTTAAAACAAACACTTGGGTGCTGGCCTTGTTTATGTTAGTGCACGCTTTGCTCCCTGTGACACCTTTGATAATTGTGACATTTGTCACTTTTCAAAGGTATACTTCTTGTACAGCAAAATGATTAATTTTGTTAGCTTTTTCCATATTGATATAATCTAGAGTAAAACACAGGTGGGGTCACAAATATGCAAGTGCAAAATTAAAAAGTTGTGCATGATTGGGAGCATCAAGAAAGCGGCTAACAGGGCCAGTATCCTGTTAAATTACTTGGGATTACTTAAGTGGATTGAGCTTGCATGACGTCGTATTGCCATTTGTTTTTAGATGAGCCGGAGACGCGAGACGCTTGGTGGGAGGAGATCCGTCAGGAAATTAAGTCTCATGCCAAGGCTCTCGGCTGCCACGCTGTGGTTGGTTACAGCGAGTCCACCAGCATCTGGTATAACACAAACCCACAGGAACCTAATCTTGATGTTTTAACACATGGTGCAATTGCAAGTTTTTCTTTTCTTTTTGTGTGTGCAGCGAGGAGGTGTGTATACTGTCTGCATCGGGCACTGCGGCGATCATCAGCTCTCGTTTCATGCAAGATGGTTCGCTGGATGTTGAACACAGGTTGTCACGACAACCGGTTGTCTTTACTTCAGGGGCAGAGAGGTTCGAGGGGGATATGGGTAGTTCAGCATCATTGGGGTAGGTTAATGACATACACACACGCACACACACATACATACACACACCTCTGGCTCCCTACTAAGGGACAGTTGAAGGGATGATTTAGCCAAAAAATGAACGTTTTGTCATTGTATTCATCCTCATGTCTTTCAGAATCTGTATGACTTTCGTTTTTCCATGAAACACATGAGATGATAGACTGAATGTTTAGGCTACTTTTCTATACAGTGAAAGTAAAGTGGCACAGACAGTGTTGAGCTCCCGAATGGATGACTTGAGAGTGTGTACTGATGACAAAATTGTTTTTGGAAAAACTATTCCTTTAATCTCAGTACTAAACATTACTAATTAAATTGGTGTGTGTGTGTGTGTGTGTGTGCGTGCGTGTGTTTGTGTGCGCGCATGTGTGTTTGCCGAGGACTGCTTATACAGCTACTAACCACATAAAGACTTCAAATTTATGTTTAAGGGTAAAAAATAATATATTTTCATGTATTTAAGTGAAGCTCATGTTGCTTGGGTCTCTTTGTGTATATCATGCATTACATGGTATACTAATTGCATTGTTTATGTCTGTTAGATTTGAGGAGGTGGCGCCCCCTGGCTGTGGTTTCTGTCACATACCGTATGATGAGTTGAATATACCGTTTCCTGCTCAGCTCACCTATTGCTATTGTTGCCGTCGCTACAAAGTGCCTGACATCCTGTTCACCACAATCGACTTACCTACTGATGCCAATGTCACCGGCAAAGGCTGCCTGATTCAAGCCAGGTGAACCTACACAGAACATAAAGTCTAAAATTAAATTTCATTGTCATGAAAATATTTATACAGTGTTGTGTTGTGAAGTGTGATTTTATTTTCCCCAATCTATATTGTATCTTAACCCTAGGTAGCATACTATTCTTAAAGTATAAGTCAATTTTCTTTAAAAAAAATCCAGATAATTTACTCATTTGTCATCCAAAATGTTGATGTCTTTCTTTGTTTAGTTGAGAAGAAATTATGTTTTTTGAAGAAAACATTCCAGGATTTTTCTCATTTTAATGGACTTTAATGGACCCCAACACTTAACAGTTTTAATGCAGTTTAAAATTGCAGTTTCAACGCAGCTTCAAAAGACTCTAAAAGTTCCCAAACGAGGCCTTATCTTGCGAAACGAGTGTCATTTTTGGCAAGAAAAATATAAAAATATGCACTTTTAAGCTACAACTTCTCTTCTTCCTCCGGTCCTGTGACGTGCCAGCGCGACCTCACCTAATTGCGTAATGAAATGGAAAGGTCGCGTGTTACATATATGTAACGCACATTTGCAGACCATTTTAAACAATAAACTGACACAAAGACATAAATGAGTATCATTCGACATACAACAACGTCAGAACGGTCCTCTTTCTCCACACTTGTAAACACTCGGGCATAGTTTCGATACGTCATGCGTGACCTCTTGACGTGATTACGTATTACGTGAGGTCGCGCTGGCGTGTCACAGGACTGGAGGAAGACAAGAAGTTGTGGTTTAAAAGTGCATATTTTTATTGCCAAAAATGACAATCGTTTCCCTATACAAGACCCTTATGCCCTTTGAAACTGCAATTTTAAACTGCATTAAAACTGTTAAGTGTTGGGGTCCATTAAATTCCATTAAAATGAGAAAAATCCTGGAATGATTTCCTCAAAAAACATAATTTCTTCTCGACTGAACAAAGAAAGACATCAACATTTTGGATGACATGGTGGTGAGTAAATTATCTAGATTTTTTGTTAAGAAATGGACTAATCCTTTAACATTGTTTACATATGCATGTGTGGACAGAACAAACACATATTCATTCTTGTGTTCCCATTTATTCTCACCTTATGTTAGGTTGTGTCGGACTAAAAAGAAAGCCCAGGGTGAGGGAAACGCCACGGCTATCAGCAATCTGCTGCCCTTTTTGGAGTATGAGCTCCACACGCAACTAATGAACAAACTCAAATTACGGGGCATGAATGCTCTGTTTGGCCTGCGTGTCCAGATCAGCGTCGGAGAGACCATGCTGCTGGGATTGGCGGTCAGTCTGCTGTTACCCACAGTGCTTAGTGCATTTAATGATTGTGACAGTACATGCTTATCTGTATGTTGTGTACAGTCTGCTACAGGAGTCTATCTGACAGCGTTACCCTGTCCTGGAGGAATCCAGGTAGCTGGAAAAACTCCCAGTGACATGGCATACGAACAGCACATCACCAATATGCAGAAAAAAATCAACGACACCATAACTAAAAACAAAGAGCTATATGAAATTAACCCACCTGTAAGTACACACACATATCACCTTTCATTACACAATAATTTATTTATTTTGTCAGTTTTTGCCATTTACCTGCTTTCCAACAATCGTACTAGGGCTGCTTGATTATGGGCAAGATCCTAATCACGATTGTTTTGGCTTTAATCTGGCTTTTTTCATATTTAAGTGCTATAACTGGGGTCCCAGTGCTTCTATTAACCTACAAAATGTGAAAAACAACAACACAGTAACTTAGTTTTTGTAAACCGTTCTCTGCAGGCATGTGAAAAATAGGACATTGAAATTTGGCTCCCCTTGTGATGTCAGAAGGGGATAATACCGCCCCTTAATCTGCACTGTCCAGCCACAGCACTGCCATTTATTGCAGAGATCAGCTCATTTGCATGTTAAAGGACACACCCAAAATGGCTCTTTTTTGCTCACACCTACAAAGTGGCAATTTTAACATGCTGTAATAAATTATCTATATGGTATTTTCAGCTAAAACTTCTCATACGTACTCTGGGAACAACTAAGATTTATTTTACATCTTAAAAAAGTCTTGTTAAATGTCCCCTTTAAGTAAGTGTTGCAATAGGCTACACGGGTCAAAGCAGTAGTGCCTCAAATAGTCACGACTAATTGTTTGCAGAATAAAAGTTTCTGTGTCCACACTATATGTGGGTGTACTGTGTCGGATAATTATGTATAAATACACACAGAGACACATGCATGTATATATTCAAGAAATATTTGCATGTGTATATACATAAAAATATTTATTATATAAATAGGGTTTTTATTCTTAAAATTATACATGCATGTGTATTTAAACAAAAACTTTTATTTTGCGAACGATTAGTCACAAGTAGTCGCGACTAATCGTTAGACAGCTCTAAAAAGCAAATCGGTCCAGCAGCATGCAATTTATATTTTAATTGGACAATAATTGTTTTGTCTTGATTATTTTGTTTTTGTAATTAAATTAATTAAATTAATTTATTTTATTTATTTTAAATTAAGAAATCAAATGTTATTAATGTTATTAAAGGTACATTTTGTGAGATATTTGCAGTAAAATATCCAAAAACCACTAGGCCAGTGTTATATTTTTTGTCCAGCTGATTACTAACATTGGGTCTCATTCACTAATAATTGCGTAAGTTTTTCGTATTTATACGTACACTTGAACTTCTCACGAAAACGTTCCGCCTAATAACACATTTGATTTTGACACAAGGTTATTGATACAACTATAACCTTCAAATTCTGATTGATTGGCTACTTACATGTAAGTTTTTGTTTGGTTGTTGGCCTTGTAGGAGGTTGTCGAAGAGATAATTGGTTCACCAATCCCTGAACACCGTCAAAGGTCCCGCCTCTTTCGCTCTCACTCAGAGAGCTCAGACGAGGTGTTAGAACTAGACTTGTCTCATGGGAAGAAGGACGCTTTTGTACTGGAGGTAAGACTGCTGTGTGATGGATAGATGTATTGATTGAACAATGGATCAGTCATGCTGATGTTCTGATACTCTTCTAGATTGATGACACTGATGCGGTGGAAGATATTCATGCACTTCTGACTGATGCCCCCACCCCACCAGGTTTACACCTTATCTTATTAAAGCTGTACTCTGCATTCATTGTATTGTGATGATCACTTCCTTTTATCTTCTCTTCAGGGTTTTACAGTTGCAACACTGAAATCATGCCTGGAATTCAGAACTGGACTTCAGCTATACAGGTATCATCCATCCAAGTGAAATTTTAATAGTTGCATTATCATTACTGTTTCAGTAGTAGTAAATAACATACTTTGAATGACTAAATTATTTTACCAGAAGACAAAAATATTTTAATTTTCGTGTCATCAAAAATTTACTTGTATACTCCAGATGTTTACCTCCGTGAGGGTCTTCCGCCTTAACAACGTCAACCTGACCAATCAGGGACTGAATAAGGTTTTCAGCGACCTCTGTGAGAATCTGCTCAAGGTTAATGCATTTTTTTTACATTAAAGTTTGTCCCTTTTTACAATAATTGTTTTACCCTTCAAGTGTTCTCACCCTGATATTTTAATGATTGGATTGTTTTTATTATTGCTAACATGGACCTATTATTTTATTTGGACTCTAGAGTTTATACTTCAAACTGCGATCGATGATCCCCTGCTGTCTTTGTCACCTAAATTTCACTGTGGCCGTACCTGAAGATGAACTCATACAGGTGAAAATGCACATTTATACACTAAAACAGATCAATTTACATCATGGGATATTCGCTGCTATGTTGCTTATGAGTTTGAATCTCGACTTGAGCCACTATTCTGTCTAAAACACTACCATATTGTCCTGAATATAAGACGACCTTGATTGTACCTTTTGGAAAAATGCTTTTTGAAACTCATTTCTTGTCTTTAATAAAAAAATATCTTTTATTTTGGACAATATGGTACAAGCAAGTTTTAAATGCTTATACCATATTGTCCCAAATAAATATAAATAAAAAGTGTGGTGACACACATGCTGATAAAATTTTGACTTTGAGGATTAACTGGATGAACCAAACAACCTTTAAAGTCAGTTTGTCTTTTTTGGTTTCGTTTTCATCTTTTTGTCTCTGCCCCACATGATTGGTCAATGTTGTGTGATTGACAGGTGGCGGTGACAGCTGTGGCCATGAGCTTTGACAAAGATCAGACTCTGGAGAATGGCAAGCACAGTGGGCAGAAGACATTGATAAAGGGTGAGATGTGCTGCACACATGGTCATGTTATTCACACCGTTCTGAATACCTTAATTCTTCTGTCTTAAACTGATTCAAATTTACAGGAATATCAGAAAATGACGAGCAGCTTCAATTCAATCTGGAGCTCAATCCTGAGTCGTCTTCTCCAAACCCTCTCAGCTCCTCCAAAGGTAAAGCATGAACCCTAAACTTAAACGTTAAAACCTTAAAGGATTAGTCAATTTTCTTTAAAAAAATCCAGGTAATTTACTCACCACCAAGTCATCCAAAATGTTGATGTCTTTCTTTGTTCAGTCGAGAAGAAATTATGTTTTTTTGTGGAAAACATTCCAGGATTTTTCTCATTTTAATGGACTTTAATGGACCCCAACACTTAACAGTTTTAATGCAGTTTAAAATTGCAGTTTCAAAGGACCTAAACGATCCCAAACAAGGCATAAGGGTCTAATATAGCGAAACGAGTTGTAATAGAAGTCATGAAAAAAATGCACTTTTAAACCACAACTTCTCGTCTTCCTCCGGCTGTGTGACGAGCCAGCCAACCTCACGTAATTGCGCAATGAAAGGTCACGTGTTACATATATGAAACACACATTTGCGGACCATTTTAAACAATAAACTGACACAAAGACATTAATTAGTATCATTCAAAATACAACAACGACGGAACCTCTTTCTCCACACTTGTAAACACTGGGGCGTAGTTTCGCATACGTTATCCGTGACCTCTTGACGTGATGACATATTACGTAAGGTCGTGCTGGTGCATCACATGGCCGGAGCAAGACGAGAAGTTGTGGTTTAAAAGTGCATATTTGTTATTTTTCTTGCCAAAAGTGACAAAAGATCTAAGAACGTTCCTTAATTATATATAAACAAGATGGCGGCGTGCACAGTCGCTGCGGCCAGGAGCTCCTACAGCGATCATGTTTTTTTAACTTTTTTGGTGGTATTATGTATCACATCGCACATTTTTAGTATAGCGGCACTTCAGTATAGCCGCTCTGAACTCTTGTACCTGAACACTGGAGCATATCACTTATCAGCCGAGGCTCTCATTCCTCCTGAGATTGCCAGACCAGCTAGCGGGCTCCCCGCAGGAGCAGGCCGACGGAGGAAGCGCTGTGAGCGGCGGCTGAAGAGGGGCAAGCGTGCCGGTGTATGGACCAGGCTAAAGGCTAATCCGTTTAAACCGCCGCTACCTACAATCTTTCTCTCAAACGCCCGGTCAATCTGCAACAAGATGGATGAGATTCGGTTACATATAGCAGCAAAAAAGATTATCTACAACTGTTGCTGCATGATTTTTACCGAAACTTGGCTGAACAGCAACACTCCGGACGCTGCTATCGAGCTAGCGGGACGGACCGCCTATCGAGCCGATAGGACCGCAGACTCTGGTAAGAAGATCGGCGGGGGACTTTGCATATATATTAACGACTCTTGGTGCACAAATGTTACTGTCATGAATATGTTGTGTAGTCCAGAGGTGGAACTTCTGCTATTGAAGTGCAGGCCGTTCTATCTTCCGAGGGAATTCACTGCTGTTTACATCTGTGCTGTTTACATCGCACCGGACGCTAATGCTAAGCTAGCGCTAGCACAGGTTCACAACAACATTAACAACAGCTTGATAGAACACCCGGACACTGTTTTTATTGCCGCTGGGGATTTTAACCATGCTGACTTAAAAACTGTTCTTCCCGGATTCCATCGGAATGTGAAATGTGCTACTAGAGGAAATAAAACACTGGACCAAGTGTATACTAATGTTGCAGAGGCATATAGGGCCCAGGCTTACCCCCACCTGGGTCTGTCAGACCATCTTTCACTGCTGCTACACTCACGGTATACACCCAAGATTAAGAACGCTAGGATTATGACAAAGTCTGCGAGAGTCTGGCCAGTGGACGCCATCCCTGTGTTACAGGACTGTTTCCATCGCACAGACTGGGATGTGTTCAAGGGAGAGAGTATGGATACCCGCGAATTATTGGATGAGTATTCCATCACTGTTCTGAGTTACATTAATTTCTGTGTGGATAATGCTACATCTTGGAAACACTTCCGGGTGCACCTAAACAGGAAGCCTTGGATGACACGCGGAGTTGAACAACTGTTACGTGCCAGGGATAGAGCGCTGAGTTCCAAGGACCCTGATTTATATAGGAACGCCAAGGCTGCACTAAGGAAAGGAATCAATACTGCCAAACAACAGTATCGTAGGCGCATTGAAGCCTGTTTTAATGACTCCACAAACCCCAGGCAGGTATGGGAGGGCATCAGGGCCATCACTGATTATAAGAACAAATCAACATCTTCCTCAGCTGTTGACATCTTGGCAGAGGACTTCAACATCTTTTATGCCCGCTATGACAGGGAGAATACGGATCCTGTTTTGCCCCCCCTCCCCT
This sequence comes from Paramisgurnus dabryanus, assembly GCF_030506205.2. Classification (NCBI taxonomy): domain Eukaryota; kingdom Metazoa; phylum Chordata; class Actinopteri; order Cypriniformes; family Cobitidae; genus Paramisgurnus; species Paramisgurnus dabryanus. The sequence continues at coordinate 29,843,275 of NC_133345.1, read as the reverse complement.
CCACTGATCCTGCCCCAGTCTTGAGTACTCATGAGGTACGACGTGTCCTCTGCAGCATTAACACCAAGAAAGCACCCGGACCGGATGGAGTGTTGGGTCGAGTGCTGAGAGACTGTGCTGCAGAGTTAGCTTACGTTTTTTGTGACATTTATAATATATCACTTTCCTCCTCATGGGTCCCTGCCTGCTTTAAGGCAGCTACAATAATTCCTGTCCCAAAGCAGTCTAATGCCACTCATTTGAACGACTACAGACCGGTGGCACTCACCGGCATTCCGGCTAAGTGCTTTGAGAAGTTGGTCAGCGCTCGCATCAAGAGTTTCATTCCAATGTCACTAGACCCACACCAATTTGCATACAGACGGAACCGGTCGACTGAAGATGCCATCGCTATCGTTTTGCATACTCTATTAGAACATCTTGAGCATAAGAACACCTACGCGAGACTCCTCTTTGTCGACTTTAGCTCGGCTTTTAATACAATCAGGCCATTTAAACTCCGAGCCAAACTACAGCATCTTGGCGTTAGCAATTCGATATGCAATTGGATTGTGGACTTTTTGACAAACCGCACACAGAGTGTAAGAGTAGGCAGGTACTCGTCCTCTGCCCTTACACTTAACACCGGGGCTCCCCAGGGATGTGTGCTTAGCCCCTTGCTCTACACTCTATTCACTCATGATTGCTCTGCTACTTTCCAGTCCAATCTTATTGTTAAATTTGCTGATGACACAACAGTGCTAGGACTCATTAACAACAACAATGAGGAGGATTACAGGGCTGAAGTCCAACATCTAGCATCATGGTGTGTTAACAATAACCTGGAGTTGAATATTAAAAAGACCAAAGAGATTATAGTGGACTTCCGCAAGGGCAGGCCCAATCACTCTCCTCTCTCTATTGACAATGGGATGGTAGAGAGGGTGCCACATTACAAATTCCTTGGAGTATTGGTGACTGAGGACCTGTCTTGGGGAACTAACACCAAAGCAGTGGTAGGAAAGGCCCAGCAGCGCCTCTACTATCTAAGGCAGCTAAGGAATGCTAGGATTCCGAGACAACTGATGGTCAATTTTTACAACTGTGCCATTAGCAGTGTTTTGATGTATGGTTTTCTGGTGTGGTATTCCAGCTGCACCAAGGCCCATCAGCAAGCGCTCCAACGAGTGGTGAAAGCAGCGGGCAGAATCATTGGTGTTACTCTCCCAGAGATCAGTACTTTGTTTGACAATCGTTGTCTAAAGAAAGCACACAGCATTATACGGGACTGGCACCACCCAGCTCATCAACTGTTTCGGCTTCTGCCCTCAGGCAGGCGGTACAGGTCTATTTGTGCCAGTAAAGCCAGACTGGCTAACAGCCTGTATCCTCATGCTGTGAGGTTGCTTAACGGGCTCTCTCATCCTCCCTCATTGGACTTTGCACGGGTGTATTAATTATGTCTATATCACCGTATCACTCTGTGTCCTGGTGTTGGTGCACCTTAATTTATGTAATCATGATTGTTGTTGGATGCCCCAACGTAATTTCGTTGCTGTTCTCTGGAACTACAATGACAATAAAGTGAATTGAATTGAATTGAATTGAATCGTTTCTTTAGATAAGACCCTTATGCCTGGTTTGGGATCGTTTAGAGTCCTTTGAAACTGGAATTTTAAACTGAATTAAAACTGTTATGTATTGGGGTCCATTAAAGTCTATTAAAATGAAAAAAACCCTGGAATGTTTTCCTCAAAAAACATAATTTCTTCTCGACTGAAAAAAGAAAAACATCAACATTTTGGATGACATGGTGGTGAGCAAATTATTTGGATTTTTTTTTAAGAAAATGGACAACAGACTTCTATGTGTGTTGTTTTGCAGGTCTGGCGGACGTTTCAGGCAGCCATTCATCAGCCAAAGGTCAGTGTTGGGTCCTGTGCTGAGGGATGTAGAGGCAGCAGGGTTGTTTGTTTTTGTTTTCTTTTGGTTTCTGCTCCTCTTGTGTGTGACAGATGCAGCACTCACCCTAGCATCATCCATTTTACCCCTTTTCTTTTTTCTTTCTTCCTGTGTCCTGTGTTCTCTTCTATGTGTCCCTTTGTCGTACGTCCATGTGCGTTCGTTCGTGTCCGTGGGTCCTGCGACCCCATGCGCACGTACGCGCATGTACTATGCGTCTGTCTTTGTTTATCTGTGCGTCTGAATGTTCATGTGTGTGTATGTATGTGTGTGTGTGTCTAGCCCCCTCAGTTGATTACAGTTCCTTTGCAGACAGATGCAGTTCCTGGATAGAGCAGCTTAAACTGAAAGCTCACACCATAAGACGTGGATCTATTAAAACAAGTAGGAGCACTCACACACAAACAAACATTGACATAGACCCTAGTCAGAGACGACGCCTTGCCCAATCTCTGTTTAAATCTTACTTATGCTTCAGCATGTTTCAGACCTGGTGCATTCACAATACATGAAAAGTCCATAGGAGAGGTCAGAGAAAGACTTTCGCTTGAAAGCACTGCTGAAGCATGAACACGATTTTGATGAAGAGATATGGTGGATGTTTTTAGTCGGTAAATGATGACTTTTGTATAGATTCAGCAGACCCGTGGATCAAGAGATTTAGATCAATATCTGTGTACCATTTAAAAGATGTTTTGATAGTAGTGTTTTATAATAAGGTTAAATTTCTTAACATACGTTAATGCAATGTCAAATTGCTCTTCCTCCAACTTATGTATTGATCAACTTGTGTGAATTAACTTGCGTATGGATTAACCGGTTCTTGCCATGAATATAGCCATAGGTGCTAGAATGGCGGTTAGAAGAAATCAACAAACATGCAGTAATACATTAAGAATCATATATTAAAGGAAAACACCACCGTTTTTCAATATTGTACTTTGTTCTTACCTCAACTTAGACGAATTAATACATCCCTATCTTTTTTCAATGCATGCACTTAATCTTTGTAAAGCGTGTCATGAATGTGTTAGCATGTAGCCTAGCCCCATTCATTCCTTAGGATCCAAACAGGGGTGAATTTAGAAGCCACCAGACACTTCCATGTTTTCCCTATTTTAAGACTGTTACACGAGTAGTAACAGGAGAGTAAGTATGGTGGCACGAAATAAAACGATGAGAACTATATTGTATGGCGGAAGAGCACTTAGTTTGCAGCACTTCGCGCGCAAACAAAGTGCTCTTCAGCCATACAATATAGTTCTAATTTTTTTATATGCCTAAAAAATCACCACGTTTTATTTTGTGCCACCATACTTACTCGTGTAACTACTCATGTAACAGTCTTTAAATAGGGAATACATGAAAGTGTTTGTTGGCTTCTAAATTCATGCATGTTTGGATCCAAAGGAATGAATGGGGCTAGGCTAAATGCTAAAATATTCACAACGCGCTGTACAAAGATTAGCACACATATGTATTCATTTGTGTAAATTGAGGTAAGAACAACAAAAAACGGTGTTGTTTCCCTTTAACAATTACAATTTTATAGCATTTATATTGGTTAATCTGTTTATCATTAAATATATACGTATTTTGTGTCAAATGTAACATGAAGTCTTCTCTGACTTGGGTCTATACTCTTACATACTAAATTCACACACACATTTCCATGTCCTGCATCCAACAATGAAAGAGTCTTGCTGCCATACGCCGAGCCGATCAAACTTGATTGACAGGGTGTGAAAGTTGAGGTTGAGTCCTAGTGAGTAGCAATGATAAAGTCCATCATTCGTTCAGCTGTGTGTGCTTGATTTCATATTTGAACTGGCTTGTGTGATGTGTGTTTAAATAAAACACATCAAAAGCTGACAGTCATGGGTTCTGATTCATAAGCATGACATTACCGATCGTTTAGTCTGGGGCTGGGCGTTATTGCTAAACTCTGGGAAAAAAACGCACATAGATGCAATTTTTGGTTGTATTTGCTTTAAAATGGTAGAAGGGACACAATTTTAACCATAATTGCAATGTATCTCCTGGGCTACAGAGTACATTATCCTGTACGTGCATGCGCGACGTGTGCGTACAAAGTACGTGCGGTTACAAAATCTGGCGGTGTGTGTACTATTCTGATTTGTGCACGGACCCTCATGTATGCGTAAAAACTGAGCTATACTTTTATTTTAAAGGGACATTCTGCTTTTTTTGAAAATAGGCTCATTTTCCAGCTACCCTATGGTTAAACATTTAAGTTTTACCATTTTGGAATCCATTCAGCCGATCTTACCACTTTTAGCATAGCTTATCTGCAATTCATTAAATCTGATTAGACTATAATGATATTACGCAGTGCCCAAAATAGTCCCCAGCTATTGAAAGCTACCAAGGGGACTATTTTTGAGCACTGCGTAATATCATTGCGCCTGCTGCACTAGACAAATCGGCCTAGAAAATCACAACTTTTAATTTTCTGTCGGTCTTAGTACACGATGTAACTACAGAAGAGTCAAGTTTTAAATAGAAAAAATATTGAAACTCTTTGGTCATTTTTGAGCGCGATGCTAATGGTCTAATCCAATTTAATGAATTATGCTAAGCTATGCTAAAAGGGGTACCGCCAGACCTGGATATTGGCTGAATGGATTCCAAAACTGTAAAACTCAAATGTTTAACCCTAGGGGAGCTGAAAAATGAACCTATTTTCAAAAAAAGTGGAGTGTCCCTTTAAGATAAGATCTAGGACAGATTACAGTATCTACATAGTCATTATGAAATGTAGTGTACATACAAAGCTAAATGTTAATTATGTACATTTTCAGTTTTTTTATTTAATATCACAGCCAAAATCATAGATGTTTTGTGAATATTTAATATATCGCCCAGCCTTAAAGTGGAAATGAAGCAGTAAGAAAAGTTAAAAAAAAAATTGTAAATGGACTTCTATTCTTATAAATAAAAATACAACAAATGTTTTAAATGTAACCATTTTATAGAAAAATGATGTTTATTTACAGTTTTTAATGCAAGGGCGCCGCCATCTTGCAATACCGAAGCATTTGACATCACGGTGTGATTGAGCTTAATTAGTGATGCACCGATGTATCGGCCGCCGATATTTATCGGCCGATTTTTGATGAATTTGAAACCATCGGCATATCGGCAAAAGCATGAGACAGGCCGATACCGATTGTTTATTAATTAACTGCATAAAGAAATCCATTGTATGTAAAAAAAAAAATTAGTTAATGTTGTTAATAAAATAAATGCTGAATAGCAAAAACCACCTTTTAAGGTTGTCATGCTGTCTTATTATATTTGTTTTAGCTTAATTTGTGCCTCTCTTATTATGTTGGTCAGTTAAATGTTAATTAGATCCAATCCATGTTCAGTAAAAATAATTTGATGCAGAAATAAACTAGCTTATAGACCAACTGTATAGTATTGTATACAAGTGTTTAATATCGGTATCGGCCAGAAGTTGTCTGTTTAAATCGGTATCGGCCCAAAAAAATCCTATCGGTGCATCCCTAAGCTTAATAGATACAATGTTAAAGAGATGGATAAAAACAGATGACAGATAAAGAAAGATGAGGCTATAGCATTTGTTATAGTTTTATTTAATCAAATGTTAGTCCATTTACTTTTCTTACTGCTTAATTTAATTGACATTAATGGCATTCAGTTTAAGAAACCCTTCAAAGCCGCATGTGCCATAGTACTGTATGTAATCTTGTATTATGTACAGCTTTGTCTTTCGACATGAGATCTTTCACACTCTTTACTGAAACTCTGTAAAGCTCATGGTTTGGGTTGGTTGAGGCAGATTTGACATTACTTCTCTATCTCTCTGTCTCTTTGTATTCGCATGGTGTTTATTTGCATGGTGATATTGCAGTGCCATCGCTTGGCTTAAATCACACGCAGATGATCTTCAGCACACACACAAGCACACCAGACCCTTTTCCTTAGTCACATCGTTTGTCTTGTCACATCCGTTGGTCTTGTAGAGCGTCCTCTGAAGGCCATGTCTGGTATCTTCCCACCCCCTCTTTCTTTTTCCTTCTCTTTCTCTCTGCATCTCTCTCCCCATCTTTTACGCTCAACAGCATCATCTCTGGAGAAGAACAGCCCGTTGCCAGAAGGCCGTTCTCGTTCTCTGCGGTCAAATCGCTCGTACTCGGGTGGTTCTGTCACTGTGGTCAAAATGACTCCTCTGTCTTTCATTCCCGGAGCAAAGATCATCAAATACCTCGGCATCATCAACATGTTCTTCATTAGAGAGACAACCTCGCTTAGAGAGGTACACATCTGGCTGTATTGACAAAAGGTACATTAACATTGCACACTATGAACCTTACTTACTAAGACTCGTGTTTGCATTTTTGTTTTTAGGAGGGAGGTGTGAGCGGGTTTCTGCATATGTTCATAGCTGAAGTATTCGCAATGGTTCGTGCCCACGTCGCTGCTCTCGGAGGAAACGCTGTAGTCTCCTACACCATGAAGGAGTGTGTGTTCATGGAGAACCCTAATAAGAACCAGGTTAATAAATACTTAGTCTTACAGTATACACACAAATAGTCTTTATTTTTAATCTATGCTGTGCTGTTTGTGCTTTCCAGGCGCAGTGTCTGATCAATGTCAGTGGGGATGCGGTTATCTTCGTACGAGAATCTGAATCTGATGTGGCGTCTCTACAGTCGCAGTCCGCTAATACACAGACCTTCAACGGTGGGGACGGAACGTAAAGCCTAATAAACACAAACAAACTCTCAAGTTCACCAGTTTTAACATGAACCGTGCCATCTTAAGCCGAGTGAAGCCAGGTCATGTTGAAACTAACCTGTAATTTAACCAAATCGATAGTTTCCAAAAATAGGTGAAAATTTGATGTTTAAAATTTTTTGTATGTTATATTTTTGCCCCTTTGATTTCACAGAAATCTTTTGATATCCCTTTATGGGAAAGGACTTCTGCCATGTTTGTTTTTTGTTTTTGTTTTGATTTGTAAGCCATTGTTGTTCACATTCCATTTCGTCCATGCGAGATTGAGGCAGCTAAGAAATTCAAAAAGTCTGTAGAATGAGTTTGCGTTTAAAGTCGGTGTAAAAGTGTTGTCATCTCTCAAAAACGACAATGATTTTTAAAGAAAAAATCAACTACTGATGTTCTCATACAAACATCCAGTTTAGAAAGAACTGAACCTGCCATGCGGGTTTCGAATCTGACATTTCCTGTCATGTCCTACTGAAAAATCATGTCAAGTGCTGGAATTGTGTTTGTTTTCTTTTATGTGCCACAACGTGTGCATTTTTTAATCAAAATGTTTGGATCGGACTGGTTAAACTGGTAAGATCCATTTTTGCATGTGCAATGCCAGTAATTATTAATAAAAAGAGATATTTTAATGCTGAGGCATGTTTATCGTGCACTGCCCATGGGACACTTTAATGTACAGATGATGGAAATGGAGAGGAGACAAACGTTTGGATGTGGTGGGCAGCTTGCCGCGTTTTAATGCTGTTATTTTGTACACATGTTTGCCTGGGGACAAATCAAAGTTGTACATGAAGAAGATATAAATGAATAAAAATCTTATGGCTCTGAAGTGTCGAGTCCTTATTTTTTGCTCTTGTTTAATTGATCACAGATGCTATGACCTGTAAAATTTCGGTGATGGCTTAAGAGTCCGCAGTGGAAATTGTTAAAAACAAAAAATCCAATACTAAATATGAACCCATCAATTTTATAATGACTTATTTATGAGGTGTCCAGTTATAAAAAGCCTCTGAAATATTAGTTTGTCTACTCTACCATATGATCAGTATTATGTATGAAATGCATTTTTGTACATACAGTGTTGCTTGAGTGAATCCCACAAACTTGTTTTTATGACTATGAGCATTCATTCAAAAATTTGAGGGTTATCAAATGCAGTCAGGTGGAGAAAAATATGCATTATGAAACGTGCAGACAGTAGGCTACAGGGTTGATGCATTAAAGATAGGACCCATTTAAGGAACGACCCATTTAAAACCAATCCCCAAAATGAAGCTACAGTAAGTCAATGGAATGAAATACACTTTGAGACATCCTTTAATAGTAATAATACTGCAATGCATGTTGGACTTTTATTAATATAATTTAATTATTGTAAAGAAATGTTGGTCACGCGATGTCTATTGTTCCAGCAGTTTTTATGTTCTGAATAGTAATTATCTTCTTATGTAGGCTATAAAGCTTCTTTTCTTTTGACAGGACGCGTTCAAATGTTTTCATCAACAAAAACCATTTCAACATTTAGTAGTTAGCGTATATTCCAGATTACAATTTAAAAAAAGCGTACTGTACTCGTAGAGTTCGTGGACTGGGAGCTAACTACAGGCTTGTTCGAATTTATACGGCGCTGCAAGAACTGACAGAAGGGTGACGTCAAAGTACCGCGAGAGAGATTCGAAATAACACCGTATTATTTCCTAGAATCGTTCTCGCGGTACCTTTACGTCATTCGCCAGTCTGTTCTTACGGCGCAGCATGAAGTTGAACACACTAGCGTGATCTGACGCCCAAGTAAGCACTTCCAGGACTTTCTGTGTTCTGCAATATTTCATTATATCAAATATAATTTCATGCAGTAATTACGCAATATTCCCTTTATTTGATTTTATTTTGATCACAACAAATAATTTTGTCACTTGAAGTTCACCAGTTGAGACCTCATTAATCCGAATCTTTCGTGAGCTTGAAGAATGGCAACCTAACGTTAGTTAATATTCATAAGTTGTGCCCTAACTATAGTATATGGTTGGTTGTTTCGGCCTCTGGTTTCGGCTCTCTGGTTGTCTAAACGTCTACTTTTCACTGACAGACCTCACCAGCCTATCAACTGTTCTGACTGGGCGTGCGTAATAAATATTCATGACGCAAGCCTTCGCCATACAGAGGCAACGTGGAGTCTGTTTTCCTGCATATCAGACGTGTCGGTTTTGTTCTCCATCTTGACAGGAAAACTGTATCCTATTTGCTTGATTTAGGAGTTTTTACATAAAAATGGGCGAAATAAGATTGCCCAGGCACATGTTTTTGTGGTGCCTGTCGGCAATTTATATGTTTGCATTTGCGTCTCTTTATGTCCAGATTCCAGGTGAGTGAGTGAAGATTTTTATCTCAACTTGCATATACACTGGACCCGCATGCAAAAATATGCTTTTGGAATAACTCAAAATGTCAAGTTGTTTCATATTTCCTTTAGAAAGTAATGCACATTGTAACAACTTGTAAAAATATATCCACAGGATGTTGTCCTAGTGTTTAATGTTATGCTACGGAAAACCCTATGGGAAAACCTAAACATTTGGAATGAACTTTATTTAACAATTTTGTTTTTACAAAGCCCCATGTGTCTTTGCAAAACACCTTAAATAAAATGAACCTGTTGATTCTTTGTTTACAAACATAGTTCGATCTAACAAAAGCATTTTATGTTCATAAAGTTGCTTTAATGTTTTCATATAAAGTAGTAAATCAGTAGTACTTCAAATAAATAGTAAAGTTTACATCAGTGCAAATACATCACATAAAAAACAATTGTGTATATACTTCAGTATTTACTATAGTAAACTGTAGTAAAATTCCTAGATGCTATAGTATAGTGTGTTTAACTTGACCATACCATACTAAACTAGAAGTCTATTTACTACAGTATTTACTGCATCTGACCAGTTCACTTAATACTACAGAATACTAACAAACTAGTAATTATTATAATAAATTGTAGTTTAGGCTACTTCAGTATATTACACTACTAGTAAATACTAATGTATGCTACAGGTTTTTTCATGTGCATTACTATATGATCCCATCACTCTAACATGGTACAACCTACATTTTCTTTTATATTATATGTAAATGTAATATAAAATAATTGTAAATGTACATCAAATGCATTCAAATTATGCGTTTTTCTCTTTGGATCGAACCCATGACCTTTTGTGATGTTAAAGGGGACAGAGAATGAAAAAACATTTTTACCTTGTCTTTGTTGAATAATTGTAGTCTATCCGCATTCACGAACATACAAAAAGTGCTAGACATGCTAAACATCTCAGTCTCGTAGAAATTCCTCTTTTAGAAATGTCAGCCAGAAAACGGCCCAATCTGAAAAACTGATGTTTATGACATCACAGGCATCTAACTGCCCCTCCACTTTAAAATAATTGGCTACATTTTTTGAGTGGCAGCAAAGTCAGCCAATCAGTAATGAGATTGCAAGTTAAGCCAGAAGGGGGAGCCGAATAGGTGCAAAACCACTTGTTTAAAATCCCCCACCCTAATAGGGCTATCTGATAGGGGTTTTTAGGAAGCTTCTAAGGCATTACAGACCCAAACAAAGATTTTTTTTTGTCTACATGTCACATCACAGAACAAGGATAAATACCCCGTTCAATCATTCTATGTCACCTTTATGTAACCCGGGTTATCAGGTTACTAGTTAAGATTAAGAATGATAAAATAATAATAAAGTGAAAAATAATAAAATACTTAAGTGAAAAAAGTGAAAAAAGTAAGAAAGGAGGAAAGCTCTAGAAGGAAAACTGTTTTGCCCAATCACAGCCCTTATTTCAGTGACTGACTCGCCAACGAGCCAATGTTAGCAGCACTTTCATAAGCCCCACCCACAACCTGCAGCAGCGCTGCTGGACTGTCAGTTTGAGAGACAGAGCGGGAGAGTGAAACGGAGCAGCTACACAGAGCGATATTCAGAGATCCTCTGTTATAAAGTTTTAAAATAGATCGCGAATAACTTTGAATGCAGTAAATAGTCATATTTCTGAACGGATTCGATTACGTGAAGTTGTCATTGGAGTGAGAGGACGACAAAGCGAAGATTTGTGAACTGAAAGTGGATGAAATCCAACGGAGAATTGGAGTGTTGCAAATGAGCTTATTTGAATATATATGAAGTTATTGCCTTGGTGAGTCACATTTTACGTAATACATTATCTGAGAAAAGTGTCATTAACTAAATAAGCTATTGATATGCAGTGTTTACATGGGCCACGTGAGCACAGCGTGAGCTGTAGTATTAGCACGAGGGCTAAAGCTAATTTCACGTGCAAAGATGCTGATGAAATGTGATTGTGAAACTTAAATGTTAAAAAGTTAAATAAGTGTTGAAACATGATTTAATACTTTAATCAAAGTGTATACATGATTTTTGCTGTTAAGATTTTTGCTGTTAAAAAAAGTTGAAATTGATATTGATTGTCTTTCTGCCTTGTATTTTTTCAAGGCTGGGTTTTTTTTGTCTATGATTTATTCTACGTGATTTCCTGTGAGAGATTCCTGTTTTGTGCCATATTTAATCCTTCTGGAGAGGAATCTGTGTATCTGACGTGATTAAATATGCACAATGGCGAGCCACCAACGAACCTGTTTCCACTTTGAACTGTGCTAAAATTCACCAACTGGTAGGAAAATTCCATTTTTTCCCTTGCTTTTGGACACAAAAGACTTTCGTTCTTGGAACTTTCGATATTTTCGCTACCAAAAAGGAGAGATGGTCTTTTGAACTTGAGCTTATTGAAAGAGTTTAATAACTCTTGTTACTGAACTGAATCATTTGATTCACGAACTGTGTTCAACTGAGTCGTTTGATCCTTATTTGAACTGAATTGAATCAATTTGATGCATTTGTGTATTTTCAACTCATATTGTTGAATATTCTGTTGAGTCTGAAAAGAAAAGTGATCTGTTCTGAGAAATTTGAATCACATACAGTGTTCTGAGTTAAATTGAATGTCCAACAATACTTTTTTTGGGTTTATTGAATGTAATATTTTGTTGAAGGTGATATTATTTGCAAAATATTTTGGCTGAAGTGAAAGAATCACACACTACTGTTTTATTTTGAGAGTTTTATTTATTTTTACATTTTGTGAAGAGTGTGAAACTTCAAATTGAATTGAATCTGTCAAAGTGTTGAATTTTTGGTCCTATAAGAAATGAAAGAAGATCTTTGTTAATTGTTGATCTTCACTGTTGACAACTGATTTCATATCTGTGAATTATTCATTGAAACAAATAACAAAATAGAAATTTTCTACAATAATACAATTCACTGAATCAGAACAAACTTTGTCAGTCACTTACTCACCTGCTGTACTGCCTCCACTCTCCAGTAGACGTTCCTTGCTTCTGATATACATTGGCCCATACTGAAAATTATTACTAGCTGTAGCGCATCAGTCACGTTGCTCGCTACATGTTACATTTAACACAATGTTTTCTCAACTGAGCTACATGAACACGTGTGTCAGTCACAGGAACTCATTCAGTTTCTCACAAAGTTTCTCTCTGTCTTTAGGTCTGTATGGGAATGAGGGTTTGTTGCCAGCACGCTGGAAGCTGCGGGTTTCTGGTAAAAGTCTTCTGGAGCAGCTGAAGGATTCTCCCACGCTGCTGTGGTTCGGTCCGCGCCTTGGTTTGGACACACAGCAGTGTATGGAGCTGCTTAGCCTGACCGGAGCTTTCATCAGTTTGATGGCTTTGGCTGTACCTGTGTTAAGAGACTGCAGAGTTTTCCTGGTGCTATGGATCCTTTACCTGTCACTTTACGAGGTAAAGGTGTCAGCAATTCTGCTCTCTGGAGATTTAGCTGATAAAAATCTATGTTGTTTTCCTGCATAGCTCAATGGTAAAACATTGCATTAGCAGCGCAAAAGATCATGGGTTTGAACCCAGTGAACAACACACATACTTATAAAAGCATGTATACCTTCGCTTTAGATTAAAGAGTCTGCCAAATGGTAATATGTAAATGTAAATCAGCCAAGCACTTCCTATTTCCAGGGTGAACAAAGCATTTTCTAAGGTTATGTTGTGTTTTTATATCTTTAGGTGGGCCAGGTCTTCTTATACTTCCAGTGGTGAGTGTCAGATTTGTATTAGTAGTATGTTTTTCCAGTAGTATTTCATCATATTATGATGTTTGACAAATGCTTGTGTTTCCTAAAGTGTCCTGAAACATGAAACAAGCACAGCAGTGTGTCTGGTAAAGTCATCAGTTTCGGTTGAGTCCGATCAACCTCGAGTTGGTGAACACAAATGTACGCACAGAATAGTGAGGCAGATGTAGGGTTGCAAAGTTACGGATATTTTAAAGGCTGGAAATGTTATAATGGGAATAAACTGTAAATTTGCAGAGTTGCTTATAAAAGGGAACTGAAATGTAGCCTTGTTTAAAATAAATTGCAGCGTGATTTTGTTTAAAACACCAGGATTTAATGCAATTTCAGTTGAATTTCACATTTTAGGCCACACCCCCTGAATGTTCTTGCATTCTTCCATAACATGCATAGATAATTTTTAAAATCCTGCACAAAAAATAATGTCAAAAAGTCCATCTTTGCATGTATATATTTGTTTAAAACTTCTTTGTCCTGTGTGTAAGCTAGTGTGCAACAACATTATACCATTGTAACAGTGGCAACTTTTTTGAAGCACACAATGCGAAGTTCATCAATACATGTATGTAGCTTGTCATGTGTGTGGTTCGTAATTTCAAAATATGTGTTCTGCATGTCGAGAGATCCTGTGTGCATCACGTGTCATGCCAAAATAAGTGGCTGCTGCACATGCGTCTAAAGGGTATATGATAAAAGAGACGCTCGTGTTTGATTACGCATGAGATTATGCGAGTATCTGGCAGAGTTTACTGTTAAGGAAGTGTCTAGCGTTATCCTAGAAATCTAGACGCACCCTAGCGGCCGCAAAATATATTTGCTGCCAGGGTTTAGTCTAGGCACTCACAATACACTTAACAGCTCCAAAAACCAAAATTTGGTCAGGCCAATCACATCGTGTGTAGCGTCTGTGGGGCGGGCTTAACATGATGACGACAGAGCTGCAACGGTTCCTACTTGAAAACAAAGAATGGCTGCTGCTGCCGGCGAACAGCTTTCTTTTGAAGCGGCTTTGGCCGCGACTCTGGAGGAATTAGACTTATGTTTTTCTTTGAGAGAAGAGCAAATAACCCTACTGAAGTCCTTTTTAAGAAAGAAAGATGTGTTTGGAGTTTTGCCGACTGGTTACGGTAACTACGTCACCTTCTTCGTTGCTCTGCTTGGTCATAGCGCTATCCTATTGCGTGCAGAGGCATTTTGAGGGACAACCTTATATCCCGCCCCTTGCATTGAGCCGTTTGTGTGAAGAGTTGCCAAACCTTACATCTTGATGTAGGTCTGGCTAACCAGGCTAGTCTAGCGTGTATTTTGGGAACATAGTCGTCTCTTTTATCATAAACGGTTTTGACGCGTCTGCAGCAGGCACTTATTTTGGAAAAGGTAACAACACGTGACAATCCTAACACTTATTTAGGATTGTAAAGACAAAGCCACTGCATTGTAAAGACAAATTCACTGACTTGAGAAAACATTTAGGTAAGATAATTAAATTAAATACCCAAAATTTGGATCCAGGTATAAATTCAGTCTTCATGAGCGTGAGTATCAGGATTCTTCAAAATTTGTATTACCTTGCATGCATGAATGTCTGCTTATGATGACCAAACAAAATGTTTATTTATGTTTGTATATGATGTAGTTTATATTAATTCCTATAAATTCCTGTTAAGTTTTCAATTTGGATTTTTTTTAAATTCCCCAGATTAACTCTTTCACTGCCATTGACGAGATATCTCGTCAATTAAGAGAAAACGCTTCCCCGCCAATGACGAGATTTTCCGTCTTTCCGCAATACCCCTATTATCCACCAGGTGTCACCCTTCCGCAACTCTTTAAACCCGGAAGTATTGCCCTATGCCAAGCGGCTGCATGTCCGTGTCTGTTTTAAAGATCGCTCTGAATGGGATCTCTATGAAAAGTCCGTCACAAAAATGGAATTATCTCTGCTTTTTGCTCAAAATGTGGTGTTTTTGCAGAAACCTACCCATATACAAAAGCTGATTACAAAAGAACTACTGAAGGTAGGATGAAACAGTTTTTTTTTTTGAAAGCAGAGGGTCTGTTCTTTCATTTGGCATATTGTATGTTTATATATTTAAAGAAGAACATTTTCTGGAAGGCATTAAACTTTGGTGAAAATCGTGAAAACGCTGGCGCTGGCTGGCAACTTTTTTTAAAAACGCAGGCGGTGAAAGAGTTAAAGGCGACATATCATAAAAATCTGACTTTTTCCATGTTTAAGTGCTATAATTGGGTCCCTAGTGCTTCTATCAATCTAGAAAATGTGAAAAATATCAACCCAGTAACTTATTTCTGATAAACCATTATCTGCAAGCATGTGAAAAAATAGGTCATTAAAATTGTGATGTCAGAAGGGGATAATACCGCCCCTTAATCTGCACTATCCAACCACGACACTGCCATTTAGTGCTGAGATCAGCTCATTTGCATTTTAAAGGACACCCCAAAAACGGCACATTTTTGCACACACCTACAAAGTGGCAATTTTAACATGTTATAATAAATTATCTGTGGGGTATTTTAAGCTAGAACTTTACATATGTTCTCAGGGGATACCAAAGATTTATTTTTATCTTAAAAAGGAAAAAACCTTTAGTAGTCGAATGAAGAAACATTATTCATGATTTCCAGGCTGAATCACAAGTCTGTGAATTGATATCATTCAAATATTTTTTTTCTCTTTCAGGGATAACCTGTTATTGGAGACGGGCTTTTTGGCCATTTTAGTCGCTCCCATGAACATGCCCTGGTCATCGAAAGTGCGTCTTCATGACAATGTGACTTTCTGGCTGGTGCGCTGGCTGTTGTTTCGGCTGATGTTTGCGTCAGGTGTGGTCAAGCTAACCAGTCGCTGTCCCACCTGGTGGGGCTTAACAGGTGAGAATAAATGGAGGTAGAGCATATTTGTGACCATGGCTGTGAAAACCCAACTTAAGTAATTTTTTGTGATTTGCATAATATAAAGAGCAAAAGTCATACCCTAGTGTGTGTTGTTTTCTCATTAGCGTTGACCTATCACTATGAGACTCAGTGTATACCGACACCACTGGCCTGGTTTGCTCATCAGCTGCCAGTGTGGTTCCAAAAATTCTGTGTGGTGGGAACGTTTTTCATCGAGATTGCTGGGCCCTTCATGTTTTTTAGCCCTATACGAAGACATAGACTGGCTGCCTTCTACATGCAGGTGTGTGCATGCATGTGTTTAAAGTGTCTTGTATATTTCTATGCTTTTCTAACATCCGTCTCTTTGATTGACAGGTTCTGCTTCAGGTTATGATTATCCTGTCTGGGAATTATAACTTTTTTAATATTCTCACCATCACTCTGTGCGTCTCTTTGCTGGATGATGAACATGTCAATTTCTGGCTCCGCCGAACATCACCAAAGACAGAGAAAAGTACGTTCACATGCAAATTAAGAGTACATTTGATGGTTTTTATCTGTCTGAACCAAACTTTCCGCTTTATCACATCTTAATGAATTTTTTTTTCAGCATCTTTGCAGACTCTTATGTCTGGTGTAATTTTGATGTTGGAGTTTGGTGGGTACGTGCTGCTTGTTTACTGGACTGTCCTCTACTTCGACCTTCAGGTGGATTGGGAAAAGAAAAGCATCACCTCCAAAACTGGTAAAGCTTTAGCTTTAAGGGGGCGTGTACATCAAGGCGTTTATGCCGGCGGCTGACATACGTTTTCAGCCACGTTTAAAACCAAGGGGCAACCTTGCGGTCTCTCTGATAAAGCCAATACGGAAGTGACTTAAACTACAATTCATCGACTGGCCACTAGAGGCTGCCTCCAAAAGGGAATCAATTCCCATAGACCCCCATGTTAAAATGCCCAAATTTACGGCAGGAAATAATACAGCCTGTTACAAAAAGTGATTTTGGTTTATATAGCTATTTTTTCCCTTTCATGACAAGTGTGAAGCGGGTGAATTTTTTTGTAACTCATCCGTTTTAATTATATTAAGCCATAAAGTTCTGCATAATTAAGGGCGTGGCCACTTGAGTGACGGGTGAACTGCCACTGCTGTCACTACTGTTGAGCTAGGTGGGCGTGGTTTCAGCATCCAGCCACTTCAGCTTCACCCACGTCCCGCCTCTTTACCCATTTTTGGGTTATTTGCGACTAACGCGGAGCTATGATGGCAACAGCAAACCCCATCAACTATTTGTGCTTCAAAAAAGCTATTGGTGACGTCATGGACACTATGTCCATATTTTTTACAGTTTATGTATGTTTGGTGTACACACCCCCTAATGTGTGATCTCAAGTTTATCTGACTGATGTTCGATGTGATTTATCTATCTTTTGATTTCTACTCTTCAGCCTTTACGTATTTTGAGTTCAATGGGTTTCTGAAGGCCGTGACTGTGCCCAGTATTTGGATGGGTGTCTTTTCTCTTACCTGGGAGATCATCACTGCAATGTTTAAGTGAGTCATTCTCATTGGCTCAATATGTCCACTAGATGGTGTTCGTGGTATAACAAAATGGTTTTATGCTCAGTGATAGGATATAATAGCTATGTTTGCATGTGTTTTACAGGAGTGCTTGTGTAAAGGGTGTATTTTGGCGTCTCTGGAGCACAATCCAGTGGGCCATCATGGCTGCAGCTACAGTCTCCATGTTTGCCATCAGTCTGGTGATTGAAAACTTTTTGTCTTTTTGGTCCTGTTTGTTTCTGTATAAAATTATGTCATTCAACGCTGTACTTAACAAGATGGCTTTCCATGAAAGTGAAGCATCGTAATAGCAGTCCCTGTAATCCAAGTCATCTTAGTTAGTATAAGGAACAGAGTGTGTTTTGTGTCTACGTAAACCTCATTGCTTTACTGGCTACTCAATGGTGGTTTCAGATGACAACATCTTTGTTCTGTGTTGGCCACTGTAGCTTTTCCTATTTGTGGTGGACTGAGGCGTTGGTTGCAGGTTGCAACCTCACTGCTAAATGGCGCAAAAATGTACAGACTGCACATTTAAAGAGGGATAACAACGCTGATAATGGTGTGTGTGTGTGTGCGTGTATATGAGAGCAGGTTCCATATACCTACTTTGAAAATGATGCTCACAATGAACTTTGGCCTGGCATCCGGAAAGCATTCGAGATAACTGACCGCTATCAGTTGGTCAACTCATACGGACTCTTCCGGAGAATGACAGGGGTGGGAGGACGTCCAGAAGTGGTGATCGAGGGCAGCATGGATCGCAACACATGGACGGTTTGTTCACAATTATTACAGTGTGTAACTCTGATCATTTTTTGGTTTGATTATAGTTTTTTTTTAGTAAGCTTGGTTCTGATTTGTTGACTATATCCAATTTTTTGACGACCTGTTTACATCATCTTTTAAAAGCGACTCTTATCCGATATCTGTATGTTTACTAAACACTTTGCGAAACAATTCAGGGTAGACTGACTGAACCAGAACAGCTAAACCACAGAGGAAGTAAAATGTTGCAATATACAATGGATCGACAAAATGATTATACGAGATTACAGAGCTTTATTTCTGTAACAAGACATAAAACTTCAACATTACTCCACTAAGTGGAGGCATCGCACCAAAGATGCACTGCTAACAAGAGTCATGTGATCGCGGTTGGTGTCCACCTGAGTTGACATAATTTGCCAGCGTCGCATTTTCAATGACGCACGACAACTGGAATTGAGTCACTTCAAGTAAATGCGACCTAATATTGCTGTTTAAATTACATTTCTTTTTATTTCAGTTTTAGTTTTTGGTTCATTTAAGAATTTGAGTGCCTCATCTTAAACTTTTTTTTTTTGCTAAGGCAACATTTTAAATGATCGTTCACACTTCAAGTTTCTTTACTAATATTCAGAGACGTATTTTTATTTTACTTTAATCTTTAATTAGTTTAGTATTTGATAACAACCCTGCTGTGTATAGTAAGGGATAATGTAGAGTAGGGATGCACCGATACCACTTTTTTGGAATACGAGTACGAGTACTTGCACTTCAGTACTTGCCGATACCGAGTACTTAATAAAAAAACATGATTTAAATTTACAGGTAACAGCTTTAGTCATATAATTTAACAAAAAAACAAAGGACTAGTTTTCCAGTTTGTTGTAAACTCTGCCTCTTTGGACAACACAAGAGGCATTAACCCCTTACACGCCGCTCAAACATAGACATTTCTCACACTGTGGTATCGATTCCAGGTATCGGGGGACTTTTAACGAGTACGAGTACTTTAGAAAATGTGGTATCGAGGCCGATACCCGATAACAGTATCGGTATCGGTGCATCCCTAATGTAGAGCCAGCGGTGACATCTTTTTTGAGGGCGCTCGATGCAAAGCTTGTCACAACATCGTCATTTCAAAATATGTGTTTGGCGAGTCATGTAAACTTATGTGTATCACGTGCTTCGAAGGGGTTTATGATAAAAGAGACGCTCATGTTTGCCAGATACTCGCATAATCTCATATGTAATCAAAGTTTAGTTAGTGTCTTACGAGTATTTTGTGAACGTGAGCGTATTTTTCGTCATAAATCCTTTCGACGCGTGTGCAGCAGGCACTTATTTTGACATGACGAATGATGCACATGGTTAACATGACGCAACGAACACATATTTTGACATGACGAGAAACACGCATGACACTTCGAAGACATATTTTGAATTCGTACCCCTCAGAAATCAACGGCTCCCATTGACGGTTGTTATTGCAGAAAAATCCAACAGGTTGATCAGGACTGCGACGCAAAGCAGATGGGTCGGTGTCAACCTAAAGGCATTTATTAGCTATAACAGCTGTCTGGCCATACATTAATCCCTTACTTAACACAGCAGAGTTGTTATCAAAAACTAAACTTATGAAAACCATCTACTGGACTGCTATGTGTACATTACTCTGCTTTTTACATGGCTACTAGCAGCATGGGTAAATATATGAACAAGAAATATTAATTTGATGTTAACAAACCTTTAATGAGAAAACCCCGTTTCCTAGTCTCTTAAGCCAAACAAGGTTTAAAATTCAAACAAGATAAGCATGGATTTAGTTTATTTATTTGTAAATAAAATCTCATATATGTTATTAATTATGCATACTTATATTGAATTTATTTGAAAGTATATTAACTTGCACCTGTCAAGATGATTTGCAGTACCTGGATGAGCCTGGTTTAGGTGGTTGTTTTTTGGGGATACCAAACTTCAGAATGTCGCCACTGGCCTATCAGAATCAAGCATTTCAGACTAGAGGTCGTCTTGGGTCGATAGAAATGTACCTGACCCAAAATGACCCGAAATCTCTTTTTACCCGAACCCGACGT
Source organism: Paramisgurnus dabryanus (assembly GCF_030506205.2). NCBI lineage: Eukaryota > Metazoa > Chordata > Actinopteri > Cypriniformes > Cobitidae > Paramisgurnus > Paramisgurnus dabryanus. Next base: position 29,823,039 of record NC_133345.1, on the reverse strand, counting down.
ACACAAATCTTTTTTTTTTTTTTCGAGACAAACTCGAGTAATTTAGACCCGAGTCCACCCTATTTGCAATTTAATTTAACCCGATTGGACCCGAATGTAAACCGCAATGACGTGTGTGTAGTCTGCAGCCCTGCATGCACCAGTCACACAGGAAGAAACCCGGTGGCCTCGCAACCAATTTGACCCACTGCTCCATTGATTTTCATTCGTTATCTGATGACGACACAAAGGTAACCGTTAAAATGTGCATTCAAAATTGATTGACAGGTCTGTCTCAACAAAATTACCTTCTTCCAGGTCAACTATCACTGATTTATTCATAACAAAATTTTGGTCCAGATGTCATGTACGGATGCATCCCTGATGAATATCTATTTGGTGTTTGTTAATCCTCCAGGAGATCGAGTTCATGTATAAACCCGGGAACATGACAGCAGCGCCCCCTGTGGTGACTCCGCACCAGCCCAGACTTGACTGGCAAATGTGGTTTGCAGCTTTAGGACCTCACACGCAGAGTCCGTGGTTCAGCAGCCTCCTCCATCGACTGCTGCAGGGAAAACGAGACGGTGTGTTTGTATCAAGATTTAATTCAACCCAGTTTGCCAGACACAGCTCTCAGTAAAATGTTTTTTCTGATATATGGTATTAATGTAAATGTTGTATGTTTGTGTTGTGCAGTAATAAGGCTCATTCAGACAGATGAGACTCAGTATCCATTCAGTAAACAGCCTCCGGCGTATCTCAGAGCTCACCGATACAAATACTGGTTCACAAAGCCGAAAGAGGACGGGTGAGAGCACTTCAAACAACTACAGCTCATCAATGCCACGTAGTGTTTAAAGTTTCATCACAAGGCTTCAATCAACTAAGATAAAACACTAAATTAAAAGGCTTTGAAATCACTTAATGCCATGCACATCAAATATCATTAGCTTGATATAAAATCAGTGCAAATCTATAAAATGACCTCACATGTGTTTGTGTTTTAGGTCATATCCTCAGCGATGGTGGAGAAGGGTATATGCGGAAGAGTTTTATCCCATAGTGCACCTTGGTGACTCTTATCTTGAATATATGCTAGATCAATATGGTCTGAAGGTAAGAAATGAATTGATCATCAAAGCTGGATAACTGCAAATCTTGATGCCCAATTCCAATTTTTTCATAATTTAAAAGCGACTCTTATCCAAAATCAGTATTTACACTTAAAGGATTAGTCCATTTTCCTAAAAAAATTCAGATAGTTTACTCACCACCATGTCATGCAAAATGTTGATGTCTTTCTTTGTTCAGTCGAGAAGAAATATTTATCTTTTACAAACCAATTAAATCATGCAAATTCTGTTAATTTGAGATGTCCCTCCTTTCTTGTGCATCAGGATAAAGCTCCTCTGAAACGCAGCTCAAAAGCTTGGTTGCCTCGGTTATTGGAGCATGTTAGCGAGCATGCGCGTGAGATACCAGCTCCTCTTCTGCTGTGGACTCTCTTCAGCTCGGCAGCAACCGTCTGTCTTCTCAACACTTTATTTTCACGCACACATCGTCACCACCACCACGGGTCTAACCAGAACCAACACGCAGATAAACCCAGCACAGACAAGACCCACTGCAGCGGGACAGACGAGGACAAGAAGAACTGTGAGAAAGAGAAGGAAGATGATAGAAAAGAGGATTCAGAGGTAGAGGATGATGGACCAGACGGAGATGAAGAGGAAGCAGAACTCGAACAGGAAGAGGACGTGAGCTCAGAAGAAAAGGAATTGAAGGAAAAGAAATGAGGTTTGATTAGACTCTTTGAATAACAGCTCAGGGTAAAGTACGGTAATAACATCTGCCCCATAACATCAGCACTTATTTATACCGGTGTATTATTAAAATATCTGTTTAACAGAAAGATCAGTGAAGCAGTGTTTGTTTCCCTTTGGTGTCCTAAAACATTTCACTAAATCTGACAGGAAGAAAGCATTTCAGCGTTGACCCTATGAACAAGCAAAATCATTAGGCCATGGAAGAAAATGAAAAACAAAGTAGGTTATTGTTTTTTCACACACTACATGATGCTATTTTATCTTTCTGAGACCTAAAAATAAAACTATCGTTTTTAATCTCTCCTGTGCTTATTGTTATACTGTAACTAGAATTAAAAAAACAAATATCAAAAGGTTTACTGAAAGATGTAATAAAATATAAAATACATTTTTATTAAAGAGGAGAATATGTGAAAATATTTTTTTTTTCATTAGACAATCGTTTGTAAATGTTGATGACATGAAATTGTTTATTGGACTGTAACTAGTTTTGATCTGTGTATGTTATTGTTATTGTGTTTTGTATTGGTGTGAAGTCTGAGAAGTCTGCTATATTTTGACACTGTGGTCTCTTTTAAAAAATAAGACACTATTTTGCATGTTTATTTTGATAGTACAGGTTAAAAACACAGCTTTAATGTTTTGTAATGTTTTTAATAAACAAATAAAATATTACACTAACACACATGCCCTTATTTCAAAAGAAACAAAGCAATTTATTAAATTTTCAGTCTATACATCAATCATGTATTTATAATGTGATTTCTTAAGTGTTTTTTAAGGCTGTAATATAACATTTTGCATTTGTATGAGAAATAATCCCATTTAAACTTTATTGGTGAGGTGGTGTTTATGCAAAATTAAACCATAATGTTTTAAATGTATATTTTTAATAGCTTGCCTAAAAGATCCTATAGATATTTTATTACAATATATAACAGAAAATATACTAAGTGCAGGCTATTACAAATGTATGTGTTTTACAGCAGTGGCGGTTCTAGGGAGGGGCCAGCGGGGGCCAGTGCCCCTGCGACAACAAGCTTGGACCCCCTTGTGGCCCCCCTAAATGTGGGGTGTGAAATTATTTTTACATTTTTTTTGCGATCGTTGTTTTTTTCCGTAATTAGACAGTAGCATAAACATGGTTTTTGGCCTGTTAATGTCTTTAGTGCACCCTGCAAAAAATTATTTTTAAGAAAAACTAATCTTAGTATTTTTGTCTTGTTTTTTTAGTAAAAATATAAAAAAAAATCTTAAATGAAATAGCTTTTTCTTGATGAGCAAAACGACCCAAGAAAATAAGTCTAGTTTTTAGACCAAAAATATCAAATTTAAGTGATTTTATGCATAAAACATGTATTTAGGGTTTAAGAAAAAAATGTACGATTTTTTTCTTACCCCATTGGCAGATTTTTTGCTTGTTTTATGCGCAAAATCACTTAAATTTGATACATTTTGTCTAAAAACTAGACATATTACTAGACTTAATTTTTAGATATTATTACTGAAAACAAGACAAAAACACTAAGATTTTTTTTCCTTGAAAATCATTTTTTGCAGTGCAATGCAGAAAATAATATGACAAGAATAAGGTCTAAATGTAACTGGCCCCTCTAACAGTACAACTGGCCCCCCCCAGTTGAAATGGTCTAGATCCGCCACTGTATTACATGGATATTATATAAAAGGTTAAATGATACATTACAAATGTTCACCACTGCAGTAACCCAGGACAATATTTATCAATGAGTGACTGATAATACGGCTTTAGTCTCTCCACATCCGGCAACTCTGTGCTCTTCGTGTACAAATCAAATTTGCTGTTGTAGAAAAGACAAACAGACTCATGTTATTGATCTGACTGTAGAAATCAAAGCCAAAGCTCTCAGAAAAGGGTCAACGGTCTCAATGAAATAAACCGTCAATGACTTACTTAAACTCTTTCACCCAGGGCAGCATTTGCAGATCTTTATCGTTGCACAGGTGCATGTAGTCTCCATTACAATGCCACGGGTAAAAGGAGTGGAAACGGATCATGGATAATCCCTAACAAAAGAGATATTGTTTTTTAGGAATAGTGTTAAGGCAAGGTAACTTATTGATCTCTGTGTGTTACAAAGTTATGAATGAAATTCCTTTGTTTCCAGAGTTGAAATTCAGCATATGGGTGATTATATACCCTACTGAAAAATCCAAGTCCAGCATAAACTGGTAGCTGGTTTTAGCTGGTGCTCTCAGCCTGGCAAAGCTGGTCAAGCTGGTGGGTCAGCTGGTAGTCCAGCCTGACCAGCTAAGTCCAGCATAACAGTGACCAAAACACAACTAGACCAGCTGTCAAAACCAAGCTGGTAGACCAGCAAAAAAAGCTCACCAGTTTATGCTGGTCTTAGCTTGATGTTTGAGTAGGATACTGTACTACATTCTGTGTTTTTCTGCTTTATTCAAAGTTATATTTTTATATTTTACTAATTTGTTAAAATATTTTCTATAACATTTTATTGAATAGCTGAAAATCATGATTTCCTGTCATACTATGTTCCCAGGGTAACCGTATCCCTACTGAAAAATCCAGCTAAGACCAGCATAAGCTGGTGAGCTGGTTTTAGCTGGTTTAGCCAGCTGGTCTATCTGTGTTTTGGTCACTTTTTAAGCTGGTCAAGCTGAAAGACCAGCTCACCCACCAGCTTGACCAGCTTTGTCAGGCTGGGAGGACCAGCTTAAACCAGCTACTGGCACTTTAAACCAGCTACCAGTTTGTGCTGGTTTTAGCTGAATTTTTTTTTTAGAAGGGATTGACAGTTACGTAACAGAACCACATATGACAAAACGCAGGGATATACACAGAGAAACACATAACCAGGGCATCGGGACGCCAATATTCAGGAAACACTTCAACCAAACATGGATCTTATTTATATATAACAACTTATGTCCTTCTATTTTTACTAATTAGTTTTTTTCATTCAACATGATTTTATTCAGGGTCATTTAAACGACGTTAAAACGTTTTTACAATCACGTATTTGTGCCTGGTACACAAACGGTTAACAGGTCTCGTGCTCTGTAATGAGTCCCGCCTCCGTAACGGACATCGCTAATATGATTGGGTTTGCCTTTCTTTAGTCCCGCCTCTCTAAGCTACGTCGCTTTGTGATTGGTTTGTATTTACTTTCTAAACGTGTAGGCTGTTTTTTTTTTACAGTAGGCTCCAAAGCAGCGCCAAAGCTCATTCTGAACAAGACTTGATGTGAATGAAATGATTATGCAGGCAGCCTACCGGTAAATAAAGTAAGTGAAGAAGAAAGCATTCTTATATTAACAGTTTTATCCACAATATACGGGACACGTTGTTACACATTATGATTCAGGGAAAGTGTTTCCATGGCAATCCCACTAGACCGCTTGCAAAAATAGAAAGCACGAACAATAAAATATTTGCTAACTAACTTAGTAATTGTTTTTTGTTTGCACTATTTTTGTAATGGCTGTTGAAAGTTTGTGTTAAATTGTTTTTCTGCTGGAGCAGATTGAGAGGAAATGTGTTTAGGCTACTTGGCCAGTAAAAATTTTCACTGACATCACAAAAAAGTTAAAAAAAACATGTGTTTTTTTTACATGTGTAACCTTAATAAATATGACATCTAAGATTAATATGACATTATTTACGTCTCCACCAACGTCAAAATCACTCAGCCCAAGGGTGATTCTCACGAAACCATTGAAACACCACGGCACTAATGATTTTAGCTATAAAATGTGTAATATATTAATATTAAAAAGCATCAGAATTAACACAATACTGTGTTCTACCTTGCACAATGTGTGATTTCAACATAAGAATTTATAATTTGTCAATTTTATCTCATTTTCTGCTGAAATTCTCATTACCGCAATGTGTCCGGCTGTGTTTGAACATGCGTTATGTTGTAATTTAATCAAATTAACACAAGAATATTTAGAGAAAAAAAAATGGATGTTTTGCTAGACTACTTTAGATGACAGAAAAAATATTTACTGAATATTCATGTATAATAATAATGAAGAAAAATTAGGATAATGATGTGTCCATGCCTGATTTTCTCATCCTCCGCAACACTTTTTGAGAACAGTTTAAGCACACATACAGAATTTTAATAAAGTTTGATTTTGAGTGACCAAGCACATGGACCAGTTACTTCAAGATGGCTACCAGGTAACATAATTTTTTTTACAGTAAATTTGAAATATTGTCTTGTCAGAATGCTTACACGACATTTTGATTATCATTACCGCAACAGATGCTTATTAAATGTTAATTTAATTAATAGAAGCATAATACTTTGATTTTAAATGCATGTGCAGAATCTCCAAATTATGTTCTTTCAGGTTTGTCATGTCATTTTGAAAATATGTCAGTGTTGATGTTTTCTGACTGTTGCGGTAATGAGATTTTTTTAGGACTAATTTTTTTAATTATGTTACAAAAAGTGTTAAATGATAAGTAAAAGTGTTTAAATTAATGTTCCCATTTACTCCAGACTATGTTTTTCAATGTCTGGTGGGAAAAAAAGTAAATTTAAGCAATTTTTACATTTTCATGCTTAACATTTTTAAAACCAAGTTTTCGTGAGAATCACCCCCTTGCACATGACTGTCAACACTGTTACTCTACCTTGATAACAGAGTTTAACAGAATGGACAGAAAAAGATACCGGTAGACAAAATAGACTTTAGACACAATGTACCTGCACTTATATAATCAGGCATATATGTAGTTTGAAGGTGAGCTCATTACCTCCTCAGGTATGGTGCATTTGTTGAACTTCATTACTCTGTACAAATACTCTGGAAAAAGTGCAAGAAAAAAGAAGTTTTCAGTATGGAGATTTCGTTTTTTTGTTTTGTTTTACATTGTACTGCGCATGTTTATTAGTATAGTTTGTTGTTTGTTTAAAGAGCACCTATAGTCCGATTCACGTTTTTAAACTTCATTCCTGTGCAAGTGTGTATTAGTACATGTTAACAATATACAAAAAGCACAAACCCCAAAGTAAATCTCTTTTCTTGCACTACAACAAACACACGGATTGTAGGTAACAGTTTACTTCCTGGAATTGGTGACTTGGACAAGACCGACATATCAAATCTTTTAAACAGGGTAAGTAGCGTTACATTTCCGGCTGATGTCAGAGGTATTCAGGCCAATCACAAAGTACAGATTAGCTGGCCAATCAGGGACACAGAGCTTTTCAAATCTGTGCGTTTCATGAAGACAGGGAAATCTAGAGCTACAAACATGTATGGTATGTGGAAAATAATATAATTTTTTTAACCATAAACCATGCGAACGTTGTTTTTCGCAATGCAATAGGTGCTCTTTAATCAAAGTAATTTTACATAAACAAGATGCATCACTGTTATTGATATGAATGGGGAAGATCGCAACGGTCTGAATGGCCGCTCTAGTCCCGCCTCCCAGTAAAAAATAAAGCCAGTCGTCAATCGAAATCTGATTAAAATCCTCTGGGAGAATATCTGAAATTATTTACCATCATGTCCCCAAGACATCAGGACATTATCCAAACCGCATTGTGGTTTATAAATCCCGAAATCTGTGCTGCATAAAGAAAGCACATGCATACATAGGAATAGGAATAAAACTTTAAGATGTCAAGATTATTTTGCTTTAAAAAAATTCATAAAAGTTGTACTTGAGCGCGTGGTTCCTCTCATCTGGATTGTCTTCAAAACTTGAGTTTCTAAACACTATTGAATTTTGAAACTTGCATCCAACTGGAAACGTGTCTCCAACTACTGCCCACTGCAATGAAGGCGATGTGTATTATTCAACAATGTGATTGATTTTCAAACTGTGATGGATACATTTCCTCACCTGTGGCTCTCCGTACAGAGCCATGATTTTTCCAACGTCATGGATTAAACCGACTAGCTGGAACCAATCTGGAAGAGTTAAAAATCACCAAAAAATAACTTTAGCTTGGTTAAATATTTAAATTCTATGGTCCCATTTTAGACCAAAAATGTCAATACAGAGAAAATACATTGAAATATTACTAGTAGCCCTGAAGAGAAAATACTTTCTGCTCTGGACATTGATTGGTGCTGGACACCTTTAAGGTATGTGTTTATGAAAAGCACGAGCTTATCTAAGCAAGCCATTGTAAACACTCCTGTGACCTTTATCCCCCCAGACTTCTCACCTTTATCTGGATGCTCTCTGCGGATGCCCTCGGCGGTCTGGAATGCATGGAAAGAGTTTGGGAAGTCGACGTCCGGGTCGGATTCATCGACAAGTTCATCCAGGGAATTGATGCTGTCCATCATTGTCATTCTGAAACGATTACAGTTTGCCCACTCCAGGTGCTGAGGTCAGAGTTCAGGTTTACCCATCCAAGAATTTTTTATACACACCAGACAAACATTTAGCCACAATAAACTTTCCTCGAAATGATTAATATACTTTAATAGATGCTTGAATGGTAGGCTCCCTAATAGAGACGTAAATCCTAATTGTGTTTAAATGCAATCTGTACATAGTTAGATGGGTTTTGCTGTTGTTTGTGTATGACCAGTTGTGTGATTTATCTCACGAACCTTCTTTTTGACAAAGTCCAGCGTTTGGTACGTGTGCATCAGCTTGTATGTGTTAAACACACGATCATAGAGATCTCCACTCTGTCTTACACAGAAAATGATCAACAATGTAACATCAATAAGATTGGCATGAGGCACTTAATGGTAACCCAATTTTACTGTACATTCACAGTAAGTTTTACCTCAAAGTTCCTGAACTCCTCTTTATCTTTCTGAAGATAATCAGGGCGATATGCCAGAGACGGATCCGGACCCTAATGGTCAAAGTGTGAAAATATGAATAATTGCACTTACCTGTGCAATGAACATAGCAGGTTTTTCGGTTTAGCAAAAAATATTTTGCATCATGCATTAAATGTAATTGATTACTATGCATTATATACATTACAGTTTAAAAGTTTTGACTGAAATGTTTCTCATTACAACATAATTCCTATAGTTGCACGTGTGATGGGTTTAAAATGTAATCAAATATACATACATATATTTATTTAGCAAATAGGAGATACATACCAGGTTAAGCACCCTCATGGTTTAGCCGAGGTTCTCTCGTTCAGGGTAAAGAAGGATGTTGTGGTGGGGTTGGAGTGTCTCTGTCTCTATTTATCAATGCACATACAGGGTTCATGAACTGTAGTGGGAAAAACTAGTAACAGTTTAACTTGAATCTTGCAGGGGTCTGTCAGTATGCGTAAAGGTGTTTGTGTGTTTACGTGTATGAACGCTCGCTGCAGTCTATAGCAGCATCTGATTGTTATAGGAAGTTCAGAATATAAGTACATTTTATGTGTGTGTAGATTCAATATTTTTAATGTAGGTTTGATATGTTTACAGTAATATTTTGCAACTTTAAAGTGTGTAGTTTATTTCATTTAGGACGCATCAGTGCAGGACACATCAGTAGACTTTCTCTTGAACCTACGTATACGTATTAACTAATTGACTTTGGTTGAGACTTGAGTCGTGATGTCATTGATTTTTCTGATTCATTTATCTTTCTTTCACGTTCCCGTAGCTCAGCTGGGACAGCATGGCACACGCCGGGGTCCATTTCCAGGAAAGTTTGTTTAAAAGATGTGTGTTTGAAGGATGTATGTGCGTGTATGTTTGTTTGTGTTACACCCCAGTGTTTTATTGGCTGAAAGATTGTGGGTGAGTCTGTAATCTGAGGTCAGGTGTACACGGTTTAAGGTCATATCACACAGTCACAGCACACACTGTTATATGGAAACACACAGTCTCATGCTGACATCATCTGAAATGATAATAATAATAATCATTATTATTATGTATATTTGAATGCATTTGTATGTATTTTGCATTACAAAAGCTACTTTTTTAGAAATCAATGCTCAGCTAAATGTTTCATTGTCCATCACATTTTAGTACATTTTAAAATGTATTAAATTGAATTGTTATATATATTTTTAAGAACAGTATACTACTAAGGAGATGTATTAAGTGTATTACAAATACAATTTTTACAATATTTACAATTTTATTATTACAATAAAGATGAAATATGAAGGACCACAAGAGTCCTCTAGAGAGAATTTCAATATTTTATAACTATTTGGGCAATAAAAAAGGCATACTTTTGTTTAAATAAATAGACAAAGTTCTAAATAATTCATTATTTAACATTTTATTAGACAATAAAAAGTGAGATTATAAAAATAATTTAGAAATGAAATATTCTAAACTTAAAATTGAATTGTTATATATATATATTTTAAGAACAGTATACTACTCAGTAGATGTATTAAGTTTACTACAATACAATTTTTACAATATTTACAATTTTATTATTACAATAAAGATGAAATATGGAGGGCAACAAGAGTCCGCCAGAGAAAATTTCAATATTTTACAACTATTTTGACAATAAAATAGGCATTGATACATTTGTTTAAAAATTCATTAATTATTATAAATAAATAGATAAAGTTACAAAAAAAAAATCAATATTTAACATTTTATTTGACAATAAAAAGTGAGATTATAAATTATTTAGAAATGAAATATTAATAAATAGTTCAAATTAATGTAACAATTTACAAAAACAACATAAAATGCTTAATAGGTGCATAATTTTAAATTGCAATTATAAATTCTTAATAAAAAAAATTAATTTCAAAAAGCAATTTTAAAAGAGAAATAAATGATTAGATTTATAAATGAACTGCAAAAACAGGATTATATTAGGGATTTTAAAGGGCGTTTCCGTTTAAAATTTTTGTTTTCATTTTCCTTTAGGTTCTCTTTTACCTTTTCGCTATTCGATTTGCTTTTGTTTTAGACTTTTAGCCTCAAACTGTTAATTTTATACAATATGTAATGGGGGTTAAAGATGCAATGTGTAAATTTTAGG